>NC_071545.1:323500-647000 GCF_026979565.1 Vidua chalybeata
GTATTCTGGAATGGGAAACAAGTGGCTGTCTTTGAGTTCTCAGGAGATACCTTTAGAAGTGCAGGTAGGACTTAAAACATAGGTCAGAGTCTTAATGCTTCTTTTCTTCCAAAGTTATATGTTCATTCATGGTAGCTGATGCACTGTAAGCATAGAATCAAAGAATGGTTTGGGTTGGAAGGGACTTTAAAGCGCATCTTGTTCCAACCCCCCTGCCATGGGCAGGGTCGCCTTCTTCTAGACTGGAGAAAACCCTCAGGGCTAGAGAAAGATTTTATCTGATGTAGCTAAATTACATTTTAGAGGGCCTTGCACAAAACATTGTTTGAGTCTAGAACTACTTTTTTTTATATTTTTTAATTGACTTGATCAAGAAGAGCAATTTTTTCCTACTTTTGTAGCTGTGGCTCCTGTTGCCTTTACATATAAGACATGGTAATGACTATTGAACGCTTTTCCACTTTGCTTGAGAGAAAGTGTAATCAAGGTTACGTAGCACTCACATACGAATTTACGAAAAGGAGGCTTTTTGTCCCAACTCTCAAGAGAAGTTGTCCATAAATTGCTCTGTATAGTGCCAAATAGAGTAAATTAGCTTTTTAAATTATTATTTCTCCCTAAATATTTCTACCTTGAGAAATAAGTGATGTAGAATTCCATCAATTCCATCCTAAATCTTGGGATTTGTCTTTAAAGAATCATTGTTTTCTGCTTGTCTATATTTACTGATATATTTTATAACTTTTCCATGCTGAATCATTGCTTTATTACCACCAAGGTCCTAAGTCTACACCACTTCTGTAGTTATTGCAGAGCCACTGTTCTGACAGAAATTCCGTTATCCCTCTTCAGTAGCAGTTCACTGAAGGGAAAAGCGAATTCTATTACCAGAACCTCACACTGCACTTCTTTTCTTTCTTTCTTTCACTCCCTATATCAACTCTTTGCCCTTCCTCTCTCACTTGTTTCCATGGACAGAGTGTACCAACACCTGTTTATAATGGGAGCCCCAGCTTTTAAATGTAGTGGCAGCATGGAAGAAGGCTAAAAACACCAAGGAGTTGGGATTCAATAGTGACTGACAGATCGAAAAAGAGATTTGGTGCAAGATAGTGGAAATTGTGTGCTATAAGTTACTTTTCTTTTTCTTTTTACTGAACGTATTTATTGTAATGACAGTTTTGTTGTGGTTGTTCCAGGCTCTTTCTTTTGTGACTCTCCAGTTCTATCTGTTCATGGAGAAAATCTGTACACAGTGGAGCCGTATAGGATCCAGGTCCGCACCTGGCAGGTAAGGACTGAGAAAACCATGAAGGGATAAAAAGGCCTTGTTTTCAGAGATTGGTGTTAGAGCTTAAAAGTAATGTATGTGATCTTTCCAAATCTATTAACTCTTCCTTGTCATAATACAATACTCAAAATATATTTTGAGTATTTCAGCAGAAAGATCTTTGACATTTTGTGTTCTTTAAAAAGTCTGCCACTCTGAACACTACTGCAGTGTAACTAATAAGTATTTACAGACTTTAAGATCTAAATTGCATGCATGTTGAAATACATATACTACTTTCAGGAAGACAATCATACTGAATATTCTTATAAGATAATGACAAATATTACTTGCACATTTTGTGTGAACCTTTGTAGCCTCTGCTAGTCTGTGAGAACCAAAAAGAGAAATCTAATTATCAGAGTTACATGATACATAATTTTATTTAGGAAGCAAATATTAGATTTTAGAATGGGTGTGATTCATCACATAAATATAGTGTATTTGTTTTTACAGCTATATATTTAAGGACCTTCAGGTACTTGATATTTCTGTTTGTCTTTCACTTGGTAAAGGTTGTGTTCCTAAAGAGGAAATTATTGTAGAAGGATGCCTTTAACTTTAGACTTTTTCTGAGGTTACATACATACCTGAAACCCAGATTGCATTTGTGTGTGTGTCTCCAATTTGCTTGGAGTGAGTCATCTAACACAGAAGTTCAGCAATTTGTGACTCAACTTGGTGACATAGAAGTCAAAATAAGTCCCTTCTAGTAAGGCTGTGGCCACACAAACCTGGTGTTATACATTTCTTCCCAGGGTACAGTTAAACAGCTGCTTGTGTTCTCTGAAGCAGAGGGGAATCCTTGCCTTCTGGATGTCTGTGGGAATTTCCTGGCTGTGGGAACTGATCTGGCTCACTTGAAAATCTTTGATCTCTCACGCAGGTATTAATAAGGCTTTTAAAATAATCTGTTTATAGTTAAGCGTGTATTTTGTGGGGAATCTTCAGCTGTTTTTGATTTGATGAAAAACAACAGTCCCTTTGAATCTTGAGACAATACATGCAGCTATGTGAACTGATGGCATATTTCCAAAACAAGGGAGGAACCATGGAATTCTTAGGCAAGTCAGGGATTGATGATGATGATTATTTTAAAAAGAGGATACCATGAGGGATATTTGAGTGCATTTAAAAGTATGTGGAGAATTTATGGAAGATCAAGCTAAGAGTGTCCCATTTCTTTTGGTGTCTTGAACAAGACTTGAATCTCAAAGGGGCTGAAATAAAACCAGGTCTTGTATCTCCTCATAAATCAGCAAACTTGTTTCAATGAATCTATGGAGAAAGTGAACCTAGAACTGTGGAGACTCTATTCTTTCTCCTGTTTAGGTTAAGGAGTTTACCTGACTTTGTTCAAAGGTTGCTGTACTCTCATATTTATGAACGTGAAAAAGATACGGACATGACGTTCATTTTGAAAATGTAGCTGCTGATGATAAACGTAATTTTGAAAAGCTGAAAAGCCTGAAGAGTGAAGCAGATTCTGTTCTTTGGATGCTGTCACCAGAGGAGTGCTAAAGTCTAGTTAGTTGCCCTCTGGAAACTGCTTGGGTTGGGATCATACACATTCCACCTGGAACAGTTTGAAGGTTAGATTAGATTCGAGCAGGTTGTAACTAGCATAAATATTGGATTATGATGTTTGATAGTGAGAAAAAAATAGATCCACTCCTGCATGCTATGATAAATTTTTGCATTTGGTACTGAAAATACCCCTTCTCAAATTATGACACTTTAATTTCAGGGCATCATAATTGGCTGAGAAGAAATGTTATTTTTAGAGACTCAAACATGTTTTTTTCATGAGATTGTGTTATAGCTCTAAATTGCTGTCACTTCAAATTTTTTGCTGCATTCCTTCATTTCATGAGATTTGTCCTCTTTGTTGCTGACTGATTTCTGGGTTTGTATCTATACAAGCAATAAAATCCTTTTGAGATAATAAAATATAAAAATATGCCCCGCTAGTGACGTTTCTTTACTCCTGCTGCACTGTGTGCTTTCCATACACAGAACTTTTCTGTAATGGGCTCTATTCAACATTCATGGTACTGTTCAGCTTACTTCTGTAGGAAAAGCAGGCCTCTGAATTGACAATTCCATTCAGATGTTCTTGCTGTATAGCCACATTTTGGGAATCCTGTAGAAGTACTGACGTTTATTCTTGCTGATTCATTGAGGAAAGAGTGTCTGTTAACTTAGTCCTGAAAGAAAGGCAGTGGCAGCAATCCTCTGGAGAGGAAGTGGGAGTCTGGGGCAGTTATGTCATATAGTCAAAATAGTTTGCTTTTAAAAGTCTTACCCATAATTTGCTAAATTGCCAGTTGCTTGCCACCATATAATTGAAGTTTACTCCTTCCCACAGAGAGGCAAAAGTGCACTGCGACAGCAAGAGTTTATCCAAGCTGCTCCCTGGCCATGGAGCCATTTTGTCTGTGAAGTGCAATGCTAATGGCAGCAAAGTCAGCATCTTTGTCAGCAGGGTGAGGCACAGCTCTTTACTTACTGTCTGGGACTTGTCCATTGGTTCATAGACTGGTGTGGGTCAAGATTACTGAGGATGCAAGAATCACTTCTCAGAAATAAACCTACCTGGTCCAGGCAGTGTATTGAGTCATATAATGAAGTGTCATGTCCCAGCATTAATTAAGGTCTCTCAAGGCTTTGTACTGTGTTGGGAACAATTCAGAAAAGGAATATTTTAGTTACAAAAGCTGCTTTGTAGCATTTCAAAGAAATCCAAGGCTGGCTTGTTGGAACAGAAAAAGAACCAGGAAAATTCTGGTGTTTCTTAGTAAGAATGACCTCAAGTGATTACCAGCAAAGAAAGCTGAGAGCATGAAGCATATGGAATAAACTTACCTATTCTTCTTTTTGACTGCATGCTCCAGCACCCTTTGTTTTCCTTTCTTGTAGGTGGATGGGAGCATTGATTCCAAAATCTGTTTCTATGATGTTGAAATGGACCAAGTTACGCTCTTTGATTTCAAGGCTGAACAGGGTGATGGTAGAGAGAACCTTTCTGCTGGACAAGGCATTGGGAAGTAAGGAGCTTTTACTTCAAGAAGTATTAATGGTGGATTTAAAGTGGAAATCTGCCCTGTGGAGACAAGCACACCTTGATTCTGACATTCCTCTGTCTTGAGAAGGAGCTTGTATGAATTTAATTATTTATTTCTAAAGAACTAATTAACACTGAATTGTATGTCCATCAAGCTACATCCCTATCTATTCCAATAATGCAAGCTAGAGAGTGTCGTGGTTTGACATTGGCCAAACACTAGGCGCCCACAAGAGTCATTCGCTTACCCTTGTCTTTAAAGTTGGGCAGAGCAGAGGGAAGAAAAAAAAAAAGGGAATTAACAAAGGGTTACTGAGTTGAGATAAGGATTGGGAGAAAAACACTCTAAGGGCAAAACAGGTTTAAATTTAAAGGTATAAAGTAAATTTATTATTTACAGAGTCATAGGAGGATCATGAGAAGTAAAATAAGCCCTTAAAACACCTCTTTTCCTGCTAGCCCTTCCCTCCTTCCCACCAACAGTGCAGAGAGATAGGGCATGGAAGTTTTGGTCAGTTTGTCACTCAAGATCTTGTGTTCACTCAGGGAGAGGAGTCTTTCCTCTGCTATGCCATGGAGTCCCTTCCACAGGCAAACAGTGTTCCCAAAACTGTTGTGGCATGGGTCACTTGTGCATGGGGTGCAGTCCTTGAAGGATAGGCTGCTCTAGTTTGGAAGCAAGGGCTCTCTCTCTCTATTCAGGTCTTCTACTAGACTGCAGCTTTCTCTAGCATCCACCTGCTCTGGCAGGAGCACTTTCCTCATGGGCTGTGAGTGGATTTCTGCATCCCCCCATGGACTTCATGCATTACCAGGTGACAGTTTGTTTTAGCATGGTCCTCACCGTGGCTTGCAGAGGAATCTGAGCTCCGATACTTGGAGCACCTCCTCCCTCTCTTCCGCTGACCTTGGTGTCACCATGTTGTTCTCCCTCATGTGTCCTCACTTCCTCCTCTTCTTTGACTAGAAAAAAAACTGCTGCTTGTAGATACCATTGTCAACAAGTTCCACTAATTCAAAGATTCTTGCAGGATCCTGCAACATGAAGGAGTTGATCCTGTCTAGGTTGCGCATCAGGGAATTGCTCATCGTGCTTTCACCGCCAGCCAGGCAGCCCGGCCACCCTTGCAGGGGCAGTGATGGCTGCTATGGTGCTGGTGCTACTGAACGCCTCTCTTCCCGTGGGGCACTGGGAGGGGGAAGCTGCCGCTGCCCCTGCCTTTCTGCCTGTGGCACGGCTGGCTAGGGGTGGCCAGGCAGGCAAGGCTCGCCATGGGCTGTGCCAGCATGGTGGCAGCCCTGGTGCCTCCCCACCCCTGGGGGAAAACTGCGTGTGTGCTGTTCTGATGTTATTCTTAAATACATTATCACAGAGGCATTACCAACCTCTCTAATTGGGCCAGCAGCATGTCCATCTTCAGAGCCAGCAGAGATTGGCTCTGTCAGACATGGTGGAAGCTTCTAGCAGCTTCTCATAGAAGCTACCCCTGAGGTGTGTGCCCCCTGTCCCCTGCAGCCAAACACCAGGCTATGCCAAATCAACACACCCCAAAAGCAAGCTCAAAACAAGCAGGAGGTAGTTCTTCAGCCAAAATGCAGCTGAGCCAAGGAATTCCTTGCAAAGGCAGTAGAGAAGATGAAGAAAGGGCTTATGGAGATACTGGACAAATTCACAGAAGAGAAATTCAGGGAGAGCTACTAGCACTTTGGAAGCCATATCACGCTAGAGATCTCTGAGAAGAGGATGATTTGGTGTTGGGGGTTTTATACAGAGGTATTCCATGACTGGAATCAGGATCCAGATCTTTAAATTAAAAAAAAATCTTGGAAATCTACCCTTCCTTGAAGAGTTTACATAATGGGGAACTGAGAAGATGGCATTCTGAAGGTCCTTGTAGGAATAAAGGTATTTTTAAAGTATAATCAAAATTGAGTTTGTGTGGGTAAAAACTCATGAGGTGTCTATTTAAAGCTGACGCCTTTCTGTTCATGCAAACTGTGCTGTAGGAAGTGCATTAGAAATCCTAGCAGAACAATGCAGTGAAGTGGGAATGCTTGTGAAAGTGTGGTGTAATATTAGAGTGCAAATTCCCATTTGATTTTACAGTAATTTTTCTGACTGTATTTTATGCAAGAAAAAACAGCATTGGAACAGGTAGATTGCTTTTTTAGCTGCTGTCTGCTATGGGTATTACAAGAAAAAAAAAAAAAAAAAAAAAAAAAAAGAATTACTCTCCTTACCATTGAAAGCCAGAAGAAACTACCCAGCTCATCAAAAACTAAGGCCAATGCAAATCTGGGGTTTTATGTCCTGGTTAGTTATGGAGTAGGGTTGTCAAGAGTAAGCGAGGACGTTGTTTCCAAGTGCAGTATCTTGTGTAACCCAACAGAGGCCAACCCAAGCCAGGAATGCTGTTTCACTGTTTGAGTGTTAGATAGTGTCTGTGTGAATAATCCATTTATCTGTGCTTCCATTTGAAGGAGCTTCAAATTAGAGTGAGTCAACTCAGCAGAAAGTGATAATAATCTATACCTCTTCTGCTTCTCTTTCTACCTCCTAAGGCAAAATCAAAATACTCCTAGTTTTTTTTACACAAATTCTTTTTTTTGATTTGCAGTTTTCTGATTTTGAATTTTATGGCAGGGAGAGGACTTAGGGTGTTTCTGCACTTGTTTGAATGTCTCTTTCAATTTGCCCTTTAGCCCTACTCCAATCCTCCCCACAAATTCCACCCTTCAGTGGTGACAGCAAGTGAGAAAATACTTTAATGATGTCTTTGGTTTCTCTTTTAAATAATTTGACATTTTTTCAGAAGAATGAATACTAAGCCATTGCTAAAATAGTGTGATTCTGTATGTCTGGAGTTGACATAGCTGGCGCTGAAGTAGTATTGAAATGCCCAAAGGAGGCAGTAAGATGTTATTATTTAAACTGCTGACAGAGACTGGCTTTCCCAAGGCTGTAGGGGAAGTCCTTACGCTGTTCCACAGTGCCTCAGAATTCTTGACATGGTTGGTCTCTTCTCCCAGGTAACTTCCTATCTTCCTAACTCTTCTTCCTGTCATCAATAGGATGAGAGGAAATGGCCTCAAGTTGTGCCAGTAAAGGTTTAGATTGGGTATTAGGGGAAATTTCTTCAGGTGTAATTGTCAGGCATTGGAACAGGCTGGCCACGGCAATGGTAGGAACACTTCTGTCTTGGCAAGTGTTCAAAAAAATGTGTGAATGTGGCACTCTGGGACGTGGTTTGGTGGTGAACATGGTGGTGGTGATGGGTGCACAGTTGGACTTGGTGATTTTAGAGGGCTCTTCCAATCTTAATGATTCCATGTTTTGAAGACAGAGCTGAGGTAGCCCCTGTGTTACAGCAGCAGGCACTGAGGTAGTTTGATAGTTTGAAGGATGTTCAAGGGTTTCTCTAGGACCTGCAATCTCAGGCAGATTTTGAGTACCTATTTTTATAGGTGGTACCAACTTTTTTTCTACCAAAATGCTTTATGTCCTGTCACCACTGTCAGTGTAACAGACCAAACTAGAAGTGTCATTGCCATGTGTAAAATGTTAGGAGTCAGGAAAATGTATCTGGTTAATGTTCTAATACAGAGTATAAGTAACTGAGAATGATTCCTTGGCTAGAGCTTTATTTACACTCATGCACTGAATGGGCTGGAATTACTTTGTCTCCCTTTCTACATTTTTTTCTTGTCTCTTGGTAGGTTTGTAGTGGAGTATCCAGAGTTGCACAATCACATTCCTGCTTGCCATTTCTGGGACCAGAGTGAACCAAGACTTTTTGTATGTGAAGTAATTCCTGAAACAGGCCTCCAACCTCCAGACCAAAAGAAAAACCAGACTGAGGGCACAGTATGGTCCTTTTTATTTGTTTTATCTTGTTTTACATGACGTTTTCCCTGTCCAAGTAATAAATCCTTTGTGCTTCATTGAGGATGTAGGGGTGGGTAGTACACATTACTACATGCAAAATGAGTCATGAACCCTGTGTTTGCTGTCTGTGCTTCAGGCAGTCCCTCTATAGCAACTCTCTGGCTTGGGCCAAGCTTGCATACAGTGAAGAAGAAAAAGAGGGGATTTCTTTAGCTGTGATAGAATTTTGGGAATGACCATAATGCAAGCTTCTATCTGGAATACAGTTTTTCAGGTGACGTTATTGGGTGGATGGATAATCTAGAAGTTTGTAACTTAAAAAATTGCTGATTTTTTTATCTTGAGTCCACTTTTAGCAGCAAGAATTAACTTGATAGAATAACAGGGACAGTACTGTTAAGGTGAACAGAGAAATATGCTCTTCTACCCTGTCCCTCCCATCTTCTGCTTTTCTGGAGAGATATTGTGCATTTTTATGGGACTTTCCTAGTTATCTGTTACGGTCTTTTTTACATTAGAAAAAAAAATCATTTTTATTGATCAGAAATGTGATCTAATCAAAGATTTTTTCATCATACAAACAGTTCTTCCCTTCTTCCCCTGCTATTGTGCTTGTAGTGCTCCTTACCACTTTGTCTGTATAGAACTGCCTATCTTGCATAAACATTGCATTAATTTGAAGCATCCATTTTAATCTCAAGTTTTTTTATTTTTTAATCTCAAGTTTTTTGATTTGTGTCTTATTTTAACTAATCTCATAAAATTAGATATAGAAAGCTCTTTGTGTCTTTTGTTGGTTAAAATGACCTAAGAAGAACCATGAGAAGATCAAAGTAAAAAGGAGAAATGGGATAGGGATGTCTCAAAAGACCTGGCTAGGGTCTTCTAGCAAAGAGAACAATTCAACCTAATATTACTCAAGTAAAAAACTTTAAAATGCTTGGCTTCTAAGTAAAGTTGAAAAAATATATAAAAGGAATGCAACTTTTTGCCCCTTATTCAACAGAACATTTTACTGTCTGCTTATGCCTTAGTAAATGAGAAGTCTGATTAACTTCTGCTGGAAATAAATATTATTTTAACTTGAGTCAGGTCAATATTTAAACCGTTAGAGGAACTATTTTTGCATGGATGATATATTTCCTGGGAACTCAAAGCAGTCAGTGAGCTGATGAACTTACAATGGGAATAATATAATGTTTTTTAAAAAACATCATTTTTTAGGCCCCTTCCAACCCAAACCATTCTGTTATTCTGTTTCTTTGCCCTGAGCCAGATCTCTCAGAGAGATGCCTGAAGCAGCCATCTGTGCCAGGGGTTTCTCTCTTTATGGTGTGTGAAGCTGGATGTGGAGGCAGAGGTGGAGGTCCCTGTGCAGGAGGACCAGTCTGGAATGCAGAGTGAGGTGCTGGCTGCTTGCTGCAGGGAGGAAGCGTGCGACTCTGCCTTCCCAGCAGCTGTGTGTCTGAATGTATAGGTCATACTGTTTTCAAGAGAAGCTTCTGCCAAATGAATATGGAAAATAAAAACAAAAAGAAAGAAGGATATTGCAGCATAAAAATAAAACAGTGCTTCACTTCCTTTTCCAGATGGATGTTTGGATTATATCATTCTTCAGCACTGAAGAGCATGGCCTTTTGCTGCAGGACAGCTTTCCATTGCCTTCATCCTACCAGGTTCTTCTCGGCATAGAGGTGCCACATTATTACTTTGCAAAAAAGGTGAGGTAATCTCTAAGAATTCCTTCCCTTTCCAGAAATTCAGACTTTCCACTGTACAGGAATCAAATTTAACCAAATTGAGTCTAGGGTTAGTAGAGCAACTCCAATGGCAAGGGGTGCATCACATATAGAAATGGCATAAAGATAATTCTGATGCAGATGAACTTGACAGAACTGTGGAATTTGTAATGAGATGGCTTTTTATGGGTATTGTAAACTGAATGTGATGTACAAGTGTAGGAGAAACAGGAATTACCAGGTAATACAATTGAAAAAGGGATGTGGAAAAAACTCTGCTTTATCTAGTCACTGTGGCTATTGCAGGTACAAGAAGGATGTGTGTGAAATTTATGTAGGCTGTAAGACAGGACTTTTCTACTGGCTTTGGCAGAAGCATCCCGCTTCCTTGCAGGAATACCTAAGTGAGCAAGAATAGTCACTGTGCACCATCAACAAGTGCCTGTGTGCTGCAAATGCCAAGAATGCAGGCTCTAACTTTTAAAACTTGATTTCAATCCAAAATTGATTGCATCTCAGGTAAATAATACCCTACATAATTCCATGCATACTGGGCGAGCTGCAGCCTTTCACCTACAAATTGATTTCTGGTGAAGTTCTGACCTGAGTTTCCTGGTGCTTCTTAGAATGATGATTTGCTCTGTTCCTGTCTTGTAGGGGGAGTGTAACAGCCCATGTACTATACTAATGTATTTAGTTTTGTAAAATCTACAGGAAATTAATATTAAGGAGACTTCTAGTCTTCATGTGGTTTGGGAGCACCATTATACAGGGAGTATGTATCTACTTATGCTCAGATTCAGAGCAGCACTTTGCAATTAATTTCCTTCAAAGCACTGCCTGTTGTCAGTCTTCCTGTGCAGACTGAGCTTTTAGTGTTGTACTGTGTTTTAGTTTTCTTTTTCCCTTGAATTGAAAGGTCAAAGGTGATAGGCTGCATTTCCCAATCTCTTTCAAATGTTTCTCCAGCATGTCTCATGCTATTTTACTTTGATATTATGTTTCTCTTTTTTTTTTTTTTTTTTTTTTTTTTTTTTTTTTTTTTTTTGACTTTGACTTTGTGTGGATTGTTGCTGCCATTAGTTGTGTTTTCGGAGGGGATGTGTCTATAAACCTGTAAGTATCTGCATTGCTTTGGTGCTCTTCCTTCATCCTCTGCTCCTCTCTGTTGTTTCCATTTTCTTAGTAGGTGGCTGTCTCTTTATGACAAAGTCACTTTTTACATCACTTGTATTAATTTGGGAAACCTAATTTAGTAAAAGAGCAGAGTCTGCTTTAAATACAGCAAATCAAGTTGATATAACAAGCCTTGTTGACCAACTTTCATTCCAGGGTTTCTCTTTATTCACCATGGTGTCTTTACTGTCCTAGTTCCAGAAATCCCTCAAGTTCTAGTCAAACAGATTTGCACTTTTGATTTCTCTCTTTTACTTTACCCAGGACTTCCATTGTATTATAATATAATACAATTTTTATTGGCTTCTATATACCTTAAAATTTAGTTATCTTATGTAACTATGTGATTAGAGTAGAGTGTACATGGACTTTGGCATCCTTCATGTCTCAGATGATCTTCCTCTGTACCTGGCTTGGTAAAGTGGCCTTGTTATGCACCAGGCAGATTATTTGACATTGAGGATTGAGATGTTATTGGTTTTGTGCATAATGATTGAATTGCTTTGAGTTGCCTTTCAGTGGGGTGGGTAAAGTACCCCTGAAGTTCTAGAACTGCCAGTTGTAAGGGGAAGGATTTGAACCTGAGCTTCAGTATTCATAAGATTTACATGAAGGCAAAGATAAAAGAATTTGATCTGTATAGTTAACTTTCAGGACAGCAGTCTAATATTTGAGAAGAGACTAAACTTGGAGAGATGCATATCTGAAATCTTCAGAAATCTGGGAACTTAACAGTTGCTATTATAATAGTTGTATAATTAATATATATATTTATATAAAATAATAATAACTGTAATAAAAGGAGGTTACTTTTCTGTACCAGTCTCCAGTGATCACTAACATGCTATGATTGTTCAGTGCAATATGCTAATCTCTTCTATGACATTCCATATGTTGTGGCGTTTTCTAGAAAGCTCTGAAACTTCACAGCTATTGACGCTATTGATTATGGTCCTGCAGATATAAAATCTTGGACTGTGGTGGGAATAATGTAATTAATTCCATGTACAAAGGAGTAAGTGTCAACCTGTTTGATACCTATATGACAACCTTCTCCTTTTAGCTGGGAGAAGCTGAGAAGGGAGCATCAGAGTCTGGCTCAGGAACAGTCTCTCAGATGGCTGCAAGAAGACCCATGAAAGATTTCATTGGATTGGGAGACTGTGATAAGACCACCCAGGATGCCATGCTGAACTTCAGTTACTATCTAACTGCTGGAGACATGGATGAGGCCTTCAAATCCATCAAGCTGATAAAAAGGTATCATAACTATTAGCATCTATTTCTTCATGGGTGCAGTTTATTTTTGTTAAAAGTTTGTATGAAGAGTAAATCCTCCTAAATTCTCCTTACATTTCTTTCTCTGATTTCATTCTCCTTTTCATTTTTAACGAGATGAAACATCTTTATCTCACAAACATTTTAATGCATTCTCTGCTCATTCTTTGTCTATAATACATTGTGGATTCTTTTTTGCTAAAAGAGAAAGAATTACTGATAACCTGCAACCTTATGCTGTGTCTGAATGGCAAAAATGTCATCACTAGAAGAAAATGAACATTCACAATTTTATTTATACATCTAAAATAATCACACGAATACTGAGTGTTACAGATTTACCAACCACATAGCTGAATGCTAAATTCACATGTACATTATTATAATATGGATATTGCAATATTAGAGGAAATAATATAATGTCTCTTAAATACTCCAATATTTTATTTTAAAAACTGCTGCATTTAATCATAACATATTATTTCTGGAATTCTTTTTTTTTTTCCCAGAAAATGAATGCAGGCAGATGAATACTAATCTTAGTTGGTTTTTACAAACCTACTGCTAGAAGAAACTCTTTGTCAGCTTTATGGTATTTCTCCTGACAGTCTAGAGCAGTGCAGTTGTTCTAGAGGATCAGTCTCTGTGGAATGTTGCTCATTTGGAACATGGTGCTAAGCAGCAGTTGGGGTTGAGTTTCTTATCACATCCAAACTGAGTGCAGAACAGAACTCAAGAGCCAGCTTGATGATCACATTTTAACAAAGTGTGGAAATAGTGATAAAGAAGCAAAGCAGTGTACTCAGCTGGGAGTAACACAGCAGTCCTAAGGAATTGGTAACATCCACAGCTCATGGTTCCTCAAACCTATCACTAATTGTGCTTAGAGCAGCATTCTGAGAGCACTTACATACCTGTCATTGCTTCAGGATCCTGTATCCCACGTATTTCTGCATAATAGTTTTTGATGTGTTGTTTTTCTTTCTGAAAATTGTATGCATATGGCTTTTTTGAGGCCATGTGCTTTTCAAGGTAAGGCTTATAAACATTATACAGAATTCTAAAGGCATTAACTTTTCACTTCATTATCATATTAAGTTATCAGGCAGGTTGTTTTTAAATCTCAAAGTCCTGAAGTCCTGTATATTTGTCTTATTCTCCAGTCTGGGTTCTTGAGTGGCAGCTCTATTCTCTATTATTCCCTGTGTTATGTGGCTCTGAGCACTGCTGGGCAGAGCTGGTGTCCTGCCATAACATTCTAATGCCACAGAAAATGTTATAACTAGCTGGAGAGAAAAGAAAACAATTTGGGCTGGAATATTCCTTTCTTATAATAGTTCCCAACAATGTAATTTAATCATATATCTGATTGTTAGGGAGTTCTGGTAGCCTCCTGTGGACATTTTCCCTCAATGTAATATTTGAAACATTTTTTTCAGCAGCATATGTGGTCTGTTCTAGCTGCGTACCCTTCTCATTTTTAGTGTCTGTTTATGCGTAGGACACCAGCAAACCTGTGCCTCTGGATACAAAAGAAATGTCTGAAAAAAAGAAAAGAATGTCTGAAAAAATGCACCTTAATTCTTCTGCAATCCCTTTATTTACATAAGAATAGTTAGAGTTGCCTTTGCTTTTTACTCTCTGGTCTGTTCTGGGGCTGGGAGCAGGTATTGCAGCTGATGAGAATCCGTTCCTTGTAGAGAGGTGAATAGAAGGAGTAGAAGTCATGAAATTTAGACAGCTTTTAAACCCATCACTTAATCTATAGTGAGTTTTCTGCTTTCTCAGATTGCCTGTTAACTCCCAAGCTATTGTCATTGGTCTCCTATAGCTTTTAGTTTTATTTTTAAGAAGCAGGAGAACTTGATGCCGACAGAGAAAATGTATTTGGTTCTCTCTTTCCTGTATTCTCATTGCATACACATGGTATCTTCTCCAGCTGACCCTGCTGCCACACAGCCAACCCAACAATTCTTTGCTGTACAGCAGAAGGAGAGTGCAATATAATATTTTATATATTTATCTATATATATATATAATTATGTGTTTTATACATATGTATATAGATGGAGCCCATCTGAATAATAATCGAGGGTCTCAGCTCACACAAGTGAACGTTGTGAAGTCTTTCAACTCTTAAATTATAGCATATATTTATAGAAAATAACTACAATGCAGATCTCCTTGGAGATCTTTCGCCTTTCAGCTGTGCTCTTTCAGCATGGTGACTCAACATAGTCATTTTCCAAGCCCTGGCGAAAGCGAGCGGTCAGGGTACGGCTGATGACAATGACCCGGGGCGCCATGCAGTCCTCACGCCTGTGGAGGATGTTCCAGATTAGAATGGCAGCTGCCAGTGTGGCCAAAAGGCAGGCTCCAATGTTCAGGTAGCAGGACCATGAGAGGTTGGTGTATGGTCCGATACGGTAGAACGTCACCAGCCCGATAACCAGAACAAAACCTGCAAACAGAATGGCAGAGTTATGTTTAATGAGTTGTTCTCTTGAATTTCTGTAGTGGCAAAATGCCACAGAATCTCAACATTTACAGACTCGCTCATAAGTCTGTAGAGCCTTTCCACCCCTATTATGATGTGCTGGATGTGTTTTTGAAGGCATATTTGAGCCTCATGATACATTCAAAGAGTGCCTTAAACAGAGGCTCAATATTAAGTGCTAATCCGTTCACTCTAATTTAAATTTCTTACACCCACTGACCTGTATTTCACCTTGGGTTTTTTCCCCCATGCATTTGAATCACTTACACAGATGTCCTTTTTCTTACTCCCATTGCCAAAAGAGAAAACAGCTGTATTAATGATGATAATAATTTTAAAATATTTTTTCCACAGTATATACTCTTATTCTGTAATTTTAAAATGTTTATTAAGGCAGGCAACTATGTAAACTGCAAAGATGATGAATTGTGACATTCACATTCTCTAGACAGAGACATAATTCTGTCTCTCAAGAGAAACACAGAGAGAAGAAAACAATCTTTATCTCTACTCCTTTGTTTTCTCCATTTGGAATTTAGTATAGAGATTGTTTACCTGAAGTGATTTCTTAATTAGATTCTAGTGAAGGTTGTTTAAGTTCAATAACCAATTAGATCCAGCTGTGTCTCAGACTCTCAGCTGGCAGTCACGAGTTTGTTAGTTAGTTGATAAGTAAGTAAGAAGTATGTATGTAGAATAAAATAGTCTCTCTTTAAATAGTATATTAATGTAATATAGTATAGTTTTAATAAGCAGATCCTTCAACCTTCTAATCTAGAACAAACATCATCATTTCTTCCCAGTCGGGGTTGCCTTTTTTACTATAATGAATAGCTAAATATATTACAGAAATAATAAAAAGCAATGTACAGAAACTTTAAAAAAGGAAATGTAAAATAAATGGAACTTTGTGGTCCTACTTTTTCCTGCTGGAAAAAGGTGTTATGAGGCAGAAGTAATGTCATGCCTCCAGAAGCTACTGAAGGCAAAGTTTCTATTGTCCTCATAACTTTAAGCACAGTACTAAGTTCCCTAAAAGAGAGGTAATATTAGAGTAATAACAATGCACTTGTCTAGCATTTCCATTCAGATGTCACAAAGTGATTTGCAAAAAAAACTAAAAAAAGGAAAAGTTTCTCAGTCTCTTTGGTGGTTACATTACTGATGAATAATAGTAATGTTATTTCAGAAGTGAGGTGGGGTAACTGTTCTAGCCATGCAGGAGACCTATGTTAGGTCAAGGGGCAATCTGCATCCCTTTACACCTCCTTTTTTATGTTACACCTGCCCATTCCTTGAAGAATGCATTGATAACCACATGATTACTTTTCTGCCCTCTGTTTATTGTACTATCAGAGAACCTTACAGTCCCAGGATGGTTTGGGCTGGAAGGATCCTTAAAGCTCATTGCACTCCACGCCCCGCCATGGGCAGGGACACCTCCCACTATCCCAAGTTTTCCCAAGGCCTGTCCAACCTGGCCTTGGACACGGCCAGGGATGGGACAGCCACAGCTTCTCTGGGCACCCTGTTCCAGGGCCTCCGCACCCTCACAGGGAACAATTCCATCCCAATATCCCATCTAACCATGTCCTCTGGCAGTGGGAAGCCATTCTCCCATGTCCTGTCCCTCCATCCCTTGTCCCAAGTCCCTCTCCAGCTCTCCTGGAGCCCCCTTAGGCCCTGGAGGGGGCTCTGAGGTCTCCCTGGAGCCTTCTCTTCTTCTTGAGGCTGAACATTCCCAGCTCTCCCAGCCTGACTCTGGAGCAGTGGGGCTCCAGTCTAGTCTCTCTTCTGTACCTATTGTCAAACAAAGCTACTTTTCAGCTTTTTAAAAGAAATTCATGGATGTAATTAGATTGAAACAAACACAAAGGGACAAATATGTCTCACTAACCAAAAAAATGTTTTCTCTTTGTTATCCTACACACTTCCTTAACTGCCACCATAACAAAGGAATCTCATTGCCAAAATGACCCCTTCCTGAAGGAAGACTGGAATAAATAAATATCCATGAACTGCCAGAACATATCTGGGCACCATCTTACTAAGTTCATGGGCAAGGAGAAGTCAAGAGCAAGTCCCAGTTGCTGCATGCTGTTTTCTCAGTTAGCCACAGTGTCTGCGCCTGCAAACACTCTCCCTGTGGATACATGGCAAGGACCCTGGCCCTGGTCCTTGATTTTCCATGAAAGAGCACATCCTGTGTGTGCATTGTATCACATTTTTTTCTTCAAAGAGTGCTAGTAATGCAATGAAGATAGAAAAGACACAAGTTGCATACAGGTAAAAAACACAGAGGTGGGAAATGACATACAAGTAGGAGGAAAAATATCAATCATTACTTAAAGGTGTGACACTTGTATTATTCTGAGGGTCAGTAAAATGAAGGCTGAATCCACCTCCTCATAATACAAACACTGAATGAATATTCCTTCAGGAGCTGTCTGGCATCCTTGGCTCTCCTGTGTCTACCTAGAAGGTGCTTTGTAACAGTTGCTTGCTGCACCTTCTCGTCCTGAGGTGGTACTGTCCCACAGCTGGCTTATGGGAAGAGTAGTTCCTTAATGCTCTTTCCCCACTCTGATGTTAAAAAAGCCAAATGTACCCTGGATGCGTTTTAGGTTGTTGACACAGTTGTAAGGACATAGTAACTCCTTGGTTTTGTCAGTAAATCTGGTAGTTATTTTATGGTTCAGCTTAGTTATAAATAAATAAATTTTATTTGGAGGGAATGTGGCCATATGGAGCACATTGTTGTAGAAATCACTGAACCATACAATAATGATTTGCCATTGCAAATAAAATACTTTCCCTTCATTTCCAGTGTCAGTCTCCAAGTTCAGTTTGTCCTGAGGCACATGGTAGAGAAGAGAGTGGGGGATTAGGTTCTGTTTTGTAAGTGACATCAGATTTTTTTTAAACTTTCCTCTGAGACAGCTCGGTTCCCCATCTGTGGAACCAGGATGATACAACTTCCTGTGTTTATTTTGTATTTCAGAGCACTGGGAGCAGAGCATGCTACTTGTGATATGCTTATAAAGAATTTGGATGTCTACATCTTCATTTAGATCTAATAAGGATGATACACACTGATACTGCTTTGCAATCCACTGTTCAGTGGATGATAAATACCCATTTTCATATGAAGGTAGGAAATCAGGAGGAAAGGAAATGCTTGCACTTCCTGCAGCTGAGTTGACCGGCTTCATCACCTTGTGGTTTAAAACTGGCAGGAAGGAGGGTATTGATATAAATCAAGAGACCCTTCTTGCTTAGTCTGGCACATGAGAAGGCTTTGTGTAATCAGTTTTCCTTTCAGATTTTTTTTTCCTTTCAGAACACTTTCACAGGGAATCCATAAAGTTTTTTTTTTGTTTGTTTGTTTGTTTTTTTTGTTTGTTTTTTTTTTTTTTTTTAAGTGTGAAGAAAATCATAAAACCTTAAGCAGGAGGAATTTTGAGCAGGAGCTGTTTGGACCAGTGACCACTCACAGGTGCCTCTAAGGGACAGTTATAAATATTAACAAGTGTCTACTTCCCACTATCTTGCAGTATTTTTTTGAGGCTCTCTTGGCAGAGGGACACAGGTTCAGGAATACCAGTTACGCAGAGTAACCCTGATGCTATGTTGTGCCTTGCAGCTTAATTCCCACTGTAGGAATATTTTCAATATTTAAAAGTTTTTCCAAATACCCAGCTTTTAATGAAATTATTTTGCTCTTTCTTGCTTTTGTATTACTTATGGCAAATTACTGTCCTAAATGGCTTAACATCTCCATGTTCTATCTGATGGAGCAATTATCTGCCAGGGAAAAGCACTAAGGCTTCCTTCCAGGTCCCCAGATAAAGCTATTTTTGCTAGAAGGAATATTTTCCTTCACAAGCCCTTTGCCTGAACCCTGCTCACATGAGCAGCCAGTCATGCAAGAGTCTTTATCTCCTTTCCCAGTTCTGTGCTAATGACTGAGCGCGGTAGAGGGACTGGGTTTGAAAGCTCGTCGAAGTGACAGATTGCAGGAGCCACAATGTGCATTCTGTTTCAGATCCTTTACTGTAGTTTAGACTGGAACTGACATTAAGAACAGACAAACGCATGACAGAAGCAACAGAGGTGGAAGCACGTTACTGTAGAGTTTATATAATTAGTTGTATATGCAAGAGTCACAGAACTCCAGAATAGAAATGTCACTGAGAAAGTTATTTTCCAGCATTCTTATTTCATATTAGCATGGCTTGATATGGGAATTATAAATGCAGGAACTCCAGAGCAAAGGCTGAAGAAATTGTAATAATCCAAAAAGACTGAGTTTGCATAGGATGGTGCATTTCAAATTTTGATGAATGTTGCTTTTGTGAAGATGATGATGTACGGAAACCCCAAAGCTTGCTTGGATGGATTTTGTCTGTAACAGCTTAATCAAACTTGGACTTCTTGAAGCAAAGTGTTCCAATGTGCTACATATGTTTTCCTTGCCCTTAGAAGAGTCTTGTTGTATACTAGCCAAGAACTGGGGTGGAACATTTAGTCTGTTCTCTAAATGACTGGGCAAAAACACGCAGTTCGCATATTTGTGCCGTATAATACTTAGAAGTATCCCTATAATAATTAACCTTGTTGCAAGAATAGTCTCCAGAGCTGACTGTGGTGACTTTTCCCTTTTTAGACAGATATTTGTAACAATGTCTGAATTCAGTTTCAATATTCTAATAAAACACCTAGAGGAAAACAGTTGGCTTCTCAGAATATGTCCCATAAACAGCTCTACTAAAAATAACTAGAAAATTACTCTCTTTGCCATCAGGATTCCTGAGCTCACAGTGTGCAATACAAGTTGACAAGGGCTGTAGAAGGGACATATCACTTTAAATTTATTTATGAAAATATTGACCATTTTCATCTGATTTTGTTTCTTTTCTGTTTTGTAGTGATGACAGGACTTTGAGATGCATGGCTCAATTTCCCTGAATTAATTTAAGTACATCAATCAATTTCAGATAATTTTACTGTATATTGTCTCAAGACTGCACAGAGGCCACAATTTCACTAAAAATCCTGATAAGATTACTTGAAGTGCTCATTTTTCCCATAGAAATGCTGTTTATCTCTAGCTGTTTCCCATCTGCAGCAAAACAAGCTGGAAGGGGGGTGGCTTTTCCGCTGGGGAAGGAAACAGATAACGAAGTCACTCAGAAGACTTCTGGTTGGAACAGTATTGACTGTGGTAGTGGGGGTAGGTTAGGAGAATGTTACTTTTTGAACTTACATTTCAGGTCTGTATGCTGGATTTCCTGTTTGAGGCTGGCTGCAAGCCAACTACAGAATTCTAGCATTTTAAAAGAACTCTAATAGTCACTTTTTTATTTCTGTGATTGTTTGTTTGTTTTTTTATGACACCCCTAGATTCTTACTCTTCCTTTTTATTAGTGTACTGATAGTGCATTTGAAGAAATAGACATTGTTTTTTCTAGTTTACCAGAAAATCTGTATTGGGATTTATAATCCTCCTCTTCACAGCTTGTCCTGGAGGATGGCTTTTGATGTCAAGAAAAGGGAGAAGAAGAAAAATAGAGCAGCCAGAGTGTTGAGAATCCACCACCCATTCTTGTGCAGAACTGCAAACAGGGAAGGGAAATATTTCACTCCTTTTCTGTGTACCCCACCAAGTTGCACAGGGACTGATTTAGCTGTGATAAGTCACGTGCCTGAATGGGCTATTTGTAGGAGCTCAGCTGTATTTATCAACATGAGATAGAGTCACAAAGTGATTCCTATAGGACTTACACAAATTATTTATTTATAAATACCTTTTCTTGTACCAACTTGGCACAAAAGGAGATGTTATAGTTGAAGGCAAATATGGGACCTCTGGAATAGTCACATGCTCTTCATTGTTACACTAGGCTGGATGATGCTTTGGTTTCTAATGCCACAAGGAATTAGAGTGTGACCTTTAGAGTCAAGTGACCTTTGAGGTTTCAGTTGTGCAATAATTTGTTTGAGGTTGTGGGTTTTTTTTGGTTTTTTTTTTGTTTTGTTTAGTTCTAATTTAAAATTTCCTTCCAAGGATTTTGGTAGCATGTAACATCTTAGAATTAAACATGTGAGTAGCACAGCATATCAGGTGCAATGAGACCCTTTTATTGCTCACTTTTCTGAATTACAAGGGTTTTCCACTTGTGTTCTTTGAGTTCATCAGTCCTTGTCTTTAACCGGAAGGGAGATTTAGTCAGTGTAAGGCAGTGAATCCTACCTTATGTTGGAAATCTTTAACCAGTTTAGGTTCATTAACAGTAAGTTGCTTGTTTGTTACTTTTTGGAGGTTTCCTTAGAAATTATGCCAGTCTTTGAATGGAATGGCGAAAAGTATTGCCAGTGAACTAGGCATAATTCCTCTTGGGCAGTTGTTTAAACAAGGAGGAATGTGCAGACTGTCACACTTGATGTCGACTGTTAGCTTTGCTTGGCCTCTTGGGTTCTGAGGCAGCTCGAGCCAATTAAAGCTCTGCTTTAATGTAGTAGGCCTAATATCAGGCACAGCAATGGGATTCTCTCTGGAATCAGAACCATGGAATGTTTTGGGTTGAAAGGAATCTTTTAAAACCATCTCTTTCCAACCCTCTTGCCACTATCCCACTATCCCAGGTAGTGGGACTTCCACTATCCCAGGTAGCTCCAATCCCCACTCAGCCTGGCCTTGGACACTTCCAGGGATACAGGGGCAGCCACAGCTTCTCTGGGCAACTCTGTGCCAGGGCCTCCCCACTCTTACAGGGAAGAATTTCTTCCTAGCATTTAATCTAAATCTTCCCCTTTCCAGCTTAAATCCATTCCCCTGTGTTTGCTGTCCGTCCATGTAAAAAGTCACTTGTGTCTTTTCTTAAGCACCCTTTATGTACTGAAAAGCCACAATAAGTTTTCCCCAGAACCTTCTATTCTCCAGGCTGAACACCCCAAGCTCTCCCAGCATGTCTCTGTAGCAGAGGTGCTCCAACCCTTGGAGCATCTGTATTGCCTCCTCTGGGCCCACTAATAGGTCCTTGTCTGTCTCATGCTGAGGATCCCAGACCTGGCTGCAGTGCTGCATGTGGGGTCAGCCTGAGCAAAAATACCCTGTGCAGAGAGAAGCAGTCATTGACGGGTGATCTTTTTGGACGTTTCAGCGTCATCTTCCGCTTTTATTGTTCAAGTGTTCTGTTCTTCTCTGGATACATCTGAGGATAAGAGCTGCGTAATTGGATCCAGCAAGGCAACTGGGTTTGAAACCCAGTTTCAAAGTTTTAGGAGACACCTCCATGTATATATATGTGCATGCTCATAAGCAATAAAGTGAATATTTGAGTTGAGATACTTTCAGTCTCATATACTTTTCTTTGCATTACATGTTCCTTATGCTTGCATATCCAAATTGTATTTATCTGTTAATAGATTTTTTACTGTATTTCTGATCAGAATATGTGCCCTTGACATTGAGATGCTAAAAGAACCTGCCTGCTGCTCTTATCAGAGTTTAGCCTTAAAGAATACAGGCAGATCTTCTTCCTGCTGCAGCTATGCCAGATGAGGAGTTCACCACACTTCTTGTGAGCTACCGTCCTTCCCAGTTTGCTGGTTCAGCTGCTCCCAGGAACCATTTCTGACAAAATAAATGAGATAGCTATGCAGATTTTAGGATCTTTGCAAATGTGGTTCTTTTTGCAAATGTGTGAAAGCAAAATCACTTTACTGTGATATTTGTGGTCTACATAAAGAATGGGGAAGTTTGGCAGTGAGGGTGAAATAAAATTGACAAATAATGAAAACATTTAGCACAAATCAAATCTCTATTATGTTTCTAAATGAAAACATTTAGCACAAATCAAATTCTCTATTTTTGCTATGATTTTTAGATTACTTAGAGCATCTCATTTACTTGCTTCCTTTTCAGGAAGTTTTAGGTTTACAGTTCCATAGACTTCCATCTTAGAACAGATCTGGCTTAGGGTATTATGAAGCAAAAAGGTGGAAGGAAGTAATACGGAACTGAGGATCACACTGCTATCAGGAATATCTTCAGCCATGTTTTCCAGTGGCTGCTGTGCTGTTCTTTTCTACATAGACATTTTCTGAATATCAACTGATCTAAAGTGGTTGGAGAAGATGATTCAAAAATTGTCTGATTTAGTTTTAAGAGCACAGAAATTAAAGTATGCATGAGCTCAGCTTTTCCATGATGCATTAGGGGTCTGGAGTGAAACACTTTAATCAGAAAAACATGTTGGGCAAAGCTGGAATGCAATGCTTGAAATTTAGGAAAGATGAGACTAATTTATTTGGCTGTAAATGACAGGCTCAGTGGGAACATGAAACCTTTTAATCTTCAGGATGTTATGTATTAAAGTTATTTAATGCTGAAACCAGACTGGCAAAATATTAATCATGATTCAGGTTTATTGCAGTCTTGGACATTCAGAAAGCAGGATGAGATCTAATGTAAAGGATGTTCTATCCCAGATTTTTCCTATTAACTTTCTAATACTTCTCTCTTAAGTTTGTGATAATCATCACTGGACAAGATCAAGACTTGGCTGGAGCCCCTTAAGGTCTGATCCTGTCTGGGAGGTTAATGTTTATAATATTTCAATATCCTCTGAAGTGCTTTTTCTTCCCTGTGCTGTTAGTATAGATTTCCCTTTCCAACAGCTCTTCTCTTGGCTGTTATCCATCCTATATTCAGCACATGGAGTTTGTAACAGGTCCTTGGAAAAAACCAGAAACCCCAAAACCCTCTAGAGGGAAATTTCTGAGTGTTGACACAAAATTCCATGTACAATACTGGTTCCATTTTCACTAGGAGCCTTTTCCAAAGCAAACAGATCGCTTTCCTGTTAATGGGGAGGTGTGAGGCTGTGACGCTTTGGAGCTGTGTGAATCCCGTTACTGTCCCAAACAGCATTGCTGTTTCCTCTCTTCTTTGCTTCCTGGGGCTTGATTCTGTGTCAGAGGTCCATCCTTTTTGAATGGCTGTCAAATGCTTGTGCAGGTGGCAGAAGTGAGGAAGTGGTGGAGTCTGGAGCCACTGCAAGTTCCAGTGGATCTAAGATCATTGATTTGAGCTTGTGATAGACTTTGGAGATAATATTTAGCACTCTTAGATTTCTAAGCCAACAAGGACTTTTGTTCAGGCCATGGGAAACTATAATGAAATTCATGGTTTCAGCTGAGTAAAAACAAGACAATTGTGGGTTGAACCTTTCCCCATAACACAAGTTTTCAGTCCACCAGTGACCACTGTGGTTCTCTTCAGCACTTGTTGGCATTTTCCAGGATGAAAGGTAGAGATCATGGAGAAGTTGGAATTAGAGGAAATATGATTCAAGAAAATTTCTGAAATTACTGAAAGGATGAGGAATTGCAGAACAATTCTTCAGATCCTTTGGGTTTTGAAAAGGACAAAACAGAAGGTTGGTCCTAGTGTTCTTTCATTTGAAAGTGTGAAAAACAGAAATTACCCAACCAGTGCTTCAGAAATGTTTAATAAGGTCTAAGTTTGTTTATTCTTAAACATTACCTGCCCTTCCCACACAAATGATCTGTCCGACCTAAATACCTTGGCTT
Organism: Vidua chalybeata; assembly: GCF_026979565.1. Classification (NCBI taxonomy): domain Eukaryota; kingdom Metazoa; phylum Chordata; class Aves; order Passeriformes; family Viduidae; genus Vidua; species Vidua chalybeata. The sequence continues at coordinate 348,068 of NC_071545.1, forward strand.
TAGCTCTTCAAATAAAGCAGGAGAGAGCCTCGCAGGGGTTTCTCTTGGATTGTTTGCATGGGACAAATGCTTTTAAATACAAGTGTCATATTTACTGTTCTGATGTTTTTGCTCCATATTGCTCCTTTTCTTTGAGAATGACTGAGAAGTTACTGTCTCAGAGTGGAGACTCAGAGACTGAAAATCACCTGTGGCTCATATGATGTGTGGTGGCCACTGTCTTCCCCTTCAATATAGAACTCTCAGTCTCCAGATGCAGCAGCAGCCCTTCATCAGAGCAGTGGAATTTCTGGGCTTTCTTACTGCACAGGGGTTTTGTCTGATTTCAAAGACACTTAATCTATAATGTCTAAAATGCTGTCGCCTGAGCCCAGTCCAGGGAGTTTAGCGAGTGCAAAGTCCTGTTTAGTGAGTGCAAATTCCCAAGGAATCAGCAGTTGGTGTACCATTTTTCTGGAAAACTAAGGAGGTCTCCAAGAAGTCTTATTTTATATTGGGTTAATGCAGATATAATGATTTCTTCCGACTTTTTTCAAAAGTATGCATTCTAGAAGACTTCAGGTGATTGTTCTGGATATCAGGAAGGAACTTGTTTAAACATAAAGTTACAATAAGATAATGAGATGTAAAATGAATATTATGACTTCAAGGCAGAAAACCATCTGATGATGGTAATGGAAAGTGTGGCATAACTGCAAAGGGGGATGGGGAATGGGGCAGAGATAATCACTGTGTTATTTCTGCAGATTCACACAGAACAATGTCTGTCCTTATATCGTCACAGGCTGCCAGCTCCATCCCTTCACACCTTTTCAACATGGGCTCCTTGATCCGAAAGCTTCTTCAGCCATTCTCATTAGTGTTTTGTTAATCATTCTGACTGTGGCTTTTCTCCCATGTCCCCTCCCAGTACTGGGGATTTCAAGGTTCAGCTTGCATAACAGGTAATAGCAGGCATTTCCTCCTCCTGTGTCGGGATATCCTGGCGCCCTTCAGTCTCTCTCTGACTGTGTTTAAAACAGACTCCAGCACAGGAAAAAAAAAAAAAAAAAGAAAAAAAAAAAAAAAAAAAAAAAGCCCAGTCTAAAATTAGCAGCCATGGTAAAAGAAAGGCCCATGGCTGTCCCCTGTGCTGTTTGTCAATGAAACAACACATCCAAATAGGGCCAGAATGCATTTCCGCTCTGGAAAAACAGGTCGAGTTTGGAGAGGATGGAAGAGTACAGCAGGCACCACGCTGATAGTCAGGGAGAACTATCCAGAAGGTATCCACAGTTACACAAACACTAAGGGGCTGTAGGGAGGGCTTTTATGGCAAGGCTGTATATCTGTCTTTTGGAAGCACTGTCTGGTGCTTCAAGCACTTGCTGCACCTGGAAGATGGATCAGGTGCTCTGAGGGTTACAGAACCTCTGCAGTCTCCTCCTCTCATCTGGATTTCAGGTTCCTCACCCTTAGTAGACCTGAAAAAGCCTAACAATTTTATTGCTGTGAGACTGTACTTAAATGACCTAGGCCAGATTCTGATCTTGCATTTTTGAAAACCTGAGGTCTCAGTAGTTTTATGCCATTCTTAATATTCAGAGTTGTTAAAGTCGAAATTAAAACTTTAAATAAAATGGTGTTGCTTTATTATAACCTGTTCTTTACATTAATAATATATATGTGCATATATATAAAAAATGGTTTTAATATTTTTAATCTGATTTTGTAATCAGCTTGATTGTTACTCCATTAGTGACAGTTTCCTGCATAGATATCATATAGGATTGGATTCTTATTGTAATGAATGCTGAAGTTACTTACTTTATGTAATAGTGAAAGGTATTATTGCAGAATGTTTACACTTTGTTGCCACTGCTGTCAAAATGGAATTGTGATAAACCCATTTCCTCTTTTCCTCGTGCAGTTCTGTATACAGTCCATGAGAATTGCTGTGGGAATTTTATTTATAGCAGTCAGTGGTATGAATTGACTTTGGCTTTCTTTGCTGGATTACAGATGTATCTGTTGTCAAAATCCAGCTGATGGTCACTGAGTAAAATTCAATTAGCTAAAATAAAATAATCATGTTTCAACAAGGCTTCCACTCTGCTTTCTTGAGTTCCTTGAGTATATTTTGCCCTGCTAAATTGTGGGATTATGGTGTATCCAATTTGTTTCTCTTATGTTTGCCTTCCTGGTTTCGTAGGAAATAATAAAGGCTTGGGGTTTTTTTGGTTGGCAGAAGCCTCATTATGATATATCCCAGATAAAAGCTTCTATTTATGTACTGCAGAATCTCACGTGGAGAGCTTGTCGGAGACAATGAACTTGCTTTTAGATATAAGCCTTTTTGCTATTCTTTGTCACTTGAAAGATTTATAAAATAAGAAACACTTTTCCACCTGGGTTTAATAGAGACTGAGCACTTTTCCATCAGTAGAAAGAAGTGGACTTACTGGCAAGTTGGAACACAGCAGCTATGGCCTCCTCCCACCACTGGGTATCCTGGGAGATGATGGGGAGCTCCATCAGCCCCAGGACGAAGAGGAGCTGGCCGGCAGTCAGAGCCACCGTGGCAATGAGGTTGCAGGCACGCATCATGTCAAACTGCACTAGGAAAACAGAAGCAGCATAAAGTTACAATAATATAAAATTGTGGAAAAGAAAATCCTGACTGACCAGGAATATAAAGTTTGTCAGTCCACAGAAAACAATTCTTAGACAGCAGTCCCTTCTCCCAGCAATCCCTTGTTGTAACTGCCTTCCTTGCGGTCTGATTAAGAAAGGATTTTCTTCAGGATATGTATTGATTCTTTCCTTTAGTTGCACAGAATCCCATAAGTATTGCTTCAGTGCAATGGAACTGATGCAGCTAATTTGCTACAAGCAGCTAATTTCCCAGAATGGCCCACTGGTGATGCTGGAATTCTCTTCACTGAAGATTCTACCTAATCCATAGTCAGAGTTGTTTGGGGCAGGATTGATGTTTGTTTTTTGTGTGACACAGAGTGAAATGGAACCATAAGTAGTTTTTCAAGGCCCTAAAATAATAATCATTGCTAAGACAAACCAATAACACCCCTGAATTTCTTTTTCCCCTAGTCCATCTGTATTGTCCTAAAAAAACATCCTGTGGATTTTAATGCTCAGGTCTTCCTGGTTTACAGAAGCTTTGTATAGAGGATTCTTATTTTTTACTTTTTTTATCATTTATTAGTCTTTGGGATACACTGCAAAGATCCTTATATTTCCATCTGTCTAATGAGAGAGATGGTTGTAATGAAGATGTCAAGGCTTGGCAGTTCTGAATGAGATGTTAGGGCATAATCTGCATCTACATGTAAAAAGCTACCTTTTTAAAAATAGAGTGTGTGTGTGTATAAATATATATATATATATATATATATATATATATATATATATATATTTAATATTTATTTGTGTGTATATATTTATATATCTATATGAAGTTCCTGTATATCTAACAGTGAAGTTGTGGGAGTACATTGTGGAGGTCTACTATTGACGACCCGGCCAGGACAACAATACTGATTAATTTCAGTACAAGGAATTAAGGGATATCTCTAGATCAGCTCCCCTGGGCCTTAAGGGTGATTTTAAGTTTTCAGACATCAATTGGAAATATCATACAACAGACACAAACCGATTCAGGAAATTTCTGAAGCATGTTGAAGGTAACCTCGGGTGCAGGGACTGGAGGGCCAACTTGAAAAGGTGCCTTCTGAGATGTGCATTTTGTAAAGAGAGACTTGTGGACAAAGTGGTGACCTCTTAATAGGGCAGGAGCCAGCACTTCTAAAGCATAGGGAATCATGCAAGCAGGAAAGAAGGAGGGCCTGGCTGAGCAGGGATCTTCTTGAGCTGAAAAGGAAAGTGTACAGGCCAGAGTCTGTACTGAACACCATGACAGGGAGGATGACAAAATAAAAGCGACGTTGAATGATGGCAGTATGCCCAGGGCACAGTGACCAGGATGATGAAAGGCCTCGAGGGTAAGACATGCAAGGAGTAGCTGAGATCATTTGGCCAATTCAGCCCGGAGAAGAGAAGGCCGAGGGGTGGAGGGGTGACCCTGTTGTATTCTGCACAGTGGGGAGGTGCTGATCTCTGCTGTCTGGTGCCAGGACCTGAGGGAATGGCTGGAGCTGTGTCAGGGGAGGGTTATGTTGGTTATTAGGAAAAGATTCTTCCTCCAGAGAGTGGCTGGGCACTGGAATAAGGTCCCCAGGGCAGTGGTCATGGCCTCAGGGCTGCCAGAGTTGTGTAGGATGCACTTAGTGATATGTTTTAGTTTAAGGTAGTCCTGCAAGCAACAGGGAGCTGAACACAATGATCCTTGTAGATCCCTTCCAGCCTGAGATAATCTATGATTCTCTATTAAAGAACAAATGCAACAATGATTACAGACACAGACATCTGCAGTCTTGGCTAGAAACCTGATTAAAATATGTCTCCCAGCTGGCTACTGAATGGCTTATATCAACTGCAAAGTTGGGTACTTTTAGTCAGACTTTTTTCCTGCTTTTCCTGTTAACCTGATGGATGTCCTGTTTTTATCCTTTTCCTTCTTCTCTAGCAAAAGGTGGGAGTTACAAATATCATTGTTCCACATCGCTTGCTAATGTGTCATTGCTATTGTGAAATAGAAGTAGCACCATGTGTAAGTTGGCATATACTAGAGAAAGACTCTGGAGCAGATTTTTTAGGAGTGTTTTAACTGGCTTTAAGTTTGGTGGATGCATTGACCACCAGAAACTGGTTCCTGATCTTCCAGGGAGACTGCTAGGAAATGCAGAAAACAAAACTTGATATAAACAAGAGTAAATTCAATTGTGTTAATCATGAAGTCTGACCTACTTTTGTGTTTACCCTTTATTTTCCCCTCATAGGCTGTATTCAACTTCCCATGTTCTGAGTAGCAACTCATGATTTAATTTAAATTTAATAAAATATAATATTGTATCGGAGGAGTTAGTTAAGAACTATAGTCCATTAAACTTTTTCCATTGAATAAAATGTTAAGATGATACCAAGTATTTTTGGCTTCTCCTAGTGAGTTAATTTCTGATCAGTTACTCAAAAAATTTGTTCAAAGATTTTGTGTTTAAAACTTCTAAAGTTGCCCTTTTAGCATTGGTAGCATTTTCATCTCTTGCCATTCTTCTTGCAGTAGAGCTTGTTAATTGTATTCAGCCTGAAAATGTGAGGTAATTGTGCTTCCTTACTCACCATTGTGACTTTGCATGCTGTCAGCTCAGCACCTTGTAATTTTATTTTGTACATACCAATCCTAAGCTGAGCCTCTGCACCAGCATCTCTGGCCTCTTTTTAGTGATGACAACCAATGGAGAGTGTAGATTGAGAAGGGGAATTGAGTGTGCAATGTTAAAGTATTTCTTCAGAGCTCAGCCCAACGCCATTGAAGAGGGAAATCTTGTTGAGGAAGGCCAGGCCACAAAGCTGTTCTCCTGCTTGAATGACTGCTTAATCCAGGAATAAATATTTCTAATCTCTTGTAAAACTGACTGCAATATAGTTTTTGTAAAAGCTGTGAAATTTAGTACTTAACTTTGTGCTCTTTTATTCTATTTTAAATTACATGAACAGAAAAAATGCCTCAATAGCCAGCTTTAGTCTATTCTGATGAGTTTTCTATAGATTTAATAATTAGTATAAATTTAGGATCAGCTGTTCAACAATTTCAGCTTCATTTATAGTAGCCATGATTCCAGTAAGTAAGTAAGAGTCAGCAAGATAGAAGCCTTGCTCTTTCTGACTCTTGCCTTTCATCCATTTAGGTTCAAGCATACTATTCTGATTTTCCTCATTTTGGTACTTGGTTTGCATTTCTGAAGTCCCTATAATGTGGATTTTAAAAATTACTCCAAAAGGCCAAAAAAAAAATGATGCATTCTTTTTCTCAGGATAACAGCTCAGCAAAACATCAAGTTCTAAGAGGAAAATGGCATGCTCAGTTAGAATCTCTATTTATATTAGAGAAAACCTAATTACTTATCTAGTCACTTTTTGTGGCCACTGCAGACTTCATCAACTTTTGCATTTTGTTTGTTAATGACAGTTTGTAAACCAGATGGTCACAGTGGGTTTAGTGTCTGCACAGTTACTGGTGGTATTTGTGTTAACCCCTCACTTCTAGAATCTATTGCCTAAGACTGTCATGACATAGCTATTTTGGATATTCTACTTTTTTTGTTTTGTCAAACTCATTATTGTTAATGTCACTTGTCTCTTGAAATTTAACTGTGGTGGACTTCCCTGTGGCCAGAGGTGGATGTTTCCTGTAGTTAGAGGTCAATAATTCCAGCAGAATAGACCTAGACACTGCAGAAGGTGTTAATTCATTTGTGTGCATCTCACAGGTGAAAGAGGGGGGACAAGCCCTCCATCTGTACCTTTTCACCTCCCTTAAGATGCAACTTGGATGTTGAGAGCTAGAAAGGGTTGGAGCTGAATGGCTCCAAAAACTCTGCTCTAAGTATCTGTTGTTCATCAGCATACAGTGCTAGTCTCTGCCTTTTTCCTTCTGGAAGCCCTCTGTGGGCCCCATTTTCTGAGAAGCAGTTAATTCCTGGACAGGATATCCAGCTGGGACTCTTGTACAGCCAGGGATACTGGCTTAATGAATTCTGCCTTGTTTAAAACAGGGATCAATCAAGAGTTAAACCTCAAACTCTAAGGATGAGACCAAGTCAGATTCTTTGTTGTTTTGCTCACTTCCTAAAGTATCCCTATCCATCTGGATTAGAGATGTTAATTTGATTTTCTTATTTACAAGCAGCAATTTTGTTGTTTTGATCCATCATAGCCCCAGAGCTGTTGGTGTTATGTTCCAGGATAGACCCAGGACTGTTTGCAGAAGTAGGTTAGTGATCCTGGAGAGTAATTGCAGTGTTTTGGGATGATGAGGAAGGGCGATCTCACTAGAGGATCACATTATGTTAATTGCTTAAAATGCGAACATTTCTTTCCCTTTTCTGCCTGCATAGAAGGAAAAAAAAACCCAGTTAAGTGGGAATTCAAGCATTTTAATGGTTAAGCAAAATGGCTCAAGATATTTTCATAGCAATCTCAAACTCCCCCTGGGAAAGACCCTCTTGATAAACAAAAATTTTAGTGCAAACTTTAATCCAGCTTCTATGAGGAAGTTATTAAGTGTCCAGCCCTGGGAAGAATCTAGTGGCCATACATTTATTCAGTGCATGGGGACAGTGCTGATTCCCAGCATCTCTGTATGACTTCAAAATCTCCTGATGGCATCTGAGCTGTAGGAGCTGACTGGGAGTGTGCTGTTATCTCTGTCCACTGTGGGACACTAAATCTGTTGCGTCTCAAAAATGGTACTTAAATTCTTAATTTGCTCTTAAACTCTTAATAAATGCAGAATGGATTATGCTCAGCTGAAGGATGGTGCCACCTTAACTTGCTATGAAGCTGATTGCATCTATAATTACATCCATTCTTTGAATCTCCTGAGGGATATTGCTTCTTGGTTTTGTAATGAAATGAATTAGAAAAAAGAAAATATTCTGTTGATGCTGTTTCCTATGGTTCTTGGATTTATTTATTAATCACTTGGTGAATTATTGAGGATGCATACTGACATGTACCTGTTTGTCCTTTTAAGTGCTTCATGTTTCATACATGACATTATTCTGGAAAGGAGAATAAATGGTTGTGTTTCTGAAAAGAGATTTGTAATTGACTATAGATGAAACTGGTAATGCTCCTTACATTTAAGTTGCTTCACCTACTTTTGTTAGAACTCATTTTCAATTTCTTGTAACTGTGCTAGACTTCATCTTCTTGGGCATGTCTGCAGGCTGAGATCATAATCTTCTGATATAAATTGAACTAGATAAGTAATTAGGTTTTCTCTAATATAAATAGAGATTCTAACTGAGCATGCCATTTTCCTCTTAGAACTTGATGTTTTGCTGAGCTGTTATCCTGAGAAAAAAGAATGCATCATTTTTTTGGCCTTTTGGAGTAATTTTTAAAATCCACATTATAGGGACTTCAGAAATGCAAACCAAGTACCAAAATGAGGAAAATCAGAATAGTATGCTTGAACCTAAATGGATGAAATGCAAGAGTCAGAACGAGCAAGGCTTCTATCTTGCTGACTCTTACTTATGGTCCTGCTGTTCATAAACCTGAGTTCCAACCTGGAGAGCTAGATTCAGTATTAATAAATAATTTTAGAAGAAACCCTTAAAATTTAAAAAAAAAAATCACTTCAGTCAAACTTTTGGCAATGAATCATGTGCTTCTTTTGCTTTAGATGTCAGCAAGGGTGAGATGTGCTGAGCGGTCTCTGCAGCTGCCATCAAAATCAACTGAAGCTGTGCCTTGGATACCAAGAGCACTATGAAAGTACAAAGTACAACTGTGTTTCATTTTACAGCACGGGCATAGGAGGTCAGCACTTACTCTTAAAACCATTCTGAGATAATAGGGACAATAAATAGAACCACTGTAATTTATCAGCATCATGCTATGCCTCCCAAACCTGTGCTGTATTTATAAAGTCTTTGATATTTAATTTCTTCTGTCAATTTAAACTTGTGGTATTTGTATTGCTAGTCTCTTTGAGTATGAATTAAGAAATACATGGAAAAACTTTACAAGTATTTGTGAAAGAAACTAAGCCAAATGTTGGCAGTATCTCAGTGCACCTTTGCATGACTGTGTCACTGAGACCATGGGAAGGTTTAAAAAGATTCTTATGTGATGCAAATGTATTTTGATGGTCTGAATAGTCATTAATTTTTTTAAGTGAAACAGATATGAATTTTTTTTTTGCCTTGTACCCATTCCACATGATTATGTTGTTTGCAGGTCTTACTGACTTTGTCCTGAAAAAGGAAGTCTTACCTGCTTGTCTTAAAAAATTTTTGCAAGTAGCCATAGAGCTTTCAGCAACAAGAGTCCTCAGTATGTTCTGTTGCTGGATTAATATCTTAAAAATTATGAATGCATGGATATCTCAAAAATTATTTTGCTTTTTTTCACCTCCTGGGAGGCTTTCTGAAGTATGCAATTTATGCTTTTTTTTTTTTTTTTTCTTAAAAATAGTAATTTAAGGAAGAGGAAGGGAGCAGGGAAACCCAATCTGGTTTTGCATAATTACAGTAATGTTCTGATGTGACAAACTGGTGGAATCTTCCAACCCTTTAGGTATTTTAGAACTTAACCATTCAGCTCATCTAAGTGTGAAACTTCAGATTTGAATATATATTTTGAAAGGCAGACAGATCTTGTTGGAGAGAGTGTGGTTGGTGGGTGTTTTTTTATAACAGCTTCACTTGTTACTTTTGGAGTGAAGACATGGTTCCATTAACTATTTTCAACATAAGCAAGTGCTTATGGTTAAGTGATGGGCCCTTGCAAGCCCAGCATTGACAGCCTTCAATACAGCTTTATTAGACACAGTTTTAATAGACACAGCTATTTCTGATGAGATATGAGTTGTCTAGATAACATGATTTGCTTCTTTATAAACCTCAGCAGGGTATTCTGATAAATGCATTAATCTGAAATTTTCAAAAGCTCCAGAGCCATTTTCACTCATAATCCTTTAATTGATTTCAAAGTCTTGATGGCAAGAATAACCGAAGTCCGATTGCTCTGAAAATATTTCTGTGCAACACTTGTGTATGTACTGCATTGAAACATGTATCAGCTTCATTTTCCTGTCCTGAATCCCAAGCAGTTTTGCACTTTTCCAAAATGAGTACATGAAATTGCACCCTGACATGAAAATGATCATTCACTCTAAATTGAAAAGCCATGTCTCTCAGAATTCATCTGTACTGGCCTCCATCATTAAATTAGTAGTGTCACTTATTTAAATGTTGCTCATATTTCAGATATTAGGATGGGAAATCACAAACCCTGAGCTGCCAGCTGCCCGTGTTGCCTCATCTCTGTGGAACAGCCTGAGCAGTCTATCATGCTATGTATATAATGTGTATAATAAGGTTTGGGGCTTTTTTAAATATGATGATAGTTCCTGTGTTCTCCAGATGCACTTGGCCTCTTTTCTGGGTTTCTATGTATGGAAATATATATATGTAGACAAGTAACACGTTTACAGCACACTCAGCTGCTTGACTCAGCCTGGCTTCCAGCCAGCCAAATTTCAGAGAAATTAGAAATTTTGGAGACATTGGAACTTCATGTAAATGCAGTGGACATGGGCATTAAGGTGAACGGCTGGCTCTGTATCAAACCTCAGCTCCTCATTCCCACCTTGAGCAGCATCCTGCCTCAGCCAGCAAATGTCCCTGTGTCCGTGCGTGTGCAACAATCATCCATCCAGGCTGGACAGGTGTTTACGTGACATCACTGTGGCAGTCATGTAGCTGCTCCTGATGCTGTGCCTCTCCCTGGCATTAATTATACTCCTTGGTAGAACTGCAATTCCCACAGGCAATCCAGCTCTGAGCAGCAGAAGTTGAAACCCACATCCTGCTGTTGCAATTTTCCTTATGTCTCCTGCAGCCCTGAAAAACCCAGTGAGGTTTTGTACTCCTGCCTATTCCTGAATTTCCACATGGTTTCTAATGTTCTTTAGACAAAGAGGGACAAACTGGGACCTCGGTTGATGAATAAATCATCTCCCTGTGCCCATCCAAAGATAGCCTCAGAACACAGCAGGACTTAAGGGTGTATTTGTACCCTACAGTGTGGTTAAAAATATCAAAGTTGATTCCAAGTAATCTAGTGTGTTCGTGCAGTATTGCTGGCATGGTACAAGGTCAGGACCTAGGTGGCTTTGGGAAGGGTTGGCTCTGAGAGGCATCACTGGTGGTGTAGCTGCATATTCTTGCCACTCAAGGTAGCTCACATGTCCCTGTGTGGGGCCACATCGCTGGGTGTGCTGCCCTTGCTCACATGTGACATGGACACAAAGCTCATTGTTGACTGCTCATGTCATGCTGCCTTACCCCAGCTCTTACAGAGGCTGTGAGGCTACTACTTCTGGGCTTTTCTGAAGCATAAAGAGATGCAGGCAAGAGCATAATCTTCCAAAATTTTTCAACAGCTCTGAAACTGCAGCTCCATAATCTTTGTCAAATGTCTTTACCTACACTCAGGTGACAGGAGAGTTAGGCTACCTGGCCAGGTTTCCTTAAAGTGTTTGAAGAGGGGCTATACAACCTGAGTTCTCAGTAAAGAGTTCAAGTTTGTATCATTCAGTGGTTTGTCCAAGCTATAAAAGCTTATATGTATGTCCTCACAGCTGGGCTGATTCTCAACACAAGTGAAGGTTTCAGATCTGAGAGTTTATTACCACTAAAAAAGGAGCAATCTCACCCCTCCTAACACCTTTATCACTTAGTTTTAGCAGCAGCACTTGTTGGACTCTGATACCACTGCTTAATCCAATGGAAAAATATCCACCAAAAACCTTATTCCACCCCATGTCCAAAACTTCCACCCTAACCTGGGGATTCTTTTGCTGTTAGTCATCTGAACCATCACAGAAGCTTTTCAGCATCACAAGGGGTTGAAAGAGAGGTGCAGGGCTGCACAGCAAGAGGGAGAAAGAGAAAGGTAGATAAAGACAAGTCAAAGGGCCTGGGATCTCCACTTCCAGGAACAGTGAGGTTTGAAGGACAGACTTGAAGTGCTTTCCCATGGAATCAGTTGCCCGTGCTTCTGATGCTGTGCCTCGCAGAAGTAGTTCACATTGCAACGCTTCATTGCCTTGTGTTTTTAATATAATTTACTCCTGCCCCAGCTTTCTTTTTGGCTTTTTTTTTGACATTTCTAGGAAGAAATCCTTCCCTATGAGGTTGGTGAAGCCCTGACACAGGTTACCCAGAGAAGCTGTGGCTGTCCCATCTCTGGAAGTGTCCAAGGCCAGGCTGGATGGAGCTTGGAGCAGACTGGGATAGTGGAAGGTGTCCCTGCCCATGGCAGGGGTTGGTATGCAATGGGCTTGAAGATTCTTTCCAACCCAAACCATTCCATGATTCTGTGATTTCAATGGCAGAAAAGAGCAGGCAGATAAAGTCAGTCAATAGCAGGTTCTAAGAATGTACTTCTCTCTGCCAGGGAGGAAGCCAGCTTATAGTAGTGCCTATAGCTGGCTGTTAGATACATACTGCATGTACAGGAGTTTTTAGTATATGGACAAGCAAATTCCCAGAGAGTTTACAGTTTTTCTGTTGAACTATGAGATAAATAGCTTGCTTCTCAAATATGTATGTCTGTATGTGTACATGAGCGAGATTGTGGCCTCTTTCGCATTGCTATTACCAGACCAACTTTTCTGGATTTTTCTACAAATGGCATCCAAAATACTTCGTGGTAACTTCTTATAGTTATGTTTAGATGTATGTATATGCATACTCACACACCCCTGCATATCTGTGATTTATTTACAACTGACAGATGAGGATTGCTATAGGTATTATTAAAATAATGTGTGATTTCTTATTAGAGAAATTCTTTAGGATGACAAATCCATGGATGCAAGATCAGGTTCATATTAACCATGTGTACATCCATGGAAACAAAATTGTCTCAAAAATAAATGCCACAGTCGTATTTTCTACTGAGTTTGTCATGACAGCTGCAGAGGAGGGATTTTCCTTCAAATGCTTTATCAAGATACAGAATTGGCCTTTGTTTACTATTTACTTCCAGATTAAATAGGGAATGGATGCTTTACTCCTATACAGATCAAGTCCCTGGGCTTGAAAAGCCTCCTTTAAATTAGAATTTTAACAGTGGTTGTCAGATAATTCATCTGAGACTTGACCACGCTATAATTATTACTTGGAAATTTTCAATTTTTCTGTCACATTATCCTTCTATTTGACATTAGAAACTGCTGCCCAGATGGTTCTGCCATGAAACTAATACCTGTCATCTGCCTGGCCTGCACACAGCAAGAAATACAAGCTTGTGTGTTAAAAATGCTGCAGGAGCCAAATTTACTGTGCAGGAATTCATTCCAGTATTGGGTACATAGCATGTACTTTTACCGTTTGTGAATGGTACACATGTTCTTCAGGTTAGAATATGGCTTATCAGTATTAATGGGGGAAGTGATTCCAGAGATGAAGCTGCAGAAACACATCAAGGAACTTCTCCCACAGTCTAATCCTTTTTATAGACATCTAATCCATTTTTATTGTTATAAAAAGTTCTTTCAGTTAAAAAAAAAATATTGAAAGGGTAAGGACTTTAGAACATTTGAGAAATTTTCTTATTTTGATTTATGCAGGCTCAGTATTAGCAAATGTTAAAAAAATGTTTCTGTATAATTTTATTGGAAAATATAATGTGGAATGAGTCCACATTAAAGCATTTAAAAAAGACATTCCTCTAATATTTCTTCGGTTTCTCTCCAGAGGGATCTAAGAAACTCCAAGGACCAATTTCTCTTTTTCCACATTTCAAACCATGAAAAAAATCTGGTTTGAAATCATGTGTGTTACAGATGCCATCCCTCAGAGATGCCAGAGCTGTTTTTGAGCATCCTTGAAATCTTGGAAGAATCCTGTAGTCTGTCAAGGCATGGACTTTATAGCCATTTGTTCTGTTAAATTCCATGCCTTGAAGGGTGCAGCGGAAACACTGACTCCCCTTTGAATGGCTGCTCACAGCCCAGCTGCTGAGAGTGGAGGGGGTTTATGGGAGAAACCTCTTGGCATCAGGGTAGCTGTTATCCCAACCACGGTGTCTGCAGGTATTTCGGACAGTCTTTAAGGTCCCTTCCTACCCAAGCCTTTCTATGATCCTGTTCCAGCACAGTTCTGCTCTGTAAGAGCAGGGTTGCACTGTTAATGCTATGAATGTGATACATAAGGTTTATTATTTATTAATCAGTTTTGTAATTCTCATGTTATCCAGTAATTTTCCCTATCTCGGTGTAAGCTATTTGCATTCTTCAGATCCCACAATCTGTGAAAGTGCAAAATGAGTAATACACATGGTGCAAAATACACCATGCGTAATGATTTTTGTAGTCACCAAGTTGTATATTAATTGTATTTTTTCACCAAGAAGCATAGTTACACATTTTAAGACATTTCTTAATTTTACATGTTTTTACCACAACTATTTCTGATATTTCTGCTCTGACATTTCCGACAAAAGCAAACAGAAGGGAGAAATAAGTCAACATGTTGTTCATTGTAATACCTTTTTGGGTTTGGGTGTGGTTTTTGTTGTTGTTTTTTTTTTTTTTTTTTTTTTTTTTTTTAGGGTATTCAGAGCAACTGTGGTTGCTGCTGTATTGAGGAGGAAGGGATATCTTATGACAGGAGCCCAGGAGGGAGAAGTGAGCCCAAGAAGTCTCTGAACTTTGGGCTTACACTTCTTAGATAATTTTTTCAAAGCAGATCGATTCCTGAGCTGTATAAACCAGGCAGCACCATGCTAGTTTTGAGGGGGGGACAAGGAGTTTCATTCACTGGTGGACATCATGCTTCTTATTTTCTGAAATTAATTTATTTGGGAATGAATGTGAAGAGATGTTTAGACTAAGACAGATAACATGATTTTAGGGTTAGGCCATTGAACTCCTGGGGACCAGATGCACCCTATCAATTGTGTCTGCAGAGAAGATAAGAGGCTTCACTTACGTTTGACAGTGCTGCGTGACTCTTGGAACCCAGTCGACTCTGAACCCCAGCCCAGGGCTTCACACTCCTGCTCCTCCCCTTGCCCGTGCCTGGCAGTGGTGCTTGCACCTCCTCTGCTCCGCTCTGCCAGCCAGCACATCCTCCAGAGCCCCACACTGCGCTTGCGCCCGTCCTCCAGCGTTTGGTACACCCAGTTGGGGGTAAAGGCAGCCGCGTTGTTAAGAACGAGTGAGACCAGAGCTACCAACACAGCTGTGGCTACCAGTTTCTGGACAGTCATATCTGACTGTCAGCTTGCTGCCAGTCTCTAATTGCAGTCAACACGAGGCCCCAGTCAGCTGCAGCACATTGAAATTCGGCTGGGAACAGGCGGCTGCGCCGGGTGTTACGGGGCTCTAGAGGACATCACCGTTCATTCTTGAAGTCAATTCCTGAGGGATTGCTGACTGAGGAGATGAGAATTTTGTGAGGTAGATAGGAGAATTCCATAAAATAAGAACACGAAGCTTTGTTACGTCCTTCCCAGGGTCTTTATCCGCCTTCTTGCACTTTGATAAGTAATGCTAGTCTCGTGGTGAACTGGATGACAGGGAGGTCCATTCCGTGTTGGATGGGATGAATCCAGACAGAATCCAGTCTTGGGGCAGGAGAGCCTGAGCTGAGGTGGGGCAGAGGTGGAATGGGATGCTCCCTGTAGCCTGGTGAGTGCTGCGTCCTCCAAGCCAACCAGTGCTGCTCCAGAAGCCTAGGTTTGGTCGCAAACTTCAGAATATCCTGCAAACGGTGACAGATGTCATCCTCTCAAAGCTAAGCCGATCCAGAGGGGAATGCGGTCATCCCAAAGGTGATCTGCAAGTCTGGAGTATCTTGAGGAGGTTGCTCTGCCCTGTCCCTCTCCGAAGAGCCGAGCTGTGAGTGCCGGGACGACAACAGCCACTGCGGTGAGGAAAAGGCCCCCCCACCTCTCCACCAAGAGGAAGTGGCTGTTTTTGTGGCTCGTTTTGGTGAGCCTCAGGGCGTAGTCGACTGAAAAAAAAAAAAAAAAAAAAAAAAAAAAGAGCCACTGCCACGGCAGTCAAACATTAACAGGATGCGTTTCCTGAAAGGAAGAGACTATGGAGACTTCTAAAGTTGTCCCTCCTCCCCTCGGAGAGCCCCCTCCCTGCCTCAAGCCTCCTCCCCTCGCCGCTGCCCCCAGCCGGGACCCGCAGCGTCTCGGAGAGCCCGGGGAGCGCAGCAGAGCTCCTCGGGAAAAGGAGAGAAGGAAATCCCAGCTTCAGCCTTCGGGGCATCAGCTCTGTGGAAGCGAATCGAGGAGAGGGATTTTGAAATACCTTTTATTAGAAGCAAAACAATATTGGGGTTCGCTGCTGGACGGCGCGACGAAAGTGCTGCGGGGGTGCCCTGATGTCCGCGTCCTCTCTGCACCATAGGAGAGACCGTGGCAGATAAATAGGAAGTATAAAATCTCGAGATTCTCAACTCTATAACAACCCAGTTTGGGGATGTCTGCAAAAGCAGGGGGCAAGTGTTGGGGTGTGAGTGAGGTTGAGAGTCGCCTGTGTGGCGAGCCCGAGTTCCGGCGCGCTGGGCGCGGTGCCGGCTCCGCAGAGCCTCGAGGGACGCTGCGCACCTCGCTCGGTGCCCAGGGCGTGAAAACTCTGCTGCCGTGTGCTGGATGGGATGTCCCTGCTACAGCCCGGTACGGAATGGACTGCCACAGAGCAAGTGGCTTCTCTTCACAGGGCAGGTGCTTCTCTGCTAAACCCGTTGAAGAGAGTTGTTGGGTATTCCAAACTGTCCTTGAACCTGGGTGTTTCCAGAGCGCTCTCGCCCAGACTGGCACTCCAAACGGCTTTTGCTGTTCCTATCAGCTGCCTCGGCAGCACCGGGAGGAGGACGGGGATTCTGGTGGGCACTACCCTACAGCCGGGTGGTACTGCCTGGGGTTATGCCCCTCCTGAGCTGAGCCTGGCATAGTTCTTCAGGCTTCACAAATACCGCACGAGTGTAGCATTGCCTTGTACACACTGAACTGAAGGCACAACATCCGGTCAGCACTGAGACCAGGCACAGACCTGCCTCGCCAGGCACTGCCACACCTGAGTTCACATCCCGGTATTCAATACATTAGATTGCAAACAGATTTAATTTTATAGCGGCTCCGTCTTACCAGACAAGAGGCTTTGCCCCTAACCAACTGATCTGCCCTGACCCAATACACTGAAAGAAACTGGTCTGAAATTTTTTACAAGGCAACATTTTCTTTTCAAGACTTGTTGGTGAGAGAAGGGGGGGAGATTCCAGTAAAGCAGATATGCTTCTATAATTAGTTTTCAGCTACTGAAGTTGAATGTCCTAACCTGGCTATGAACTCAACCCTTCTCCATGTGCTCTGATAATTTTAAATATTTAAACAAATTAAGTTTTAAGTACTTTGAACATCTTTATCCCTTGAGAGCACTGTAGCATCTTTGGTTTCTGTTTTTCTCTGTGATTGGTCATGTTTCTGTACATTACTGGTTTTAGAACTTCCAGTATAAGCACACCAGTGTCTGCCATTCTTCAAATAAATTTCCTACCAGCAATGACTGTCTTTGCATATTTTAAACCCCTTGGATTACTTGTTATTATGATTCTGTGTTTATTATAAGCCAGGCATTCAGCAGCAAGGCAGATGATGTTTACATGCAGATAACACCAGGAGAGATTTACCTTTAGGGAAATGTCTGACACCTGCTTCTGCCTCCCCCCATTTGATTTTTGTGATTTGATGAAGTCTGAGTATGTATTTTCAGGAGGGTCCAAGCTTCCTTCTCATGTAATGTTAAAAACAATAGCAATTCTATTTTACAAAGGCTGAACAAATCAGTCTAGTCATAGAATCATAAAGGTTGGAAAAGATCAACCACTGCCCTAGCCACAGACCCATGTCCCCAAGTGCTACATCCACACAGCTTTTAAATCCTTCCAGGAATGGTGACTCCACCACTGCCCCGGGCAGCTGTGCCAGTGCCTGACCACCCTTTCCATGAACAAATTTTCCCTAATATTCAATTTAAACAGTATGAGAATCCTGATCCTTAATAAAAAACTGCCTTAGTGAATGCTTCTTTGCTGACAAGCAGGCAGCAGGATGTGCATTTTGCAGCATTCTGTGGGGCACAGGGGTTTGTGTCATACAACCCACATGGAGCAATCTCTTGGTGTTGGTTTTATGAGGGTAAGTTTGGAACAAAGCCGTGTATTCAATGGGATATTATAGATACATTCTGTGAAGCTGCTTTATCAAATGTTATGTTTCTGCTAGGGAAGAGTTTTTAGGAGTAGCCTCATCAGCTTTCAGTGTTTGGATCATACATGAAAAATGCTTGACTTTTCTTAGAGTAGCTCATATAATATCATTAACACTATCAAGAGTCTCATTGAACTGTTAACAACTTTTCATCTATTACTTAGTTCCTTGTTGTCTTTTAGCCCCACGGAAAGATATAACCAGGATCATATGCATTTTATTTTAAAAGCATCAAACCTAATTTAGCTATATCAGCTAAAACCTAATTTTCTCAAGTCTTTAGTGTTTTCCAATCTAGTGGAAGATGTCCCTGCCCATGGCAGGGGTTTGGAATAAGATGGTTTTTGATGTCCCTTCCTACCCAAACTATTCTGTGGTTCTGTGATTATCTATAATATAACACTATAGAATGCAATATTAATTTGTTATATATAATGTGTATGTTATAGGGTCCAGTTCAACAAAGTGGGGCCCAAATTGAAAAGAGATTTTTTTTTATCCTGGTCAATGTTCATTTTCCAAATATAGCCCATTAAATAGAAGGAGAAAAGGTTTTTCAGTGAGATGCTTCAGACATATAAATGTCCAGCACTTCTAAATAATATTGCATTTTTTCTTTAAACTTTAGTGCTAAATAGGCAATGAAAAATACATGGGAACAGAAGGGTTTGTAAGGACTGTAGATGCTGTAAACACAGTTCCACAGAAAAACAAATGTGAATTAAGCAAGGAAACTTTCATCAAATATGTGGTAAGATTTGTGTCCACTCTTAAGAGGCATCAACATTTGCTTCCCAAATCCCTGGCACTGTGAATGTGGCCTGGAGCCTGGGAGCACAGGCTGCAGCAGTATATCCCTGTGCCTGGTGGGGGGCTTGGGGCTCCCAGGCTGCTTGGGATGCCTTTCCATGGCTCTGCTCCCACTGCTGCTGTGCCTGGGCTTCATTAAGTTTCCAGCTTTGGCTGATGAAGTACAGATGTGAGAGGCTTTCCAGGGGGGATGAAAGGAGGAGGAGGGGAAGAACAGGACATTCTTGGGAGTCACAATCAGGGGCAGGGAAAAATATTACTTGGCATTTTTATATGGACAGCAGGGCCAGGCCTGGAAAGTAGAGTTGCTGCCTTTTAGGGATGCATGGAGAGATTCAGCTTGCTTACTACACTGGCGGCAGGCAGCTGTTGGGAGATAAACTGTGGTTTTCCCTGGGATTTAAGTGAACCTGTTCTGCACCTCCTGTTTTTTGTTCCTTCACCAGACCCACATCCATCTGCCCACATCTCTGAGGGGCAGCAAAACTTGCCCTGGTGCTGGAGGTGTGTGCCTGCCAGGGAGGTTGCACATCTTGTGGTTGAGGTTGGTCTTCATGAAACGCAGAGAGAAATGGAAGTGGATTGTGGGTGCTGCCAGGATCCCCTCCCCTTCCCTATCCTTTCCTCTCCATGTACCTTATCAGACCTTCTTGTGAAGGATGTGTCTGCTGGAAAGAACCAGTGTCTGCTGCAGTCGCATGGAGACCATGGCTGTTGCTCTGCCCTGTGCAGCTGCTAAC
Source organism: Vidua chalybeata (assembly GCF_026979565.1). Classification (NCBI taxonomy): domain Eukaryota; kingdom Metazoa; phylum Chordata; class Aves; order Passeriformes; family Viduidae; genus Vidua; species Vidua chalybeata. Next base: position 367,543 of record NC_071545.1, read on the forward strand.
CAAACCGAGTGGGGTATGGGAACTGCTCTGGGCAGAGCAAGGCTGAGTTCCTTAGGTAAAACATTCCTTCAGGTGTTTCTGCAGGGTGGAAGCAGGAGAAAGGATGGTCAGAGGGAGTAATTGGTCTCACCTGCCATGGGTTCTTGTGCTGGTGAGCTGCTCTTATCATGTCTCTCAGAATCCTAGAATCATGGAATGGTTTGGGTTGGAAAGGACCTTAAAGACCAACTCTGCCATGAGCAGGGACACCTTTCTTTGCTGTCCCTCTTATCTCTTGCTGTGGTCTCTGTGCTGGGTGAGTCCATGCAAGCTGTGCTCTGCTGTGAACACTCCCAAATTCAGTGTCTTTGGTGCAGTTTGAGCCTGGTGTGCTCACCCCCTGCCCAGCCGGGGTGGGAGAAGGCAATGCTTGCCAGAATAAAACCAACTGCAGAGCACATCAACTGCAGATGTTTCTCCCTCTGTGTTTGTTGCTGCCCACAGCATACCTGTGGCTCAAGACTCTCAGGTTCATTTTGCAAATGTTTTGGAATGTAGAAGAAAGAGGTGGGATGGTAGAATTCCAGCTCCTCAGGGTAGAGGTACCTGGGTGCCTGTGTGGCCAACAGGCAGGTGTGTGGGGGCAGAGCTCCCAAAGAGGACCTCCCTAGGGGCAGCAGCTCCTGCTGAATTTTGACATTGGCAGGAGTTGTTGCCATCCAGGAAAGCATAGAACAGCTGAGAGATGATGAGCAAATCCTGCTATGACTTTCTGCACACCGTTATCTTTTAACTTTGTACTTTAAAATACACTGTGTAGTCTGTTTCCTCTCAAAAGTTTCCACTCCTTGTAGTCTAAATAAGAATCTCATCCGCTCGCCTGTTGGAGCCCATGAACTCTCATCTTCCTGCATGGAGGGAGTTGAGAGCTGTCAGAGCTCTGAAAAAGGAAGACTTTGATTTCCTTTCAGAAACTCACTGTTAGTGAGCTTGACAAAACCCAGCACAGACGTGCATTCCTTTACCCCAAGCCAACCGGCTGTTGGCAGCATCTTCTGGCACACTGTAGAGCTTGGAAAATGTACTTCTCCTCAAGTGCTGTGAAGCACAGCTGTGCCCAGGCACAGCCTTCAGCAGTTTTTCCTAAGGACAGAACTCAACTGGCTGTGTTGGTCAAAGCCAGGTGAACATAACTAACATCATGTTGATCATGTCAATGTTCTTTAAAGGTGTTTTTACGACTTTTCCCAATTCCAGATACAGATAGTGTCTGGAATAAAAGAGAAAACTGTTCCAACTTTTCCAAAATTAGGAAGGTTACATCTGCTGACACAAGGTAGCATTTTTGTATTAAGTGGTGATGGTTTCTGTCAGGCCCTTCCAGGTCTGAAATTACCACACTTTATTTCGGTCTTCCTTTTGGCTCCTCAGCTGGGGAGCTTGGACACAGCTTGGGAGAAGAGCATGAGGAGGCTGTGCTTGAATACTACTCAGTTGTAAGAAAGGCAGAACTCAGATATGCATTTTTGCTTTTCTAAACCAGAAACACTTCTGATCTTTCTGAAATTTGTCCCTGATTTATCACTTCTGTTCTTTTTTTTATTTTCTCTATACCATTTGTCTCAGTGAAGTCTGTACTACTTATGTTGATTAATACCTGCAACCTTTATATGAGTTGCACTGCAAGTAAAAGATGCTCTAATTCTTAAGAAATTATGCAAAGAATTTTTCCTGTGCCTTTTCTTAGTGTATGTGTTGAAGAGCACGTCATGGTTCACCTGTTCCGCTGCTTCCCAGTTAGTCACTTTCTCCTGTGTGTGCAGGGCTTTCCCACAGCCACTGGCAACAGAAAAACATTTTAATCCGAGGAAAACTGGAAGGGAATTTGGTGGCAGGTCATAAAGTGTCATTATATTCTATTATTTCCTTCTTTTTTCCCTGCTTTTATAATTTAGATCTTTACTTTGTGCTGTGTTGGTGCCTGAGAACTGCACAGACTGTACCTCTGCTGAGGGTGACATTGAAAAAAATCTTATTTTGAATGCTCATGGTTTTTATTGGTCAAACATACTTGCATGAAATTTTGAAGAGTGTCAAATGTGAATAAAATCTCTGGAAATATTTGCTTGTCCCACTCTGTGACGGTCAATTCCGTTGTGCTCCTTCTGCTGAGCAATTCCGCCAGCCATTCCAGCCAGGAGCATGGTCCTCAGCCCATCCTGCTTTGCCTGGTCAGGGGACTTTGCAGTGTTAACTCCAAGCTCATAGCCCTGAGTTCTTGTTCTGAGCATCACAAAGCTTTTCTTTTTGCCCGTTTTATGCAAGTTTTAAATTAGAATGTGGTTGTTTTATAATTTTTCTACACATCATTCCCTATTACTGAGTACAGCAATTGGGCTCCCAATAGTTGTTCATATTTAAACTACTCCAGACTGCAACAAGAGATTTCCAGTGTGAGGTTAAGACTTTTTTCATAATTTTAATTTTGATTTATGAACATCATTGTGGGAGTTGTGACTGTCTATAGGTTGCAGCTACAGCAGGATGGGCACATGATAAATGTTTATATACATGCAAACATAGAATCATGGACTGGTTTGGGTTGGAAGGGAGAACGTCTAGTTCTACCCACCATTGTGGACCATTAAAGACCATATAGTTCTACCCACCTCTGCTTTGGGCGGGGATGAACCTATTCCCAGGTTGCTCCAAGTCCCGTCCAACCTGGCATTGAACACTTCCAGGGATGGGGCCACAGCTGCTCTGGGCAACCTGTGCCAGGGCCTCACCAACCTCATAGGGAAAAATTTCTTCCAATCTGAATCTCCCCTTTTGCAATTTGAAGCCATTCCCCCTTGTCCTGTCCCTCCAGGCCCTCATCCCAACTCCCTCTCCAGCTCTCCTGGAGCTCCTTTAGGCACTGGAAGGTGCTCTTAAGAGCCTTCCTTTCTCCAGGCTGAACATCCCCAGCTCTCTCAGCCTGCCTCCAGAGTAGAGGTGTAACTGTTGTTGTTTAGACATTGGTGTAAATCAAAGTCCACAATATTTCCTTAAGGTTAGGGTAATTTAGCTCAAGAACTGACCTTTGTGTGTGAGCCTGCTTCTGTTCCTCTTCAATCTTCACACAGCTGCTGGAGTCTCTGTTACAGTCACCCCATTCCCAAGGTACTGATGGTTTTCCCTTTCACACTCTCCCTCCTCATACCTCACTTGCCTTCCAGGTTACACAATAATAGCTCTCCTTTTGTTTCCTGTTTCCTGCAGTGAGGCTGTCTGGGAGAACATGGCTCGCATGTGTGTGAAGACTCAGAGGCTCGATGTTGCCAAAATTTGCCTGGGGCACATGGGTCATGCAAGAGGAGCCAAAGCACTGCGGGAGGCTGAGCAAGAGCCAGAGCAGAAGGCCAGGGTGGCTGTGCTGGCCATCCAGCTGGGCATGCTGGTAAATCCCACAGCCAAGCTGTGAAGGGTTTATATCAGACTCTGAAAATTTACTCAGTGAAAGAAACTGCTGACTACAGGAAACATCTTTGAAAGATTGTTTTATGTGTGAAACATTTAACAAAAATCTGCTTTCTTGGGGCATAAGCCTCTTCCAAGCTTAATAATTCTAGCTTTCACTGGATTTTAAAAAGGCTGTATTTTATTATAGTTAAAATGTTTCAACAAACATGTTTTAAGCTCTGATATGAAGCTCTAATATTTAAGTTCTGATATGGAACACAAGTTACATTTTGAAATTATTTGTTTCTAGGGTAAAAGGATAGAGCTGTGTGTTGTAACAGAGTGAGGGCTGACCTGAGGTTGTTGAAGGAATTTAGGGAAAATAGACTTTTCCTGTGAGGCTGGAGAGCTCTGTTCAGTCACATTCATTGCCTGTACTGTCCCAGGGATGCCTAGTCACCCAGATTTCTATCCTGACTTCTCCCACTGTGTGAGCAGGAACTTGGCTGGATCCAGCTCAGCCAGAGGACAAGATCTGGCTGTTCCCCCATCTGGAGCCCAACCTGGCAGCAAATACACCCCAAAGTGGACCTTGTGTCTCATGTCTGTCTTCATTCCCTTTGATTGCCAGTAGAAGTGAGATCTAAGCTGGATTTGAGACCAGCATTGTCATATGGATTGAAAATTGACTGGTGCTAGTTAGAGGGGAATTAGTGTTCCACTGATTTAATACCTTTGGCAATGATCCATAAGAAAGTCAGAAATTTTTAGCTTGGGAACCATAAGAGATCCAGGCATACAATCCATCAGAGGGAAAAACTGGGGAAAAATTTATGAAATAACCCACAGTCTATAGGAAATACTTAATTAGATAAAAAATAGCAAGGTGCTATGACAGCAAAAATCAGTTTGGTGCCACGTTTGAGGAGGTGCCAAATCCTGGGGCCTGGATTTGGTAACTCCTGTGTATGTATTCAGGGCAGCTACAGCTGGAATGATGACCTCCAGCCTTTAAGTATCTCATTACAGAAAAAAATGTTGTTGAACTGGAAAAGGTTCAGAGAAAATCAAAGCAAATTTCTCAGCTCTTGGAAAGATTTCACAGAAAAGGAAATCTGTGAAAATGGCCAAATAATTAGAATTTGGCTTGAAAAGGTATTTAGCAATCTATAGTTATTTGATGAGTATGAGAGAGAAAAAGAGACAGAGAGTGACTATTCTGAGTTAAAGGTAAGGAAAAAAGGAAAATTCAAACTAAATGTTTGTAAAGGCTTCCTGGCAGAGAAAACTATGAGGCTGAAAAGTGTCAGTGCTTCTTCTCTTGGATATTTAGATCTGTTTGGAGAGGTGGAAGGGAACTACAGCAAAACAAATGCAGTTCTACTGCTTTTTCCATCTTCTACAGAATCTTAGGGCAGGCATCTACCTTTTCCACTTTCTGTGCTTTTTAAAATTTGAAACAATAAGAGACAGAAAGCATTTTTCTGTCTTGGACAGATAATCTCAATTTACTAAATATAGTGTTCAGCTGGACAGCAGTTGGGTGGAGCAGGAAAATGCTCCTTCCACAGGAGTTAGAACCTTTCGGAGAATAAAAATAATAGTTCCAAATTTGTTTGCCCTTGCGTCAGCACCGGCAAAACCCTCCTGTTCTAATTCTGCAATAAATTATTAACATTTATTCCCAGGAATGGAGCTCAGTTGTCCATGAACAGCATTGCTACCTCTGAGATCTACTGTGAGGCCACAGGGGTTCCCTGGCTTGCAACACCTTAATTCTCAAAGCCTGAGTGCCAGGATCTTCTCTTAAGCCTCACGCCTGGGTGGGCAGCATGATTGGTAGCTGTACCCCCACCTAAGCATGTCTCCATTTCTGGCGACTCACACTCCTGATGACAGCATTTGATCATTGATGACTTGCTTGTGTCACTCCCCTCCCTCCCAGGCAATCCTGTACAATAAATGTCAGGATCTGAGTGCTTTCCTTATTTTTACATAACCATCCTGTTTCCCAATAACATGCTATCCCAGGCCACATATATTTAGCTGGTTAAACCCTCTGACTGAATGATTGTTGCTTTAATTGCATTGCAATGCCCTGCACTAATAAACTGCTGCAAGGAGTGCCTGGTGTGACTGACACGCAGCATGGTCGGGGCTGATGGGGATTTTGGGTGTTCCTCTCCCAGGAGGATGCAGAGCAGCTGTACAAGGATTGCAAACGGTATGACCTCTTGAACAAGTTCTACCAGGCCTCCAACCAGTGGCAGAAAGCCATCGAAACAGCCGAGGCTCACGACCGGGTCCACCTGCGCACCACCCACTACAACTATGCGAAGCACCTGGAGGCAACAGGGCAGCAGAGCCTGGCACTCACCCAGTAAGCACCAGCTGGGTGTAGCTGGGGGACTGGGAGCCTCTTTCTCCTGTGAAGATAGGTGAAGGAGTATGTTTGATGATGACCAGTAAAAAATAATTAAAGTCTTTTCCTGTTCCTGGCGCCTTCTATCTCAGAGTGAAAACATTCCCAGTGAAACCTCCTAGCAACCCTCCTGTGCAAATAATGTGTAGTGTCTTAAAAAGTCAAGAGTCTGTCTGGGCCAGTAGTTAAAACCCACTCATATCCAGTCCTGTGTTTGTCTCTGGAAGACCACTGCCATCTTTTCCTTCCTTTTCCATGAAAAAAAAAATTATTTGCTTTTCCCGAGAGTCCCAGACACAACTGCTGAAGCAGAATTTAGTTTGATTTGGTTGCTTCTGGTGGCTGATCCTCTCCTGTGACTGCCAAGTCCCATGAGAAGTTAGGGGAGGGTATTTTTGATGTCTTGTATTTCTTGTTTGAGATCTTGTTTTTATGAGTTTTCCAATATGAAAGTTCCCATTATCATTATCATCATCATCACCATCCAATAAGGTCAATTCTGTTCAGAATCAAAGCAGAACTCTGCTGTGCTCAGGCAGACCCACTGATGGCCATGGTGGGCAGTGGGGTTAGGAGACATGGGTTCTGGGGAAGGGCAGTGACCTCTCAGCAGTGGTAAAGGCTGATGTTGCAGTGGGTGGTACAATGTGGAGCCTGGGCCATTTGTGACCTGCCCAGCCAGGTGTGCTTGATGCTTGGGGAACTTTCTGGAATACTTCTTTGGGCCATCACTGGCACTTTAAAGTATTTTGTGTGCTTTGAAGATCATACCTCCTTCATTCCAAGTGCTTGGCAGTACCATTGAACTTTTAACTTTTGACGATGCTGGTGGACTGCAACTGGTCTTACAGTGAACTTACTTATTCAGCTGAAGCAGTTGTTGACAGTGTTGTCTGTTCATGGCTGGCAAACAATATTAAATAGATGTTTTACACATAGAGACCTAATAAGGAGGCTGTCATTTCACATCTAATATGTTCTTCTTCTCTACAGCTATGAAAAGTCAGACACACACAGATTTGAGGCACCTCGAATGCTCTCTGAAGACTTACAAGCCCTGGAGAACTACATCAACAAGAGGAAAGACAAGTCAGTGTTATGCTTGTTCCTTCTACACGGGGCTGTCAGGTCTGACATACAATTTTTGATGAATGCGAGGATGACAGAGTGTGAATCTTCTCAGTCTCATTCAACCCCTGCCTTATCCACTATGACTCTCCAACAGCTTTTCAGGTTTATGCTGGACTTACATAAGAACTGCCACATTGGTTATTCAGGCTGACTTCCTATATAGTGCAGATCTTGGGAGTGTCACACTTGGGGTGGGGTAAACCATGAACACACTAAGTGTGTTCAGTCTTTAGTTCAAGCTCTCTAGGAGTGAAAACCAGCATCTGTAAGTTCTCATTGCTGTAGTTAATATTGTTGCTTTTCAAGGAGCCTGTGGAAGTGGTGGGCACAGTACTTGGAGAGCCAGTCAGACATGGAATCTGCATTAAAATACTATGCACTGGCTCAGGATTATTTTTCCCTAGTCCGTGTTCACTGCTTTCAAGGCAACATTGAGAAGGTAAGGCAGCCTGCTTCCACCTGCTAGCAGAGTTCTCATTCCTGGGAGGAGCATGGACATGAAGTAAAGCTGTACAATTCTCTCTGCAGGCTGCTGAAGTAGCAAATGAAACTGGGAACGGGGCAGCCTCCTATCACCTGGCACGCCAGTATGAGAGTCAGGAGGACATCAAGCAGGCCGTGCACTTTTACAGCCGGGCCCAGGCATTCAACAACGCCATCCGCTTGTGCAAGGTATGCGGAGAGGCGCAGTGTGCCCACACCAGCAGTGTTCTGCCCTTTGGCAGAATAAGGTGTTTGTGCCTGTTCTGTCCCATAAGACACTGCCTGCTCTTGGAACAGCCCATGATGAAGCTGATCCTGGTTTTGCTGACCTCTTCTACCAAAGGTGGATCAATAAAGCCTTCGTGGTTTGGAAATGTATTTTCTTAAACAGGTCATCAGAAACTCCCTGAAAGAAATAATCATAATCGAAGCTGAAAATCACTTGGGTTGTAGAGGTTTTACGCAAAAGGGGGTGAGAGTTTAATACTATGGGACAGCATAAAGACACAGGCTTGCCAGAAGCTGGAATTACAAAATTTTTTGTGTGCACACCCAGAGCCAAACCTTTTGCTTTTGAACAGGCGAATAATTTAAATGATCAGCTGATGAACCTGGCTCTCCTGAGCTCACCAGAAGACATGATAGAGGCAGCCTGCTATTATGAGGAAAAGGGGGATCAAATGGACAGAGCTGTTATGTTATACCACAAGGTAAATGTTTTCTAGTAAAAACTCCCAAACTTTACACTGAAGCAGTTCCTACAGCATAGGAATGTTAAATCAGCTGTGGTGCTTACTATGTCCTGCTTATTAGTAACTTTTTCATGGTGAGTAATGCTTAATAAATAAGCCAGGGTGCCCTGTGAACTGGCTCTTTAGTGCTCATTCTAGTCTTTGAAGCCTCATTCCTAATTTTGCAGGCAGGACACTTCTCCAAAGCCCTGGAGCTGGCCTTCGCCACGCAGCAGTTCGGGGCCTTACAGCTCATTGCTGAGGACCTGGATGAGAAATCCGACCCAGCCCTGCTCGCACGCTGCTCCGGGTTCTTCATTGAACATGCTCAGTATGAGAAGGCAATGGAGCTGCTGCTCACAGCCAGGAAGGTGAGCTGAGCCCTCTGGTCCCCTCTGCACAGGTAGAGGAGCACAACAGGTGTGTACCTGCACACAGCCATTCATCTGTGCAGATAAACAAATACAAGAGACACTTGTAAATTTCAAGATTCCTCCTAAGCCAGCGATTCAGAGGCACTGGCAGCTCAGCCTTGCCAAAATGCTGGGTACCAGACCAGTCTGTGCTCACTCCTCTTTAACAAGCTCCTATGGCTGGCTTTCTTCTACACTTTGCAAGGGTACCATAGCCCTTTTCTGGACTACAAACTTTTGTATAGCCTACTCAGAACTTGTTCTTAAATGGGAAGTACCAAAATATTTAACAAAATCTTTCAATCTATTTGTATTTTCTGAAAATGTTACTATTGATCATGCCTAACAAACCTGACTTGTATGTCTCTGAAAATCTCATGTTCAGAGTCAAAATTGCTGAATCTTTAGTGGCACACTTATGTGAGAGCAATGTTGTCATGGAAGAACAAACATGCTCTTCTTAGCAAACAAATGGGACAGTGTGTGCCTGAAGAAGGGCTGATGTTGAGACACGTAACTACAGCCCAATGTTCCAGACAGAGCATCCTCAGCTACCTGTGTTTCTAGCTGATTTCTGTAGGTTACACCACAAGCAAACATGAGGCATCATGCTAGTGCTTGCAACATCTCATTGCTCTCTTGCTCCCATCAGTACCACGAAGCTCTGCGGCTCTGCCTGGAACAGAACCTGACCATCACTGAGGAGCTGGCCGAGAAGATGACAGTCTCCAAGGAGTCCCAGGATCTCTCTGAGGAGTCCCGGAGAGAGCTGCTGGAGCAAATTGCCGACTGCTGCATGAGACAAGGCAACTACCACATTGCCACCAAGAAATACACACAAGCAGGAAACAAGTTAAAGGTCAGCCTGGATAGCCTCAAAACGAGGGTGTTTTGAAAAACAAACCTTGAAGCAGACTTTCTACGGTAGCTACCCAGATGAAACTTCTGAGCCATCTTGATTGCACTTTTGCATTCACAATATTTTTCCTCTCTCCCTCTGTGCTACTCTTTCCCTTGCCAGGCTATGAGGGCATTGCTGAAATCTGGAGATACTGAGAAAATTATCTTCTTTGCGGGAGTTTCCAGACAGAGAGAAATTTATATCATGGCAGCCAACTACCTGCAGTCACTGGACTGGCGTAAGGATGCAAAGATTATTGCAAATATCATCAGCTTCTACACCAAAGGAGGGGCCCTTGACCTCCTGGCAGGTTTCTATGATGCATGTGCTCAGGTACTGCCCTTTCTGTGACTGCTGAAGGTGTTTGGTTTATTGGCTCTGGAGCAAGACCATCTCCTTTCTCCTCCTGCAGGTAGAAATCGATGAGTATCAGAACTATGAAAAAGCCCACAGAGCACTGACAGAAGCATACAAGTGCCTTTCCAAAGCAAAGGCCAGAAGCCCTGTGGAACAGGAAAGCAAACTTGGTCACCTGCAGAGCAGGATTAGTCTGATGAAACGGTTCATCCATGCTCAGAGGTGAGCTGAAGCATGGATAGCACAGAAACTGACAGAAATATCATACCAGAATAGAAGTTGTAACAGCACCTAAAGTTTAATAAATAATTTGCAGCTTGCTGAAAAAAAAAAAAGCTGTTGATACATTTTTCCAGCAGGGAAACCATAATGTAATTTTTAAAAGTGCATTTAAAATGTTGCATTAAAGATAGAAAGGTAACCTGAAAGAGAAGGATATGGACCAAGGGAGGTGTAGCCAGAAAGGTGATTATCATAAAATCACAGAATCACTGACTGGTTTGGGTGGGAAGGGACTTTAAAGACCATCTTGTTCTCAAAGCCTGCCATAGGCAGGGACACCTTCCACTACCTCATGTTCTTCTAAGCCACTTCCAACCTGGCCTTGAACACTTCCAGGGATCCAGGGGCAGCCACAGCACCTTCCCAGGGAACAATTCCTTCCCAACATTCCATCTAACCCTGCCCTCTGGCAGGGGAAAGCCATTCCCCCTTGTCCTGTCCCTCCATCCCTTGTCCCAAGTCCCTCTCCAGCTCTCCTGGAGCTCCTTTAGGCCCTGGAAGAGGCTCCAAGGTCTCCCTGGAGCCTTCTCTCCAGATGAACACCCCCAGCTCTCCCAGCCTGGGTCCAGAGGGGCTCCAGCCCTTGGAACACCTTCATGGCCTCCTCTGGACTTGCTTGAGCAGCTCCATGTCCTGCCTGTGCTGGGACCCCAAGGCTGGAGGGAACTCTGCAGGTGGGGGTCTCATCTGAGCAGGACAGGGCAGAATCCCCACCTCCCTTGCTGCCCACACTGGCCAATCAGCCCCAGGACAAGGGGGTTTCTGGGTTTTGTCTGGGATTCTGTCATGAAACTTAATGCAGTAAAAGCTCTTCTCTGTCTTTGGCTGGATAAGCTGAATGCTCTCCCTGGGCTGTGACACTTCCCTTTTCCCCTTTCCTAGAGTTTACCCTGAAGACACTGAAGAAGCAGTCAGGCAGTGTGAACTGCTCCTGGCTGAACAGGACTTTGATAATGCCATCCGGTATGGCGACGTCCTAGGATTTTTGGTTCAGCATTATGCACAAGTGGAGGAATTCCATACAGTAAGTGAAGTCTAAATTCTTCTAACCTACGGAAGCCACATTGTCCACTTGTGCAGCTTGGTGGAGCATGGCTCTCACACAGGAATATGTGCAGCAGGGTGAGGCACAGCTCAGGAACGTTATTTTTCATTCTATGGGAGAAGAGAAAAGGAAAGCTCACAGGAGCGTAAATGGTGGTAGATTCTTAACCATTCCCAATAATTCAATGAGAACAGAGGGTACATCTGGGTGTGTGCCTCAGCAATGTCACCACACTCTATTTGCTACCTGGCCAGAGAAAACTGTAAAATGGCAGTTACTTGAGGAAATAGTGAATCGCTCCTTCAGGGCAGATGTGCCACACACCCCCTGAACAGGTCCAGTGCCTGTTGCTCCGATGAAACATGAGGGTGCCAGGTGCGAGTTCCTCCAGCTGTACTGATGAACTTCACTTCTAATGTGTAAAGAAATGGTTTACTGGGGCCCCGTGTGGCAGTGCTCCCTCTGACAGTGATCTCTGCATTCCTTTAGGCTTATCGCTACCTGGAAGAGATGCAGAAAAGAATTCCAGCCTTGAACCTGAGCTACTATGTGTCCCCACAGACCATGGAGGCCGTGCACCGAGGAGCTGGTGTTCCCATGAGCCGAGCCCTGGCCCCAGCACACTCTGGCCATGGCAGCATGGACAACAGGGAGGAGGAAGAAGTGGCTGATGAAGTGGAAGACCCCTGACAATGAGCATTTACCAAATGCAAAGCTGATTTTATTATCAGCTCATTTATTCCATCCTCATTAGGGGGCTCAGATCAGTCACGTGCTGTTGCCACACAGCTTTTTGGTTATTACCAAGAAATTTATTTTTCCTGCTTGACTGTACAAGCAACAGTATTAATGTGTTAGGGTTAATATGTTCTCTCAAGCACAGCATACAGTAGTTCACATGTACATCCTGTTAAAAAGCTGATTTTAGTATTTTAATAAATTTGAGGAAGAAAAAAACAGTAAGAACTGCATATTGTAACTTCACTTTTTTCTCAGTACAGAAGAGATGAATAACTGAGGTGGAAACTGTGAGCTGCCTTTCAAGTACAACAGTGATCTGCTGAGGTGCAGATCTGTGATTCCTTAGAAATGACACCTTCTGAAAACAATCCCCATCCCATTTGGGTAGGAGCTTGGTTAAAAGTCAAACTACCCACTCCTGCAGGCTGAAGGCAGAGTTTCCCCCAAAAAAAGCTTCTGTGTTTAAATACATCAGAGGGTCATGTGGGGTAGAGCAACTCCTTACAGACATCTGGGGTAAACCTCAGAGTCACAGAATGTCTGGGTTGGAAGGGATCCTGGATGCCCCCTAGTTCAATCCCTGCTCAAGCTGGATCACTCAGAGCGAGTAAAGTTTCTTTCTTACTTTGAAGCTCCTTCTCTTGCAGTTACATCAAGCCACTCTGTACTAGTCAAATTTTTGGAGGTCTGTTTCTTCCCTGGCACAAGCAGGACTGAGAGAAGTGGAGCTCAACGTAAGAACCAAGGTTCTGCTCACCTCTCTGCCTGTCACCATGCCCTGCCAAGGAGCAGTTATCAGGTCACTCATGTTTCTTACCAACTAGCCCTTACACTTAGAATGATTTTTCTTTTTCATGTTTTGTGACTTGCTTCAAAACTTGGGGTGAACATGAAGTTTCTAAACTTCCCTGCTTTCAGGGAAGAAGGTTTGGGGAGATTTTAAGGTCAAAATCTGAACCTTATTTATTCTTTAGTAGAAACTTACTTCTGTACTAAGATTATAAAAAAAGAATTCCCTGTCTTATTCTTTCCTAACCACAGCCCAGCTCTAGCTCAGGCTGTTGAAGTCTGGCACACTTTCAGCACTTCAGTGTAGCTATCCAGTGCTTGCATCCCATCAGCTGTGCCATTCCTTCCACCCCCTCCAGCAGCAGACCAACAGCTGGTCCCCCAAACTCCAGCTGCTCAAGGACGGGTGAGCCTTCATAAGGGGCAGGTCATAGTGGCAAGTGGCCCTCCCCAGCCCTCCTGTTTTTCTGACAAGGAGGCTCTGTGAGATCTTCTCTGTATTTTTAGCTGAGTGCTCAGACCTGCCAAGGCTATAAATAGCTGGGGTGGGGGCGTGGGAGGATGGCAGCGCTCGCCTACCTTCCTGCATCTGTACACGCTGTACCGGATACCCAGAGCTCGCTCAATTGGCCTCCACTACAAAGTCCAGATGTCAAGTCAGGCTCGCTGGCTTACAGCTCAGCACCCTTCCCCCTTCTTCCTCTCCTCCAGCCAGGTGACTGCTAAAGAGGCCCCAGCAGTGCCCAAATACGTCCAGCTGGCAAGAGCACAAGGTAAAGGTCATTTCTGTTACCCTTCAGCTAGGAAGGAACAGCTTCAAGTTTATTTTTCAGGTTCTCCATTAGCAGCAAGTTTTGCAGGGCCAGCCTCCTGCAGTCCCCATCAGGGTCTTTCTCCATCACATCTGCAAAAGAAGCAGCCACTGTTAATTGGAGAATGAAAAAAGTGCCTGCAACACTTCTCACTGTTTTACTGACAATCACAGAACTAAACAACAGCATTTGCACCTACAGCTGGGCTGGACATCAGGACTTGCAGGTACTGCCTTAGGCCAAAAGGCAAATATGTACAAACTTGATCATGTAAAGCAGCATCAGCCAAGACCTGACTGCCACATGGGGTAGTGCTCCAGTCTTGTAGGAGAAACAGTCAGTTGGTCTGAAACACTGTAGAAACTGTCTGCCCTTGGATCCCATGGGATAATCTTCATGCCAGAATTTGTATTTGTCACCTTGAGCTACACAAAAGCTTTGTACAGCTGAGCTACAAGCGTGAATGAAGTCTGCAGCTAGAAATCCACTTTCTCCAAAGTCTCCACTCTGCCATTCTTGCAATCTAAAATGGCCAGTGCTCCTTCCTGAATTTGGGTCATGATACCAATGGGGAAAGAAGGAGACAGCCCCCAAGGTTCAGCATATTCTCCACTCTGAGAGACCAATCTTCTGATAAATGGGTTCCACACTTCCCACAGCACATAAGGGCAACATGAGGCTGTTCCCAGCAGCTGTTATTCCAGGGGCCCTTAATGGGCCTGCAAAGTAACAACCAGGATGCATGCAGGATGTCTGAGCAGGGGAGCCTGGAAGAGCAGGGAGCCTGTGTGAGGATATCCTGTACGCACGAGTAGTGTGTTGGGAGCCCGGCACTGTCAGCCCAAACACATGACTCATGTCACTGGAGCACAGCTATTTATAATCCAGGGAGAGCTACACCCTGGTGCTTCCAAACTCCCTCTGCAGAAGACAAAAAGGAAGGTTACAAGGCAGATTGGAACAAGCTCAAAAGCTCAGAGTGCTATTAGTGCTGTTTCTGTTCCATGAGCATGGACCTGGCACTGCTGGCACTGCATGAGAGGCACAAGGCACCAGAGTGTCCTGTTGATCCTGACATAAACATCACTTATTCATGACATAGCTGCAGAGCACTTGCAAGGGGTGGGGAATTCCCTCAAAGGCAGCTGCTGAGGAATCAAAGGGACCATTTCCTAGAAGTATTTAGGTATTCTCTCCCTCCACCGGGAAGGATCAGACTGCTCAAAAGCAAGTCCAGCATGGCAACTAAGGGTAATGATGGACAAGTCCAAAGTGGATTCTCGCCTCTCTCCGAAGCTGGTATGCCCCAAAGCACCCAGTAAGCAGACAGTGCCAGGGCTGCAGCCAACAGGTTGAAGGGCCAACAGTCAGTCATAGGACACACTACAGCAGTTTGCAGAGGTCCAGATGGAACAACAAACTGAAAGAGGTCTGTGGATTTCTACTAAGCACTTCATGTATAACATTTCCTATCCCACTGTTCATCACCACCTACATGAAAAGCGTGAGAAGATGCTTCTATCTTGGTCATCATCCTCCTCCCCAAAATAACTCACTGAAAACAGATTACGCAAAGCCTCATGCTGGAAATACATTCCTGAAAGGCTTCGCTTGGTAACAGCAGTGTTAAATGAAGAGACAAGCAGATTCCTGAGAGCACATAGTGTCATGGGAAAAGTTAAGTCTTCAGCCCCACATGGCAGCTCTCTTCCTTTCAAAGGGCACAGAGCACCCCAACCTGCCAGGATCAGAGGCCAGCGGGGTCAGTTTTTCTTCCTGCTTTCTCTCTGTGGGAAGCGACTCACCAAAAGTGAGAATGGTGAAGGAAACCAGATCAGGGAATCACAAGAATCACCCTCACAACACAGTGAAGGCTTCAACATTAGTTGTTCTTTTCCCTCCAGCTCACTGCAGTAACTGAGCATTGATCTGTGCAGCTCCAGCCTGCCAGAACACAGCTTGTGTTGATGTAAGGTGTGCTGGGTACAGCATTTAAAGTAATTTGCTGACTTTTGTAGCTTTTTCCTTCCATCGACAATAGGAAACTAGAGACTAGGCCATGCCCCTCTTCCTCCTGTTTTTTGCTCTAACAACACCCCCCTCATGAGCTCACGGTCTAAACAGGCTGTACAAGCTTTGCGTGTTCCTGCTGGCCAAAGTCACTGCCTGGGTGTAACAGGCAACATGACAACACTTCCTGCAGCTTGATGAGGTGGGTGGTTGGGTGCTCAGGTGGAGAGAGGGGGCACAGACTATCTTTGGGAATTTTTCTGGGTGGCCTGTTGAAGACAGTCACAGCTTGTAATGCCATACCCAGTTCTTGGCTTATGCCGCAGGTACCCCAGTGCTGCATCCCTACAGCACACATGGTGCTCTACTTGTTGATCATGCAGATCTCTGAGGCACAATGCCAGGACATCACTGCTGCCATCACAATTAAAGAGATGCTGCACAAAGACCACGCCACTAACCAGAAAAGCACTGCTGTACCCCACCAGGTCTTACCTCCCAGCCAGGACTGAGTCTCCAACAGCTCTTCTGTCATGTCTGCCAGAATCCGTTCCGTAGGGACACTGAGGAGCAGGGAGGAGATACAGGACAAAAGGCCCTGGCGCACGTACCTGTGGACAAGGACTGAACTGGTAATGCAGGTTTATGCTCTGCATTGATTTCCTCACCTCAAGGGCTCTCAGTTTCAAATGGCATGACAACTTTTGCCATATTCCTGCTGCTTAGGGGTGTAATCTTGCAGTGTGTCCCACATACAGAGCCCCTGTCATGCTGTGCACAGGAGTCTAGCACAATTCAGAATCCTGGACACATCTGAGAGCAAAACAGAAATTGGATGTTTGTAGACTTTTGGCAACATGTCTTAATTCCTTTCCAAGACTGAATGCTGGAATTGTATCTAAAGTTTTCTGAGCTCCCCGAGTAAACACAGATGAAACTATCACATGGACAGGTAGTCAGGAAATTTGTCAACCTTTCTATAGGTAATGGCTGTACTGCCACACTAGAAGACATCAGCAAAGTTCATATGTTGGGTTGACATTAAACACAGTCATAAGAACACACAGCTGGAGGAGAGC
This sequence comes from Vidua chalybeata, assembly GCF_026979565.1. Taxonomy (NCBI): domain Eukaryota; kingdom Metazoa; phylum Chordata; class Aves; order Passeriformes; family Viduidae; genus Vidua; species Vidua chalybeata. The sequence continues at coordinate 384,162 of NC_071545.1, forward strand.
ACAAAGTAAATGCATTAAGTCACTGACACTCTGAGCCAGATGCTCATCTTGGACAAAGACAAACCATGACTGGAGGCTGGCTCACAGCTGATCTTTAAAAATGAGAGCATACAACTACAGTAACTCACGAGTCCGTGTGGAAACGCAGTGCCCAAACAAATTCCAGTAGTGCCTTTCCCATTGCTGTCACTGCCTGCAAAAGAGGATCGTGATAGCACCACTGAACACCATCCATACTGCCCTGTAGAGCTGGGCCTCAAGACATACTGCTCATCAAATCACAGCACGTCCTGAGCTGGAAGGAACACAAGGGTCAAAAATCCAACTCCTGCCCTGCACAAGCCACCCCAACAATCCCATCATGAGTCTGGAAGTGTTGTCCAAATGCATGAACAAAGCTTTTGTTAAGATCAGATACAACTGAATTTATTTTACAGATGTGGAAACTTTGGCAGTGAAGTGAAATAATGTGCCCAATCCCCCCAGGAAGGTGACAAGAAGCAAAAGATAGTGCAGGATAGTGCAGAGGTGGCTTGAATCCCATGCCTCTTTTCTGACCAGTTCTTTCCAGCCCATTCACAAGTTCTCAGCCCACTCAAAATCCAACTTGCTGCCAGTCTCAGTGCAGCAGGCCCTGAAGCACATGGCTAATCCAGAAGGCATCTCAAATTCCCAAGCTGAAAGTCACCCCTGCCCTCTGCTCTTCCTTACCACAGTGTTGACAGCCAAGTACATCAGGACTGCTAAAGTGTGGACCAGTCTTCCAAGGACTAAGTGATCTTCTCCCAGAAGATCAAATGTTGTTAAAGGCCTGCAAGTACAAGACACAGAGTTGTGTAGCAGTGAGAAGGCTGATCAGTGCCTCATTGGAACAGTCAGGAGGGTTATGCAGGGGGAATTGTCCCCAAAAGCCTGAATCCCTACAACAACAGTCATTATACAGGCACTACCAGGTTAACAGAGATCAGAGCTGTTTGCTCTCATCTCTTCTCCCAGACCAGTATCTCGCAGAGCAATATCCTCTACTCGTACAGCAGGTATCATACCTTCTACCAACAGGCTTTACCTTTAAAGACCTATATGCAAAAGCTGCCCCTACTGCCATACCATTACAACTGGTATTACAATAATCTTGAAACTAATGAAACTGATTACTCAGCCTTCCTTAGGTTTGCAAAGACTTAAGGGACTGACAATAAACTGTGTCCTGTGTCCTATACTGTGGCCTCAAAGACCAGTGCAGGTGATAGGCCAAACCAGAGACAGAGATATCTATGGTTCAAGATTGGAGTCTGAGCTCTGTGGTTTGGGTGAACCTCCCACAGTAGAGGCTCAGCCAAGACAACTGGTATGGTGCTGCCAGAATTACTTGTCTCTGTACCTGCTGATAGATCTTCACTTCTGCAGGGTCCTACATACTCCTGCCCCACAAGACTTCAAAGGATAAGTCCAAGAGACCACGACCCTCTCCTCCCCCAGCATTATGAAGGACCCAAGTGTCAGTGTGGTGTCACTGGGCTCCTGCACAGCTCCTGGGCTGTAGCCTGCTGCTTTGAGGCAAGCAGGACAAGCAGAAAGGTTCCCTCTGGCAGTTGCCATGTCCACATCCCACATCCTAAGGTGTTCACACTTACCTGTCAAAGTGCTGAATCAATGGGAAAAAGAAATACCCAGCAACAGAATTGAACTCGTTTGGGCGGGAAGCCAGTTCCACACGAGACTGACCCTGTCCAAGAGAAAAATTAAATCTAGGCACAAGATACAGCATCCAACTCTTCCACTTCACTGGACACTGTCAAGACTACAGATTCCTTGCAGCCAGCCCATTGTCAACTACTGCTTGTACATCTACGGGTACCAGTTTCCTGACTGGATTGCTCACTTCCCACTTCAGATCATCTAGAGATCTAAACATTTCAATACAATATGCCTCGGTACTGCTCAGTTAGATATAAGGAACAAGAACACGCAAGGGATAAAGGAGTTTTGGAAGGCAAACTCTCCAGGCTGAACCACAGGGGAATTCTGGAAACTAGGAAACTGACATCAGTTTACCTCCCTGGAAAACAGGAAGGCTGAGACAGTGTAGTCCAGAGGCAGCTAGTCTGATGGAGGCCCGGGGATTGTGAGGTGAAGTCACAGCTCCCTGCAGTGGCCACACAAGCTCAGAACAACAATTAACCCTCAAAGCCAGGTAAGGAATTTCAGGTTTATCTTCCTCTCCCTGCTGGAGAGGGGAAATCCAAACTTTTTTGGATTGGGTCCACTTTCACAGGTATTTTACTCTTTCCAGGCAGAGCTTACAGTAACTCCAAGTGTCCCTATTTCTGGTGGATTTTACATTAGTTTGCCTCTGGCCTCACCGTATCAAATCTCCGAGTCTTGCTTTTGATCCTCTCATCAACGATTCTTCTCCAGCCCTTAGAGCTGTCACTTCCCGGAAGGAGCTGGATACAAGGCTTTTGGACACCAGAATGCTTGGTATTCCCATGAAATTTGGGACAGGACAGTTCCTGAGCTGCCAAAACCAATACCTAGATAAAACAGAGAGAGGTTCCATTAAAAGTGGGTAATTCCTAGGGAACAACAAAAGTGTTACCTGCATCCAAACTGACAGGAACAACAACAGTTTTAGAGTGAAGAACAGCAGGAAATTGACCTCCAACAGCCACCTGGCTCTGAGGTACTGACCAAGCACTTGGTCACTTAGTCCTGACACAGAGTGGTGGCTCTCCCTTGAGACACAAGTGTGGAAGGAGTCACAGACAGATCACTGTCCTTCAGAAAGGGAAGATAAAATAGTCTGATGATGTGAAAGTAAACACTGGCTTCTCCCAGGCAAATGTTCAACACATGCTCTGCATTCTGTGGGGAGGGATCTCTGTGTGATGGAGTGTAGCAGGGTTAGGAACAAGAGGGGAATGCCAGACACAAATCGTAATATAAGAGATTTCCATGCCTCTGCCTTCTCCCATGAGAAATAAAAGGTAATCCCATTACACCTCAGCACTGGTGCAACAGACAGAAAGAAAGCGGGAAGTGAGAGCACTCACATCAAGGATGTCCATGCGCTGACGGAGACTGTAGTTCAGAGAATAGAACTGGGAGGTCAAGTACTTTGCAACCTGTACAGAAAAATCAGGGTACAATGAACACAGACCCATGCTACAAACAGCCTTCCCATTAACTCTAAAAGCATTTAATTTCACAGGTTCTGCTTCCTGTTAGGTAACAGCAAGACTCCAAGAGAAGGGAAGAAACATGCAGTGTAAATGAGAAATTCAGACACTTCCACTGCTAGATTCTCCCAAAAAATCTAAATGACAGATGAGACTGCATCATTCTTCTTTCCCTCCTATGCAGAGGTACCCAAACAACTGCCACAGCAGCTAGGAGACCTCACTGTGGCCTTTCAGTACTTAAAGAACATTATAGGAAAGATGGATGGTGGCTTTTTACTAGGGCCTGGCTAACATGAAGGATAAAGATGTAAAACTGGCAGAGAATAGATCTCTGGATATTAGGAAGGAATTCTTCCCTGTGCTGGTGCTGAGGCCCTGGCACAGGTTGCCCAGAGAAGCTGTGGCTGCCCCTGTATCCCTGGAAGTGTCCAAGGCCAGGCTGGACGGGACTTGGAGCAACCTGGGACAGAGGAAGGTGTCCCTGCCCATGGCAGGGAGTTGGAATGAAGATCCTTTCCCCCCAAATCAAACTGTGATTCCCTGATTACAGTCACCAGTCAGGCCTTTCTCTGTATAAGCCCTTTGTGCCTCAGCTTCCCTTTATGTGAAACCCTTCAGAACAACAGACCTTATCTGATCTGCCTTGACAGGTACACTCAAACCAAGAGCCTCCAAACAGTTCCTCTGTTTGACAGGGTGTTCTTTTTCTCACTGGCTCAGACATTCCTTGCAGATTCTTCAGGAGCACAAATGTTGTTAGACCTGAACTACCTGTTCTACCACACAGACAGCTCCCTCTATCAAATGAGAAAGAGAATTCAGCTGCTTCAATTTTTGCCTGGGCTTCAACTGGAAAAAGGAAGATAGTGGGAGGAACTCACAGGTATTGGGTCCGTGGTTAAAACAGCTACTTGAGCTCTTTGACGGAGCTCCCCAAAGCCTTCAATGCAGGTCTTCTCCTCCAGATGCAATAATATTTTTGCCAGCTCCACACTAACCTGCTCAAAGTACGAAAAAAAGGATCAAAACCCTGATGGTGTTTGAGTTTTTTCCTCATAGGAATTATGGACCACTTCTAATGGTCAAAGACAAGGAGGTATTCTGTTTAGGCAACATGTCCATTCTTTAGGAGGGAGAGAAAACACATTTAGCCAAATGCCATCAGACTTATTTCCCAAAACCCTGAACAGATCCTCCACCTGTCAATTCTCTGTCCACATTTGACTTGGACTGTTTTGGAGAAGTAGTAGCATCATGACATTGAATGAATTGCCACTGTAAGGGATGGGTTAAAGGGTACAGTAGCACAACCATTCTCTTTCTCAGCTGGTGTCCCTGTCACTTTCAAGTGTTCACTAGCAGGTAGTGGCAAGCACTCTTCGCACAGTGACCTTGTCCCAGGTTCCTCTCCCCTGAGCTTTTTATCTTGACCAGTACAATCCAATTACTCCCTCCACAAGACATTATGCTTGTACAAGCAAATAGGGAAAGTGCATTTGATTTTGCCTCCATTTTCATTGGGGAATAACAATTAAATTGAATTTCAAATCAAAATCCAAAATGGCTGCTCTGTAATCTCCTTTTTTAGTGTTTTTCCTGCCCAGCACAAAGCATGGAGCTTCCTCACACTAGCAAGCACTACTTGTAGGATGTTTCATTTTGAGCACTGGAGACGGCAGGGTGCTGCCAGCACTTTTGCTGCTTCTCTGTTCCCCTGTGCTTTATCACCTCACCTTCAAGGCAACTACTTCCTTCTACTTCCAAGTTGAAAGCTTGTCAATGTGTACCTTTAACCCAGTTACACATTAGCCAGGCCCTCTGCTCCACTGGCATGTTTAGTCTCCTCATGACAGCAAAGGGATAGGTCCTCTGGCAATACAGCCTTCTTGTAACCTAGATCATATTACTTCACCTCTCTTGTTGCTGCTGGATTCCTCCGAACCAAGCTCTCAAGTGCCTTGACTGTAGCTTCCCATTTGTCCACATCTTCAGATCTTGATCCAGTCAGAACTGAAATCAAAGGACAAACAAAAGTTATTAACAGAATGCCTGTTAATAACAGGCAAACTTCCTTCTGCCAATCATTTGTCTTGGGACAGACACTCAGCATGACCAGAATTAGGAACTAAACTGAAATTACTCAAAAATTCTATAGTTTCTTCAAATTAGATCAGAAAAAATAAACCTATGCAAGAGTTCACTCTCCCAAGCTCAGTAAGAAACAGATAAAGACTCAGCCCAAAATCTCCTACCTTCAATACAGTCTCGGATATACACAGGAGCCTTAATTTTTAGCTCTTTATCCTCAGACATGTCATAAGGAATGAGGTCATCATCACTGTAAAAGAATTAAAGGCAGGGGTCAATTTATGGGGTGCAGATATTATTGCTTTACCCAGATAGCCACACAAAGAGAAAGAACCGGCGCATAGACTGTCACAACCACATCACTCCTGTATCACTCAGCAGCACTGCTGAAGCCTGGCCTGAGAGGAATCCTTGGGAGTTCGAGGGAAACAGCAGTTCTGTGATCAGATCTGGAACTGGATATCCTGGTCAGGTACAGGATACAGATGACCAAGAGATTAGAAACTGACTCTTGAGATTTCATTATAGATGTGTATATATATATATATATATACATCATATATACATACATACACACACACACACATATATATATATATATATATTTCTTCATATAGTGACAGAATAAGGCAGGTCCACTATTAAAATGGGTAAATACATCCACAATTTCCAGGAAATATAAAAGTCAAATGGAACAAATACAGTGGTTGCACACAACACAGGCCTTGCCTAATTTATTGACTAGTGCAATTTCCTACGCAAAGCCCTCCTCTGCTGCAAACCACTCAGCTGAACAAGATCAGAAATCACAACAACTGCCAAGAAATACAGGTACTGACAGATCCTTTTCCCCCACATCTGCCATTTATTTTCAATTTCCTCCCTGTTTCTTGCCCCATACCTGTCAAGCTCAGCATCCAACTCCTCATCTGGCATCACAGGGGCTGCTGTATAGGATTTCTCATTACTCTCCGGTACCAATGGCAGTGCAGCACCTGCTTTCTCACTCCTGCTGTGAGGAACAAGAAATTTTAAAATGGATACAGTTCTTAGAAGGAAGAAACTACCCACTCTACCAACCCTTGCTGCCTAAATAGAAGAGAGGATAATTATTCCTGCTGCAGTTTCACACCCAGCGTGGCTGACACAAAGAACAAAGTCCTGGGAAGGAGAATGGAGTAAGGGGAGAAAAGAAGCAGAATCTTCTAACAGAAGAGCAATGGATAAAAAAAAATTAATTGGCTAGTTTGCTGTGTTCCCCTGCACAATACCTGGGACTGCTAAGGAAATACTCCAATAACCAGACCACATTGACTTGCACCAGATTTGAAACTGTGAATGAAACTGAGAGTAGGTTTAGATTGGCTATTGGGAAGAAATTCTTCCCTATGATGGTGGTGAGGCCCTGGCACAGGTTGCCCAGAGAAGCTGTGGCTGCCCCTGTATCCCTGGAACTGTTCAAGGCCAGGCTGGACAGGGCTGGCAGCAACCTGGTCTTGATAGAAGGTGTCCCTGCCCATGGCAGGGTGTGGAATGGAATTGACTTTAAGGTCTCTTCCAACCCAAACCATTCCATGACTCTTCAAAATGGGAAAAAAACATTTTTAACAATTGCTAGGTCTTGCACAGGGTGAATACAATAATTGAGAATATTTTTTCTGTCTCTACCTATTTCTGTGGACTTTGGCATTGTACTTTCATCTCTCTGATTCTCAAAACCAGTTTCTAAGAGCTGTCTATGCTGATCATGCCCCTAAAATGGGAGCAATAAATCTTTTGTACTTCCCTGGAGTGCTGGACAGCTTCATCTGCTGATAACATAAAGTGCTTCACTCCTCTGCTAATCAAAAAGTGCTTCAAATAGCCTCAGTAGATGCTCTGGAAGTTAAGAGCACTGAAGAGCCAGTCTTTAGAGTGAGAGATGGAGTAGATTTTTGTCATGGGTGAATGGGCTAGGGGCATACAACGCAAATACCATTTTTCCAAGAAGAAAACAGAAATGTCCATTTGATTGTACCAAAGGGCACACAAGACTACTACACCACAGTTGCACCACATGCAGCTATCAACAGGCAATTTTAATACACACTACCAATTGAATTATGAATGTAACTAAATCACATTGTAAGAAGATGGTGCATTATGATGTTTAAGAATACATAAAACATCTTGAATACTGTATATAGTTCTTGTGTGTAATGGGAAAAAGGCATGGAGAAGGGCAAAAAGACATAATGAATAGTAGCAACAACTTACTCATCATCAAGAAGGCTGGGGACAACATAGAATGATGGAGTCTGCACCAGAAGTGACTTCAATTCTCTTGTTTCATCGTCCTCTTCATACTAGACATTCAGAATAACTGTTGCTGCACTCTATTACTTACTGCAAATATGCCCAGCATTCAACATTTCAGCCTTGTAGTGCACATGGACTAAATCATGAGCAGATGAACTCTCACCAATCCTGTTTCAATCCCTGTGCTGACAGCAGCAGGCAGCTGTAATCTTTGTCCTTATATTTAAGAGTAGTACCTGATGATACTTTTTCTGAATGTTATTTCCATATTTCAAACATTTAATAAATGACAATGTGACAGGAGGAATGTGGCAGGCTTCTAAAGAATTAATGTGATTTATTCAGATAAGTCACATAAATTCTACTGGAAAGAGCAGAGCAAATATCTCCATGTCAGTCTTGAAAATCCCAGCTCAGAACAGATCTTCCCACCATGTCAGGGACTGAATGCTCACCACTGCTTTAGGTTTGAAGCTCCTTCTCAACTCCCACAAATCAGATTCTGATTCTCTCATGCAATAAGATAAACTTTAATTACCAAGTTTATCCTAACCTCTGCCAGTAGATTGCATTCCTGAGGTAACTCTCAGGAATTACATACGATTCTTTTTTTGTAAATAGATTCTCTCTTTTTGAAGGTGTGACTGCCTCTCCTTTTCTCTAGATAAAAAGTGCTATAATGCCCTGGATCATCTGGTTTAAAGCTTTTACTTCCTCTAAGCCTAGCACACCAGTCATAAGTTTCAGTGAAATCTTCACCTCAAACTTCAGGACGGGCCCCTCAGTGTTTATGTTCAAGCTGATGCTCTCTGCCACCACCATGCCCAGACGCCGCAGTTGTGGCAGACTGCTCTCCAAGTGGCATTTCACACCCTCCATCATGCTTGTCAGAAGCTCTGAAACAAACAACCAGCAAAGAGCGCATGTTTGAAATGTTGAAACATGGCAGAAACACCCATCTTTTTATGTGCTTCCCTGAGGGCAGCTTTGCCCACTCACCACACAATAATGGATAGAAAGGGTCCCCAAACTGTGGCTTCCCTCCCTGCAGTGTCAGTGATGCCCTTTAGCACCAGCACAGCAAACCCACACCCTTCCACGGGGGTACAAAGTCAACAAAACATTACAATATATTCTAAATTTGCAATATTTTGGTTTTCACTGAAACAAAAAAGGATGGTAAGTCAAGCCAATCTTTAGTTTGGTTTTAGAGCGTTTCAGAGTCACTTAAATAAATATTATGTTTTGAGGACATCACAAGTTCTGACCACTACAATCACATAGAGACAGATGTTTGCCTAACTTTGGATAAGCTCAAACAGGCAGATAACACAAGTATTTCTCAGCCCTCAGGGAATACTGGTTGCCAGCTTCACCAGGCAGGCTTACTGCTGTTTGACTGACCTCCTTCATCTCAGAAAGCTTATCTTTCCAACAGATGTCAGACAAAAAAATGACTATAAAACTACAGAACTTGTAATATGTATCAAGCTGCTTATTCACTTAAAGAACAATTCATTCTAGAACGAAACAAATGAGCATATCTTGAAGTGAACCTTCACATCCCCTGTAAGTCACACGTACATAAGTAATTCTAGGCATTTTACAGATTTTTTTTTTATTTCAACAGAAACAGAGATGTTAGGCCAGGACCCCAGCATGCTATGCACTGTGTGAGCACAGAACTGGAGGTCCAAGCCAGTGACTAACCTTCTCACTTCACACTGAGGAATACCCATGGGCTGTCAGACACCAAGCTAACAGCTTTTTACTCCCAGTTACCTTCCCTGCCTCTCTGGAGCTGCACCTGTGCTCCAAGGGTAAGCCTATAAATTACAGATCACAGCATTCCTCTCACTAGTCCCAGAATCAGTCCTTGTTTTCCTGTGACAAAACTTCAGGGTTTTTAAACTACAACTCAGGTAAGAACCTTAAGGCAAAGATAGATCTTCTTCAATTCCAGAACCTAAAGTTATGCACTTGGAATTCTATCATATCAATGCTGAAGAGGACTCCAGCAGGTTATCATCTCATTTGCCAAGGTGAATATGGGACAATTCTCTTACCCACAGATCAAAACAAGGTATTTTTCTACACATAGTAAGACACTCTGCTAAACAAATCTAAGCCCCGCTTCTCACATAGCCTCACCTTGTCTGCAGCTCGCAATTTCAGCCTCCTTCAGGTAGGAGAGGCAGATGAGGATGGCCTTGCTAATGTACAGCTGCTGCTCAGCTGGAGAGTGTTTCACAGCACTGCTGCTGCTCCAGGTCTCCAACAGCTCCTGCAGCACCTACACCAGAGAACTCAGGTTGGCCTGAAATGGATCTTTTCAATACAGAGGTAATTTCTGAAGTGTATTTTTACTCTCCCTACAAAGAGGGGAAAAAAAATACAAATTTTGTATTTCAGGGCCCAAAATGTACTGTGTTTGACCACCCAAGAACTGCACTTTCATTTAAGATATTGTTAAATATAATGGGTTTTTTTAATTTAAAAGTGATGTTTATTTCTCCTTAATAAATACTATATGCAAAGCAATATGTATTTTTATCAAAAACCAGTAAGATATTATAAGGTTTTATCTATGTTTAGTCCAATTTTAGATAACTATAAGTTCTTCCAGATAATTTTAGAACATGTAAACAGTGGGGAAAAAAATTGACAAAATGGTAGGGATTTCCAGATATACAGATTTCATAAAAGTTTCACCACACTGCTGACTTGGAGAGGCAGAATATCTGCCATCCCCACTGAGGAAAATGTGTATGAGAGAGATTCTGAAACATCAACCATTTGGTAAACAGACAACTGTCTACCAATTTGATCCCTTGTTGCCATGTGCCCAGCCACATAAACTGGGTTACTGAGGAAGCTGAGAAGGACAGAGGACATGGGACATCTGTCAGAACCCAAGCCTCACTAGTTTTGCTACTTGGAAGACAATTTACCAATTAAATATGAAAAATTAATGGCAACAGTACAGAAAGCTTTGATTCATTTACCACAGCTCACTTGTGATACAGCTGGGCTTCCCTCACTCTCATGAACAGCAAGCAGAAAGTCTGAGAGAAGAACCAAAATTCTGTACCCCCAGACACACACAGAGCAGAATGTTCCCCATCAGACACCTCATCAGCAATTCAGTAAACCTTACTCTGAGTAACAAGGTGCGCCGGACGCTGTCCAGGGACAGGTAGCCAAGGAGGTTCTGCAGCACTGCCGTCTGCAAGGAAAACCATAACTCCTGCTTCAACTGCTCATAAAGCTGTCATCCAGCAATGACAAAGGTCTGGTTTTATTTGCTACATTAAACTTCATTCTAAGGGACTGGTTGACAACAGTCAGAGACAGAAAAGTAAATGAATTTTAAAAAACAAGCAAGCGCACATATGCAGTTGCTGATGAAATACATGGAAAACCATGACAGGAATACAGTACTGTGTTTTACCAACAGAACCAGCACAGTCCCAGGCAAACATAGAACTCATGAAGTCTAAAGAACATCTCTCACAACAGCATCACAAACCACAGTACAGTTCCTAACATCCCATGACAAACTGAGGTGCACAGGAAAAAACCCAACAATATTTGTCTCATATCTTTAATCTAATTTTTATCCCTGAGGGTCGATCCTGGATGTTTCAATCTCTTCTTTCAGATTCTAAAATAATTTAATGCCTTCAGCTCCCCAGAATTCTGAAACTTTGTGCAAATAATCACTTGGTTCCAGAGGAGTACAGTAATTTCGCTAATCACCATTAACCCAGAAGAGCACATGAATCCCATGATTTCAAAGCTACTGTTCACCACTCCCACTCTGTTACAGCTGCACAAATGTGGGGAGACTGAGGATTCATTTTGGAATGAAGAGTCTCAGACAGAGTAAGAGCACAGCTAAAAATTGGCACCAGGGAAAACCTACTACACTGCTGTTCCCCACAGAGTCCTCACCGTGTGGCCATATTGCAAGAGCAGCATCTTCTGTGCCACCACAAACTGAGCCTTCTTGTTCTTCACAACCAGGTTACCCAGCAATCTGGACAAGACATCTGCCCTAACAAGACAACAATAAAACAGCAGGAATCCATGTTATTGCTATCATGCTGCTCCTAATCATAAGAAAATCTGAGAGCAGTTATTTGCAACTAAGTCTCTAGAATACTTCTAAACTCAGATAGTGAGCCAGTAATGGCAAAGAATGCTTTCATTTGTTTTTCTTGTTTTTCCACTGCATGTCATGATGTAGATACTTAAGAAATGGTGTAGGTTCTCCCTAAGAGGCAACAATCAACTACTTTATCCCTTGAGTCTTTTAGGAAATGACAGTATAAAAAACCACCTACACAAACACAGCACATTTCAGAGACCAATTCTGCAAGTATTTGTGACAATTCCTGCCTTTGCTGTGAATCAGGGAAAAAGCAGAGTTCTTACCCAGGTGCTCTCTGCACAAAACCAAGGACCACTGCTTCCATCCAGCGGTCTGGCACACATTCCACCAACTGCCAGCATATCCTCTGCCAGATGCAGTCTGACTTGGTGAGGTCTGTCAGGCGGGGCACCAAAACTCCCAGAATTTCCTCTGAAGCACAAGAGAAAACAGTAAATATCCTAGATGGGCAGGACTGGTACAATGGCATTTGAGACTAACCTGAGAATTTCAAGATCTTCACAACGTGAAAAAAAAATACAATGTACAGTTTGAAGTTCTAAATTTTTCCTGAAGTAGAAATACTACTAGAATCATGGAATCATTTAGGCTGGAAAAGCTCTCTTAAGACCATTGAGTCCAAACATAACCCAGCACTGCCAAGGCCAACACTAAACCATGTCCCCAAATGCCACATTCACATGGCTTTTAAATCCCTCCATGAATTTAGTGACTCCACCACTACACTGGGCAGCCTGTTCCAATGCCTGACCATGCTTTCCGCAAAGAAGTTTTCTTTAATATCTCATCTAAATCTTGCTGGCACAGTCTGTGGCCATTTCTTCTTGTCCTGTCTCTTGTTCTCTAGTAGAGCCTGACCCCCACCTGTCAGCACCCTCCTGTCAGGGAGCTGTGGAGTGAGAAGGTCCCCTCTAAGACTTCTTTTCTCCACGCTGAGCCTCCCCAGCTGCTCCTCCTCAGACTTATGCTTCAGATCCTTCCCCAGCTCTGTTGCTCCTCTTTGTTCATGTTCAAACAAGAAATGGAGAACTGACTGGTAAGAACCACCCTAAGCAGCCTAAGGAACTGCCCAGAATTCCTCATCCCAGTAAAGAGCCAGAAAATCTTCCTTCTTCTTCTTCCCAAGTTAGCTACTGCACTCAGTAGCTTCGAAGTTCTAAGCAATGCCAGACCAACAGCTGCTCCCACAAGATATATCCAGCAGACATAGCTGAGCAGCCTCAGAGAGCAGCCTGCGCAGCTCAACTCGGAACAGCTCCAAAATAAATCATTGGTCTCCCATTCCTTCAGTTGATCATCACAGTCATCCTCCCATGCTAATGCACTAAAACACTTTCCCCCTCCCCAAAAGAGCCTAGTAAAACACTCACTTTGCCATCCATGAACGCACACCTTCCCCAGGACATGAGAAACAAAAGAGATGGAGCAGTCCAAACCACCTGGGATAAAACAGACGTGAACTTAAGTAAGCATGGCACCAGCATCCTCCAAACCACCTTCAGGAGGAGGCGCAGAGACTTCCACAAGTGCTGAATTCTGAAAACACATTTACTTTTTCTCTTCAAGCACCATCTCTTCCTCCCTCCATTACCTGCCTTCAGGCATAAACCAGCGTTCAGTATTAGTTACAGTGACAGGCAGAAGGCTACAGCAACTCAGTCACACTTTAACGTAATGCCATGGGTAGCAAAGCCACTGGTTGATTCAGCACCACTCATATCTCCCAAACAATTCCTTCAGCACACACCAAGTGACCACAACCAGGCTTTAGCAACAGATGATGCTGTCTAATTGCTTGGAAGATTGAGGCTTTCGGTGGACTCCAAAAGCCCTCAGTTATCATCTGTATTTCAAGCAGCCGCCATGGGGTCCATGCTCAAAACACTTCTTCAGAAAACACGACCTTACAAGTACAGTCATCCTTGCAGCCTTACCCCGCAGAGAGTCAGAGATCTTCTCTAGCACCTGGAGAACTGCATCACCCAGGAGAGGGAAGTAGTTCTGTGGGAAGAACACTGGTGGGTTTTTCCCCTGGAGTTTATTGCTCACATGCTCGGGCAAACAGACGATCTTGTTGAGAAGTGCACCCTGCAGTTCTAGGCAGCCTGCCTGTGCCTGCGGCTGACAGACCTCCCACAGTAATGCTGACACCCGGCCCTGCTGCAGGAACTGCTCCAGGACCACAACTGCCTCCCTCGGGTCAAGGCCAGAGCTGGAAGAAAATAACTGTAAGTTCCTGCCTCTTTTAAATGGTAAAAATAAGATTTACATGCTACTGCTTTTCTATTGTGGTATCACTACTGAAATGCCTCTGCCCTGTTACACTGGATTAAAAAAAAAAAAAAAACAAACGCTAAAAAGTATCTTTTTATCTGTAGCTTCCTTGGCTCCAAACATTCAGGACCTTGAACAATCACGACTGATACAGCTCTGTGTCTGCGGGACGCACAGCATCGTGTGAGGACTGAAGGCACGCAGGGCGGGGCAAGGCTAGCCCGCGCTCACACAGATCTCCGTCCCGCTGCGCACTTGAGCCCAGCTGAAAGGCACCCCCCGATATCCCTGCTGCGCGCCGAGACCAGCCCTGGGGATCCCCGCCCGCCTGCCTCGGGGAGCTGGACTGACCCCGCAGAGCCAAGGGCCTCCAGCAAGACGCAGAGGACAAGGCCGGGCGGCCCCTCCAGGAAACAGCGCTGCCACAGGCCCTCGGGCCGCGCCGCGCCAGGTGCCGAGGCCAGCCTGCGCAGGAAGGCGCCGAACAGCGCCCGCTCCCGCTCCCCGAGGGCGGCTGGGCCGCCCGCTGCCGCCAGAGCGGCGCGTACCGCGCCCAGCGCCGCCGCCAACCCCTCCCCAGCCCGGCCCAGAGTCGCCACGGCCTCCCGCAGGACGGACTCCAGCCCCGCATCGAGAGCGAGTCCCGGCCCCGGTGGCGCCGCTGCCACCGCCATCGCGCCGAGGGGAGCGCGCTGCAGCCCCGCTTCCGCCTGCCCTGCGCGCCAGCCAGTGAGCGGCGGCAGCCAATGAGCGGCGGCAGCCAATGAGCGGCGGCACCCCACGGAAAGGGGACGAGCACCGCGCCTGGAGCGGGGCCCGCGGCCCCACCCCGCGCACCGCAAGGCAGCACAGCCCTTCTCAACCCTATTGCTTTATTCAGTAACTGCTTGTCCTACACAAGTACAAACACAACATGGCCCAAAAGGATACAAAGTTATACAAAACAAGCAAAACAAACAAACAAAAAAATCTATATAGTATTGACTGTACAACAGGTGGTAAATTCTTTGCCTTTCCCTGTGTGAACCCGTTATTCTAGCCAGCATCATAGCTTCAAGCCTCCCTCTCTGCTTTGCAGTTTCCAAGGGGTTGGTACTCAGTCACTCGTTTGGTATTTGTAAAAGCACTCACACTGTTTCACTGTGGGCTGAGTAGGAAGTTTTTACCAACACCCTCAACGAAAAAGTGAAAGATATCACTTATGGGGGCAGCTACAGAACACTTCTTAGGCTTTCCAGCTTCTTCTCTATAGTGTCATGTTCACTGGGCTGGACCATTGTTTCTGTGGTGATTGCCTGGTGTAAGCCAGAACTGGAATAAAGCAACAATTCTGTATTGAATTAAGTCTCAGGCAGGTCTGGCCTCCAGCTGCCCTGATAAAATCCTGTGCTGGCACCTGGAGATCAAGGTATGTGGCTCACTGTCTTACTGGGGTTCTGAACTAGCTCAAGATTTACATGCTGGTCTGTACAGCGTGCTAAACGTTTACAATCACCAAGCAGCAGCTGCTAACTGGAGAAAAGAGAGGCTGAAGCATCTTTCCCTCCCTCTATCTGGAAAAGATGTTTTTGCAGCCTTTAAAATCAAAGCCATTTTAAAATAATTTCAATTCAATGCCAGGAATCCAGAAGCCTCACAGTAAAGGTTACTGGCCAGGAACTGGTGTTCTCCCCTCTTACACTGCCTTCACTGCCAGGATTATCTCTCACTCCTCCTCACCCAGATTCATTATAAAAAAAAGGTACAATATTCCATCTGATGGGATTTAAGTTAAAAAGTAAAAAGCTGTCCAGTCCTTTTGCTTTATCTTGAGGAGTTTGAGCTGGAGCGGCTGCGATGGCGCCTTCGCCCGGGAGACCTGGATCGGGAGCGCCGGCGAACAGGAGACCTGCGCCGAGGAGAGCGGGACCTGGCAGGGAAGGAGGAGAAAGTTTCCATTAGGAGACAAGCAACAGGTTCAAGTAATTGGTCAGCTCAGCTACCAAGTTTTTAAAAACACTTCCCTGCCTCATGCCAAAATCCCTCACACACCATGGGAAAGAGCTTGAGCAAAACAGTCCTGCTGTGTCCATAGAGGACACAGCAGGACCATTCTGGCTATCCTCTCTCTGCTTAAGGAAACAGAAAAAATGATTAATACCTGAACAACAGACAGAAACTTATCTTCTTCCTCAAGGAAAATGAGCTCAGATCCTAGGTAAGATCCTCCTTCACCTGAAGTCATCTTTGACTCCTGAAGGAGTGATATTCAGGGGAAGGATTTAACCAAATCCTTTCAAATTACAAGGAAGCTCCTTAGAGGAAGCTTACTCCAGAAGTAGTTTAGCTTCAAGCTTCTCAGTACTACAACCAACAGTCAGTCATATCAGTATACCTACTGCTATGACACAGAGGTTCCAGGCACAGAATACTAGCAGAGCTAACAGGACAGTAAAAGTTGGAGTAGGAAAGATAACAAAGGAGGAAAGAATGGCAAACCTGCATCTGTGAGATCTCAGCAAAAGGTGTGTTTAAAGGAGCACCAAAAAGCCTCCTAGATCTTATGCCACAGTAATTACTGCTCATTTTTAAACCTGTGGCTGAAAGCTATTTAGCAATCAAGTTATTACTGACAAGTAAGACATTTTGAAGATATGTTAACACTGAAGACTCAGAACTTACCTGAGCACAATCAGGCAGCTCCAAGTTGCACAACTATCAGATCACACCTTGGGGCCAGTGTACTCCACTCACCTGACACAGGACTGCTTTTTGGTCATGTGCCCATTCAGAAATAAGGGAGGGAGGTACAAGGACTTCCAAAAAAAAAGAAGCTGGCATAACCTGCCACAAGTGTTCTGTCAGCCAAAGTCTGTTCCCACTTCACCTTGAAGCCTTTATGCAGAAGGCACTCCAGGGAACAGGCTGGGAAGGATGAGACCTTTCCCAGAGACTGTGCTCAGGGTGCAGACCAGAGCAGGCACCCTGGAGCTAATGAGTTAGGAACTGCAGCCCAGGTTCAACCAATGTCCAAAATGTGTTACTGTCACTTGGCAAGGGAAAGTGAAGTCCAAGAGGACTGTCCCCATGCCAAGTCTTTCAGCGATGATGAGTTGCTACTGAGAAAGAAAAGCATTGTCCCAGCTCTCACCTCCTCCTCATGCGAGGGGGGGACCTGCGCCACATCGGCGGTGGTGGCAGCATCCTCCTGGGGGGGCTGAAGCGTCTCGGGGGTGGTCGAGGCCGTGGTGCCAGCACAGCTGTGGCCGTGATCTCCTGACCGTCAATCTGGCCTTTTTAGGGCATCACAGAAACAGGGAGAAGTAAGTATTGTTCAATACTAACATATACACATCATTCTACTGCAACTCACTGCTTTGTCACAAGGAACTGAAGTGGGATCAGCCCACAGAGCTCCACACCCTGCTCAGGGGCTATTCTGACAAAGTCCACACACTAACTAGACTTCTTTATCTAATCCCATCAAACTGCAGTTCAGATGTAAACCTGGAAAAGTTTTCGTAAAAGTTTAAAATTATATTTTCACTGTTTTGAAAAAATGATTAGTTTTAATAGTTCTGTGATTCCTTGGATTTGTCCTGAACCTCACAAAAGCCATTTGGGCTGAAAACTGACAATACTTTACATCCGTTCACCAAAGACATCCCTATCACCTCTAACTCATTTTCTGATCAAATCCATCTACTCTGAAGCTTTTGTAAAGCCCACAGGCTCCTTGCAGGTCAGTACCTACCTCCATCCATGTGTTTCAGGGCTTTCTCAGCATCATCTGGGTTTTCAAACTCCACATAAGCATAACCTTTGGAGAGGTGTGGGTTTAGCCTGTCAACTGGCATGTCAATCATTTTAATCTTTCCGTAAGTGGAAAAGATTTCCATGATGTGATCCTGCAGAGAGAGAGAGAGCGAGCCTTATGACCACAGAGCACACTTGCCAGCCAGGGCTGGCTGGCACAGAGCAGTAAATCCACAGCACATCATTTTTTCAGCAGCCTAAACCTTTTACCCCTGAAGGCCTTTAAACCACATTCTAGCAAAGACAACTCAAGCCAACCCAGCTCTCTGTAGATCCTTTATCAAAGACTGCCCAATATCCTTTATGCCTCCAAGGTAATTTCAGCTGTTGTCCCAAATTCTATCGTTTTCTTCCTAAAGCAGGATATAAGGTCTGGAATACTGACAAAACAGGCAGACTTCTTATGCACTATAGTTTCTCAGAAGGCTTCACGGTATTTGACTCAGCAAAATCATATGAAGATTTTCCTCACTGATCAACCTGGACACAAAGAAACAATACCCAACAACAACACCATGGCAACTCTATAGTAACCAAGGTTTGGAGAGCTTTGAAAGAGCAACTCACACATTCTCACAGAAGAACATGAATGCTTGACTGCAAGGGAACATGCCATTAATACCTTTGTCACATTTCTAGTGAGCCTTCCAACATGCACTTTTGTGGGTCTGGGTGATGGGCTCCGCCTCTTCCGCTCCTTTTCATCTCTCTTGGGTGGTTTGGACCTGATTTGAAGAACAGAAAACATTTACTGTTTCAGGACAAAACCAAAGCCAGTCATTATCACATGATTAAAAATACCATTTTTATTGAAGGGCATCTTTGTCCTGAAGAAGTTACAGTGTTGGGGTGGTGGTGAGGGTATTCCACTCAGAAACACCTCAGGACTTGCATTTGTCTTGTCTGCTTTTGCTTTAGAACCTATTGAAATTTGAGAACTTTTTTTTTGCAACTTTACAACTTCACTGCAACTAGGGCGACAAACACAAAATTTGGCAAGGACTTCTATGAAGTTGTGGTCAGAGTTAAAGCATTTCCCAGTTGTAAACACAGAAACATTCTTTGTCTCAACAACTGAAGACGCAAAATAAGGCCATAAAGATCACATAAATACCACAACCAAGCAAATTAACAGATTCAATAATTTGTGTTTCTTGTGTATCTTCCATTCACTACAGAGGTCCAAAAATGCAAACAAATCTATTTAAAATTAGCTGCATATCACAATGCCTTTGCAGTTAAAAAAAAAAAAAATCTGGAATGAAACTTTAATCTGTAAAAAAAAATCAGTATGTAGAAAATTTAACTTTATGCTTCTTCCTAATCTTAAAGTCCATGAATTGAGTGATACTAAAAATCTACACAGCCTTACGCAGATTTTTATCAGTCTTTATCGCCTTATGCAAAGGAAAAACTGTACAGACATTAAGATAGTCTGATTCCCATGTTACCCTTACAGTGGCTTCCTCTGCCCTCCTTCCTATTTTATTTTTCATAAATAAGAATACAAATATAAATATGTACACATATATGATGGTTTTAGCCCTGACTTTTCTGTTAGTCGTGGCTGTAGTTTACAGGAATTGAACAGTTTTACTCTGATCTAGACCCATACTACTAAGGAAACGCTGATTAAAACTGCCTCTAAAAAATGTAGCATTTAAAATCTTTAGACTCTTAAAAATTAGGTTTTTAATCTCTGTTCCTACAGGGCATATGTTTGGATTCTAAGGAAACAGAGCACACCCATTCTAACAAAATTCACATCTCTAAGTTATGGAGAAAGCAAATGGTCTTCAGAGAACAATCTGTTCTGATCACAATCTTGTATTCCACATGGAATTAACATGACATCTGGCAATTTCTAGAAGACAAATAAAACTCACTTGGAGCGGGACCGTCTCCTATTGTCATGTCTCCGTCGAGAAGGACTGGGAGAGCCAGAAGAGCTGCTCGAACTGGAACTGCGCGAGGTGCTGGAGCTCCCAGAGCGGCTCGAGGCAGAAGAGGAACTTGAGCCACTACTAGAACCAGTGCTGGAACTGGACCCCGAGCTGGAAGTTGAGCTGGAACGGGACCTGTTTCAAGGGGGAGAAGAATAAAAATTAGTGGAATACCCAGAAAAACAACATCTGAGAAACTTCTGACAACTACAGAGAGTAACTGTGACTGAAGTTCCACAGCTTACCAGAGAACCAAAGAAATTCATACCTAAAATATAAACCCTCTTAAGTTAGACAAAATCACACAGTGACTAACACAACACAAGCTTTCAACAGGCCAAAGACTACCACAAATAAAGCTACTGATTACTGAAAATGCTGTCATTTGATATTCCCATAAAAGTACCCACCTGGTACTGCTGCTCCCGCTGGAGGCACTGCGTCTTTTGCGTGTTTTCTCCCGACCACGATCCTTTTCACTCAATTCCTTAGTGGCTGCTTTATCCTTGGACCGGTCCTTCGATTTCTCTTCTGACCTGTCCTTGCGCTTGGTTGGGGAGGGAGCCCTTTAACAACAAATTGCAGAAGGTATCACTTAATTAAAAAAAAAACATAGCCAACACCAGCCCCACACCCAAATAAAGAACAGGACAGCAACACAAAACACTGAACTTTGAATGTAACTCAGGATCACTGAAACTGCGGAGTTAAAGCATTAGGCAATTCCAGACACTTTAGAAAAAGTTCTAGCAAAGTCTTCTTTTTCAATCCTGGTAACTCCTTTTCCCCTTCAGAGATCTTCATAGCAGCAGAACAGGCCCCATGTCTCACATCTCACTTCTAACTCCTGGATTCAGAGAACCAGTTCTCTCTTTGCTCTAGATCCAAAAGGAGACAGATTTAACACCTCTCTATTTAGCACTGAAATGCTGGGCATTAGTTGACTTCCAGATGTTTACCATATGAGGGTTGCATTCGTCACAAAATCTGCAACATCTATAAACATGTAGCATTTTGATTATTCCATGGGGATTGTTTAAAACCTTCATTACAGACCTGCCTGTAACATTTTAATAACCTCTAAAGGAATGTGACACTCTCAACTACCAAGGAATTAAACATTCAAGGAATGAGTAGAAGTGTGTTGGAGCTGCCAGCCTTATCTGTAGCAGCACCAAATATGCACTGTAATGTGGGATGTTGGAAACATCTCCATTCCCACATGCATCACAGGCAAACTCAGTGAACAAGAAAAAAACTTCTCCAGCTCACAGCATCAAACAATCTTTTTGCTTCTGTGCTTCTGGTAAGCAATTACTTTATTCTCTGAATTGCAATTAAATGCATGGTTGGGAAGAGATTACTTCTGAACAGTCAAACTTGCTTTCCTGATTTTCAGCTTCACAGTTTTCCCTAATACATCAACTGCAAGAAACAACACAAATGAATATTCACAAACCCAGCTCCCTGCAGAAACCAAGAAACACCCATGGCCTTTCTGCATGGAGGACAGGAAACCCACACACAGATGTGCCACTGGCAGAAGCTGCTGGGAAAAGAAATGACTCCTCTAGCACCAGCGGCAGGAAGAAAGCAGTTATGGACTGTCCCACAGGCATTGCAAAGGGAGCCAAGACAAGCAAACCTGTGTATGTCACTCAGCTTTAGGACATTTCTATCCAGCTCTGCGCCTCTCCAGTGCAAGGTCTGAGGGGCATGCAGATCATAAAGCCACTGCATGAGCCCAGCTGGGTGGTACAGAACAGACAGGTTTTCTGGTCTTGTGAAACCAGGAACCTAAGATTTTCCTTTCATAAAAATCACAGAATCACTGACTGGTTTGGGAAGGCGTTAACCTTAAAACTCATCACTTTCCAACCCCCCAGCTATGGCCTTCGCTACACCAGGTTGCTCCAACCTGGCCTTGAACACTTCCAGGGATGGGGCTTCTCTGGGCATCCTCGGCCAGGACCTCACCACCCTCACAGGGAAGAATTTTTTTCTAATCTCTAACGTAAACCTGCCATCTGTCAGTGGGAAGCCATTCCCCCTTCTCCTGTCACTCCAGGCCCTTGTAAAATGTCTCTCTCCATCTTTCTTATAGGTTCATTTCAGGTATTGGAAGGCTGCAATTAGGTCACCCAGAGCCCATTTTTCTTCTTCTAAATATCCCATAGACAGGTTTGGCTTATCTCTGCCTACACATCAGCTCCTCCTGCACTTGTGAACTATCAAAGTCATAAGGTTATCAGCATACAAAACTATCTGTTAGTGCTCAAGAGTCAGATCTGGTTTTACCCCTTCTGGGAGAAGGGAAGAGGAAACACAGATAAAGACCATAATGTTTGCTGTTACCGAGCCTGCTGCTGAGGCAGGAAATAGAATCACAGAATCAATTACACTAAAACAGACCTGAGACCATCAAATCCAACCTCTGACCCAACACCACCATGTCAACTAGACCAGAGCACTCAGTACTGCATCCAGTCTTTCCATAAACAGCTCCAGGGATGGTGACTCCACAACCTCCCTGGGCATCCCCTTCCAGGGGCCCAATCGCCCTTTCTGTGAAGACATTCTTCCTAATGTCTGATCTAAACCTCCCAGTGCATCTTAAGACTGTGTCCTCTTGTTCTGTTGCCCATTGCCTGGGAGAAGAGCCTGACCCCCAACCTGGCTACAATCTCCTTTCAGGTTTCCCTGCTTAATGCTCCTTGGGACAGGCACTTAGCAGGCAGATCAGCCACATGGCTTTGGAACATTCACCAAATGATGCTACATTTAAGCAGTCTCCAAACTAACCAATGGGTTTAATCCTTTCTCAGGAATGCCACTGGCCAAACTCACTTTAGTTGGAAACCTCACCCTACCTTGTCAGCATTTTCACTTGCAGAAGTTCAGGCATTCACTGGAAAATGTGGAAAGAATAAATCACAGTCCTCTGACACAAAGCTAAACAACATTGCATTTCTAAGCAACATGCTTCATCCTTACAATAAAAAACCTCTCACTCTCTAAAAAATAGCTGGTTTAGGGGCATCCACACCAAAACAGAAAGTCTAAAGAGCAATCTACACAAACCAAACGTCCATCTCACACACACTTCTGCTTTAGAGACAGAATCTGCACACTCAGAGCAGCAGTTTTGTGCAAAGGAAGCAAACTCGCTCGCCCTCAGGCTTCCCGTAAGGCTATAGACGAGTTCTCTACTGACAGTTTGCTCCAGATCTTCAGCTGCAAACCGGCAGAATTCCAGGTGTGAGGAGGGTTCGGCGCCCGGCACTTCTCTGCCCACTACGGCCGCTCGGCCCAGCTCTGCGGCCGGCGAAGCGCGGGGCAGCCAAATCCGCTCGCCGTGGGTCCGGTATGGCGCCCGTGGGGCAGGGGGCAGCGAGACCAGCACAGCAACCCGTCCCTCGTGCCCGCACAACGCTCCTCCCCCAGGCCGGGCCGCGGCGGCATCGACACCCGGGCCCGGCTCCCCGGCCGGCCCCGCCCCGGCCCTCCCTCCCCTGCCCGCCCCGCCTCTGGCCGCGGCTCCGAGACCCCATCCCCGACCCTCGCGCCGCCATCGCCTCTCGGCGGCCCCAGCGCACTCCCCCCGGTGCCCCGCGCGGCGGAGGGCCCGGTCGGGCCGCGGCCCGGCCGGATGGATGCGGATGGCGCAGCCCCCGCCCCGCACTCACATCTTCGGCGCCGCCGCCGCTCCGCGCCCGTCGCGCGAGATTGACGCGGGCGGGCGGGCGAGCAGGAGCAGCGCCGGCGCGCGGTGATGGTGTCATAATGGGGGCGGGGTGGGCGGAAGGGCCTAAAGCGGACAGGAGCGGGCTTGGGGAGGGTGCTGCCACCCCTGCCGGTGAAATAAAGGTTCTTGCAAACCCTGTCCTGCATAGCAGCAGTAACGACAGTAACGGCTTGGGCTTCAGCTCTGGGTTTTAGGAGTTTGACAACCCAGCAGGCTGCAGCCCCCACACGTGAATTCTGGCCCACCCTGTCTCAGGTTCACACAGCACGCAGACTGATTTGAGGTGGTGGCGGGTGTAGGGACGGCACTACTGTGAGGGGATTTGCCCTCTCAACCGCAAGAAAATTGGGAAGAGGAGAATGAAAGAGTTAAGATGAAGCACCATACAGTGGCGTTTCATGTCATGTGGGACGGATAGCCTCTCTCTCTCCCTGCCAAATGCGTTTGCTTAAAAGTGTGAACTTAAAAAGGAAATTTGCCACTGCAGACACAGAACCTCTGACCTTCTCACCACACTGGCTGCCTGACTTTTGACTTCAGAGGAACAAATCCAGAAGCGTATTTTGACCCCATCCCTAATGCAGGGCCTTAAAAGTGACAGATCTTTCTGAGAAGCAGGTGTAGATCAGCTTATGTGTATGGCCACAGGCATGTTTGTTAAATTCCTAATGATGGAAGCTTCACCTCTTGAATGCAGTGGAAGGATATGTCCTGTCTACCTCCATCACAGGACATGAGCAAGACCAGGGCAGGTGTCTGTAAATTCGTGTGTGGCAAGAAGAAAAACAGACTTATTTTCTGTTCTGCTGCAAAACCAAGGGGTATTACATAAAACCTGGCATGGAACAGGTTCAGAAAACAAGAAAACAAACAAAACCCCAAAGAAAGCAGAAAGGAAGTTGTTCTTCTGTCCACAACATGTTGTTTAAGGGCAGATTTCTCTCACAGGCAATTTTTGGAGTCTACTAAAAGTTCGCATGGGTTCAATGAGAAACTGCATTATGTCAAATGAGCACTATTAGTAGACTGTCATGATGAGCTTAGAATCATGGAATCATTTAGGTTGGAAAAGTCCTCTAAGATCATTGAGTCTAATTCCAATGCCATACCCACAGTGCTGCCAAGGCCACCACTAAACCATGTCCCCAGATGCCAAATCTACATATTTTTTTGAACACTTCCAGAGATGGTGATTCTACCACTGTCCTGGGCAGCCTCTTCTAGTGCCTGACCACCCATTCTGCGAGGAGTATATCCCTAATATCTGTGAAAAATGAGGTTCACTTTCCTGGTAATTTTTTTTTTAAATTAATAAAAAGACAGTAGGAGACAGAAATAAAGCAATGGGTTAAAAACAGACAGGTGCTTAGCATTCAGGCAAGAGCACACTGTTATCTTCGGAGATACCCCTTAATTACCTTTTCATTGCATCAGCCTGTTGCATATTCATATACTCTTATGCATAGTCATATTTTCCCATAAACTAGTTTCCCATAGACTATTCCAGGAACTATTTTGCATGGCCCCTCCTTGGGCCCACCTTTCTAGAGCATTTGTGTGTCTTGGCTGTGGTTTTGGTCCGTTCTCTTTATCACTTCTAGTTTGGGCCTTGGTCCATACTTTCTTCAGACAGCAGATGCTGATATTTGGCATATCAATAGCAGGGTCCTCATGACATCTTCACTGGATGTTATCCCGACCGAATAGACAGTTCACTCAGAACTATATCAGCTACCACTACTACTATGTCTAAGTTTTTGTTAATAGCAGACATAAAAGCAAAGTTATTTTAACATTATACATATAGCATTCATCTTAATATTTGTGAGAAGCCGACAATATAATATGTATTCACAACATATCCAAATGAAACCACCCTTGGTGCAACTTGAGTCCATTTCTTCTTATCCTGTCCCGTGTTCGCTGGGAGCAGAGCCCAACGCCCACCTGTCTGCATTCACAGTGTTTAACATTTTTTTCTCTCTCAGTTATGGCAAAGCCATAACGGCTAACTGATCCTGAAGTCCTGCACGCCCTTATTCTCATAACAGCTCTCATCTCCCCAGGCGTGGACAGGCAAGGTCACTGACCCAGCAGAAAAATAGTAATAACGTAAAAAAGGTTTGCTGCCAGCTGTTAGCTGAAGCCGGTTCCTGCAAAGCTGTGAGCCGCAGGGCCAACCCCAGGACGGTGGTGGGGGCTGTGATCTGCTTCCAGCGGCTGCCAGCAGCTGGCAGGACTGAGCCTTTAAGGCAAGCCTGAACGAGGAGAGACATTTTAACATCTCATTTGGGGACACTAGCAGAGATGAGAACAACTCAAAGCACGTGTCTGCTTCAGTTTCAGAGCGAATGGCCCCGCTGCGGCCTCTGCCCGCTGCCAGCAGCCCGGCTGGCACAGGACAGCCACCATCCCCCGCAGGAATCGAGCTGGTGCTTCCAGGGCTCAAGGGAACCTGTAGGGACGGCAGCGCTGCCTCCTGTGAGGCTTCCCCTCCATCCTCTGGCGCAGGTGTGACCAGCCGCGCCTGGGCCGTGCTCCGGGACGGGACAGACGGGTCTGTGCCCTAAGGTGACGAGCCTCCTGGCGGCCCTGGAGCGCGGCCGCCCCGAAAGGGTTATAAGGAGGGCTCCACCCTTCCTGTACGTCCGTGTCCTCCTGGGTGACCTTCCCGGCAGCCCTTGCTGGCTCTGCCCCAACCAAACAAAGACGACAGGAAGTTTTCAAACAGCAGCTTCCCTGAAAGTTGGCTGCGTTATAGCTGGGCTGTGCTGGCACCTGGCTGGTCCCGGCCACCGGAGAACGCGGCAGCGAGTTGGTGCCGTCGCCTGAGAGGACCCCGGCAGCCGTTGGGAGTCCCTGTACGTGGGTGCTCCACCCATTTGCTTCTGTGCATTGAGCTGGTTTGGGTGCTGGGAGTGGCGTGGGGAAGGATGAGAGGAAGTCCCGGCAGTGGTGCGAGCGCAGGGAGGGTGCAGCAGGACAGGGCTCCGGGGCCCGCGGCTGTGCCGAGGCTGGTGCGGTGCTGAGGTTCGGTGTCGGAGCTGGGAGTGGCATGCCCGATCTGAAGTGCTGTCCTCCAGCCTCTTCTTGAACTCAGAAGCCTGCCCAGCAATTTTCCAGCGAAGTGCAGATTCCTTTAGATACTGCCCATGTGTTGGTGCACGAGCAAGAGATGAAATAACAGAGCTGTGTGAGTGCTGCTTTTGGCTCTTACTAAAGTGCTTTTCTTTCCCTTCCCTCCTGCACTCCCAGGCTCCTGCTGAGGACAGGCTACTTACAGCCACCTCCGCAGGTGAACTGCTCTGCTCCGCTGCCAGTGGGGTTGGGGCTAATTGTCTCTGAACGCTGCCTGAGGCTGAGGGCGCTTGTCCCGTGTGTTGCGCCGACTTGAAACTGGCGTTTCATTTGTCCTTTCTATTAATTGGCTTTGGGTGGTGGTGGCGACTAGAGAGCTCTCCTTGAGGCCCTGGAAATCCAGGTGATCAGTGGGTCATTCTGCTCACAGCAACACTGGCATTCCTTTATCCTGGTGAGGTGTGCGCACCCTGTACCAGGCATTGCTTAGCATTTGTGGGGATTGCACTGCAGCACTGGCTCAGCCCACAGCCTCTGGATGCCGGTGTTTTTCCTCTGCTGGGAGATCTTTGATCTGCCTCCCTGTTCAGTCTGTCACTCCCGCACTTCTATGAGACTAGGGGTAGTTGTGTGTGTATCTCCAGAGGGCACAGTCTGTGTAGCTTCCTTAGAGGAATTGCAAGGTGGAGCATTTGTCTTCTGAGGGTTTGGAAACTTTTCATCCAAATGTGTAGAAACAGCTTTAGTTGTCATTGCAGGGAGTTGAGAGAGTTTCCAATGGCTGCATTGTTGAGTAGCTACATAGATTTGGAACAGCAGAAACAGGAGATTTTGGTATTTCTCTCTAATCTGCAGAAGGGTGTGAATTTAGCAATTTAAATACTTATAGGTCTATTAAGCCATCTGCAATAGTTTCTGAACTCTCTTGAGGTCTAAGGCTATTCTTGCAGTGCACACTGGTAGCTAGGCCATGAACAGGTTTAGGACTTCATGACTGTCTGCCCCTGGATGTGTCAGTGCATACATTTGTATATTTCAGGGCTTTTAGCTTAAAAACTGTGCCTTGATGCTCATTTTCCTGCAACACTCTTCCATCCTGATGCTATAGGAATATACCTGCTCAATGCTAAACTTAGTCAAACATCCTGGTTTCACCACAAGGAATATATTACACTTTGCAGTGATTTATTTGTTTCCTCTTCAGGCATGTGAAAGACTAGAAATTCAAGGTGTGCTTGTGGCATACCCAGTGCAGCTCTCTCTGCTGGAAGGGCTGTGTCTGTGGAGAGCAGTGACTCAAAGTACATAATGCTTTACAGAGAGGCACAGGTAGAGGCAGGACAGTGAGATACTTGGCATTTATTATTCTGGTCTGAATACTAAAGTTCACTTTGATGAATTTGTTCAGTGTGAGGGCAAAGATAGATTTTGGAGCCAGAATGTGAAATCTAGCCTGCTCTTCTCCCAAAGGCCTCCAGGTGCTCTGTGAAAAAATCTTGTTCTTTTAAGCTGTGGTTCCATAGTTCTTAATATCATGTTTGGATGCTCCAAATCATTTCTTAAAGCATAGCTGACCTTTACCAGACACAGCATCACAACCATGCTGAGTTTGTCAGACCAGGTAAAAATGTTGAGGGTCACCTCTGGGTTCTGGGCTGTGGGAGAGTTGATCCAGTGCAAAGCCTTTTGTTCAAGGCTATCAAAGTGTGATTTTATACAGTGTCTCTGCTCTGTGGTGTGTGGCCTGGGACCCTTTCACCAATAAGGGAGGACTTTTCCAGTATGGCTGATACTGATCCTTTCTCCTCTCAAAGGTGAGGTAACATTACTAACAACACTAACACAGTGTTGTTATGCTGTGCTCCTAAACATCCCAACACACTCGTCTTTTATCTTCCCACCATATCTCTATACCCTATTCCCCAGGGCTCCAGGCTGTAGTAGCATTGTCTGAGGCAAGAGCAAACTGTGTGTACCATTGTACTCACAATTTTTTTTTTGCAACCTCCAAAACTAAAGAAACCTTGTGGAGATCCAACTTTCTTCAATGTTCACATTTGCAAATCTTAAGGTAGAACCATAAATTTTTGTGTTTTCCATGTAGGGATCTGATTTTTAAAGCATGGCCAGGCAGGGGTAGCTCCTCAACTGCTCTGAAAGCACAGCCTAAATGAACGAAGCAGTTGTCAGAGCAGGTGATAGAGCAAACCAAGCTGTGGGCTCTAAGCAGCTCACTTCAAATCCTGGGCCAGACCCAACCCTTTCTCTCTGCCATTCTGATGTCAGAAGTACAACTTGATTAAAATCTTCTGAGGTTATCCCTTCAGAGGGGAGCCAGCATGGCTCAGGTAGCAGCAGCACCGTCTAAATTCATCTGACCCATCACCTTTTGATAAAACCTATAACAGAGCTGCTCCTTCACCAATTTTACAAAGAAAGGGTAAAGTACACTACACTCAGTGCTGTTAGATAATGTTATTGTTCATTAAGGCTTGGCAAATCCCACAGAACCGTGGCACTGAGTAAAATTGCAGCCTAGGAGAAATTTTTCCCTGGCACAGATCTTTCTTTGCAACAGTTCAGCAAAAAAATGTTGCCAATGCTTTGGCAACATTTCAGCATTGGACACCTAATACTGTTCATCTTTTTCAGGGCCAAGTTCCACTGAACCACCTTGGCCAGCTCATTGCCATTCTTGGGGCTGTCCTGTCCAGGGCCAGGAATTGGACTCAATGATCCTTGTGGGTTGCTTCCAACTCAGGGTATCCTGAGATTCTGTGAGCCCTTTCTGATTACCTATCTCCATAGAGACTTCCCAGTCTGTGTCTACTGCAGTGAAACTATTCTCTGCATGAATAGCGAAGAACTATCCATGTCCCTTCTGAGCTGTGCCAGGCAGGCTCTGGAACAGGACCCGGAGGGCAGGAAGCCCAGTGGAGGATTGTCCTGCCCATGGACACGACTGTGTTCAGAGCACAGTTCTCTGTGCTCTGAGGGATTCTGTTCTCTGCAGGAATTTGGGCATCCCTAGCAGACTCACTCCTTCCACAATTCTTTGCTCTACTTGATACACTTCTTGCTGTCTGAATCCGTATCTGAATCCCATGTAAACCAGCACTGTCTTCCCTGTGCTTCTGGGAGATGTTTTTTAATAATTTTGTCCCCTCCAAGCTGATGCAGAGTGAAAAGGACTTTTCTTGCCAGGTTTTGCAGCAGCTATTCAGAACACTACAGGAAAGCAACAAAACTAAACAAGATGGATGAGTATCCCTCCCCAGCTGCTTGCAGCTGCTCCAGCTTCCCAGGCTATGCTGGAGGTTTGAGAAGGAGGTCTGGAAATCAGACACAAAGGAAAGTGTGGGCAAGAGAATCTTGTCGAGCTGTTCCTAATCACAAGGCCAAGGTCTGACAGATTTGGCTTGTGCCTCCTTACAAGGTCCATGAGGCTCAATCCCCTTTTGGCAACACTGAATACATTGTTAATGAGGCAAACTGTTTCCCATGCCTTGGTAAACTGGCCTTGCACTGTACAAAGAGCATTGAAAGGAAGGAAACATAGCCACATCCAACTTTGTTCTTCATTATCTGACATGGACCTCTTTAGGGCAGGAGTATTTTGCACTCTGTGCAGCACAGCAAGCCCTTAACCTCAACATGCTTTGAGATGTTAACAAAATAAAGTGTCTGTTTTCAATTGTTGAGACCAGACAATAAGCTGTATCTTCTTGCCCTGCATCTTCATGCTCCCTTTGGGTCACAGCTTTTGCTTCTCTCCTTTTTCCCCTTCAATCACATCTGTTCTCAGCATCAGCAGTTTGTCTCTCTGGTGAAACCTGTTCCCCCTCTGTACCTGCTGCCCCATGACTTTGCTGCTCCTGAAATAGTGAATGGGAGCTTGTAGCTCTGATTAAGACCATCTGTACATAAATGCCTCCATGTCTCCAAGGCTATTCCATCTCTGGGCCAGGCTGGCCACAGGTGTGCTGTGTTCCAGCTGAAACAGCCATTGAGAAAGCACAGCGACCTGTGCCATGTCTGTTGAAGGATTAACTCTTCCTTGCTTCACCCCAGCATGAATTCTAAAAGCAGCTTTGCTTGTACCTCCCAAGGATAAAAACTGCCTGTGTCCAAGAGCAGCTGTGAGACAAAAGGGAGAAGTTAATTTCCTAGACATGAGCCAGCTCCACGGTCACACAACTAATGTTTCACTCTTGGGGAATTTGGCAGAGTTATGGAATAGAGCATTATCAGCAGTAATACTGGGGTAAAGGATGTTTCTCAGCTACACCTAAGTACACAAAGACTTCTGGCATTGCAAGCATTCAGCAGCAGCTGAAGAAAGGGTGGCTAATCTGAAATTTGGACACACACCTAAATTGGCAGGCTGGAGTAAAATTCCTGTTGCAGGTGTGGTGGTGTAACAAGGCAGATGTGTATGTCCAGCTGACTGTGTAAGGTCTCAGAAGCCAACCCACTGAAGGGAAAAACTTGTAGCCTGTGGTGCTGCATGACAGCTCTCTCTGATTGGAACTAAGTAAACTGAGTGATCCAGTCACCACATCCTCCCCCTGGATCCTCATCCCACTGCAAACACAAGGGGTGTTGGGGGGAAGACACTTCCATACCACGAGAAGCCATTGCAGCTTGCAGGGTAATAATCTGTGGCTGCAGAACTGGGTTTGCCAAAGGACTTGCAGCTGTGGCTGGAACACAGCTGTGTGACACAGTGTGACAGCCGGAGAGGTGGAGGCAAGCAGGATTTCAGAACAGGGGACTTTTATTGCCACACATACAAAGACAGCACCTGGTCTTTGAATGGAAATGCCAGCCAGGCCAACTTTGTGGTGTTGCTCTATTTTAGAAATAGCAAAGGTTGAGTCAGTTGAGATGAGATTGTTTCAGGATATTCTGGAGGAGATGAACCCTCTCTGTGTTCCTGATATCCACAGAAAGGGAAAGCATTAGAGGCAGAGGGTGAGCTCACACAATTGCTGTGAATTTTCTTACACAGATGTGCTCCCTTTTCCTATCCTCCTGCAAAACCACCACTGAATTAACTTTTTCCGAGTGGTGTAAGAAACCATTAGAGGAACCATGTTGCTCTCAGCCTGGTCCTGGAAAGCGAAGGGAACCTCATCAGTCACAGTTCTAGGAAAATCCTTGAATCTTTCCCTCTCATTGAATTGATTTTTGTTTTTCCTTGTGCAAAAAATATTGGAGAATAACAAACACCTTGAAGGCCAGGTGAGTGTAAAGATCTCACTCTTTTGTGAATGTGTAAGTTGATAAGGTGTATGCACAGCACAGGCTGCAGCTCCCTGGGGAAAATACCCTCTGGAGAGGGAGAAAGAGGAAAAGGTGATGGACTCAGTGTGGAAATGGGGAGCACATTTAGTACAGGAAAACTGTGAGTTTGCAGCAAGACCTGCATAAATAAAGTTATAAGTAGAGATGGGGCCAGGCCAGGCTGTTGCAAGGGCTGACTGTGGGACTTCTGAGTTGGCCTTCCAGTAGTTGAAGGGAGCTTACAAGGAACATGAAGAGATACTTTTTACAAGGGCATCTAGAGAAAGGACAAAGGGGAATGGCAGAGAGTAGGTTTAGATTAGATATTAGGAAGTAAGTCTTCCCTGTGAGGCTGGTGAGGCCCTGGCACAGGTTGTCCAGAGAAGCTGTGGCTGCCCCTGGAAGTGTTCAAAGCCAGGTTGGATGGGGCTTGGATGAACCTGGGATAGTGAAGGTGTCCCTGCCCATGGCAGGGTAGTGGAACAAGATAAGCTTTAAGGTCCCTTCCCACCCAAAGCATTCTGGATTCCTCAAATCAGGAGAGATAATGTGCTGGAGTGAGTCCAGAGAATGGCAGTGAAGCTCGGGGAGGGTCTAGAGGGTAAATCTTATGAGGAATGCCTGAGGGAGCTGGGGTTGTTTAGCCTGGAGGAAAGGAGGCTCAGGGGTAACCTTATCACTCTCTACAACTACCTGAAAGGCTTATTCTCCCAGTGAACTAGTGACAGGACAAGGGCATAGTTTCAGGCTGAGCTAGGGGAGGAGTCTGGTTGGATGTCAGGAAAAATTTCTTCACAGGAAGGGTTGTCAGGCATTGGAATGAGACATGCCCAGAGACATGATGGAGTCACCATCCCTGGACGTCTTTAAGAAAAGACTGGATGTGGCACTTAGTGCCATGGTCTAATTGACAAGGTGTTAATCAGTCAAAGGTTGCACTCAGAGGTCTTTTCCAGCCTAGCTGATTTCTGTGATCTTGGAGAAAGTTGCTGGAATACTATATTTTATGGAATAGACCCATATTGCTTTCACTGCTAACCCTTTCCCCCTACCTGACAGGGGTGGAATAGCTGTTGAGCACTTTGTCTGCCCTCAAGGTGTAAGTGAGCAGGGTTGGAGCTGGTTTTTGACCTGCACTTAATGTCTGCACTTGCCTCCTGCATCTCCTGCTCACCTACTGGATTCTGACCCCCAGCCTGCTTCACAGTGCCTTCTCTGAAATGGCTTTTCAGGTCTTGGTTTACCTTTGATCAATAAATAGATATTTTTTAAAAGCCCTGCTGCAAGAGGCAAGTGCTGGTCTTGAAGGATAAGGAGCTTGAGTGAAGCCTTGAACATTGATGGTATCTCCCTGGAGTTGCTGTCCATAGCCATGCCCTACTGCCCTGAAACCATCCTGGCCAAACTCCTCATCCTGCTGCTCCTCCAACAAATGGAGGGTTCTGAGGGAGCACTGTGAATTGGGAATGCTGAGCTTATGTGGGGTTAGTGGGGCAGGGATGGTCTGTGCCTCCCGTGAACTTTTCCCAAGCCCAGGAAAGCAGGGCAGGGTGGTAGGATCTCAGTCGAGGACTGGGGAAGGGCTGAAGGGGATGAGCATGTGATGAAGGAGGGATTTGGGACATGGGGATGATATACAGAGAGCAACACCTTCAGTGGAGAGGAAGCTGGAGGAGATGCAGTGTGGAGTTGGTGCTCCTCCAAGGTGGTCTCCTCATCTTCCCTGTGCAGGCTGCTGGGTGAAGGCTGCAGCTGTGGCTGTTGGCTTTCCTGGCATTTATGTAAATGATACGTTTCTGTCACCAGCTGCTCAGATACTCCAGTGTTCTCTGGCTGTGTCTGGAGACACTGGAGACAGTATATTGCCAGGGCTTAAGCTCCTCATACCTGCAGCTTTAAGGTGGTGGTCTCCTTGTGTGTCTTCCTTTGATGTGGGGAAGGTTGATTTCTGACCTTTTGCTCTTGCTCTGCAATTGTACTGTCTGCATCCAAGGATGTCTGTTTTCCAATATCCACTGCCGCAGCTCTTATCTACAAGGTCCCTAATGCACACAAGCATGGAGTGGCCTCTAGACATAAACAGAGCTGGATCAAAGTAGAGCCTACATCTCTGGAGCTAATGTGTCTTTCTTTTGCCATGAAACAAGTAAGATGCGGAGGGGCAAAACTCCTCTATCAAAATATGTCACTCCATTTCTCCCTGAGGCTGATGTCCAATAGTCTCTGTGCCTTCTTGGCCAACATAACACATTATTGTCTTTTTTAGGATCTATCTGTACCTTGGGAAGTGTGGTTTGGAAAAGGTTCTTATATCACATCTGCTTGGTAGCAGCCACTTGAGGTAGTCTTTAATTGGAAGTGTTCTGCTGCCTTCTGGGAATTCTTGGAAGATGCTGATTTTAGTGAACTGAAACCTAAAAGTATGTCCTTTAGGGAGCAGCTGCAGTGCTGAGGGTCCAAGAAATGCCTGCAGATTAAGGAATTTGGTAGAAAGTGGAAAATACTCTCCACCATAGTTGCGTAGACACATACATGTGCATGTACAGACATATATAGGTATATCCCCCTGTGGTATAGGCACGTACCTGGTGTGAGAGGGGAAGCACAGGAAGTACATTATATTTATAGTTGTGCCTTCTTTACGAGTGTATCAGTGGTTGCATTTGCTTCTCCCAAAGGTACAGGACAGTGTTGTCTCCAGACCCAAGGACAGGCTCTGCAGCACCAGCAATTCGCACATGGAGTTTCTACAGTTCTGCTTGTTGTGACCTTCTGGGCCACCAGGGAAACACAATGGGGTCCTGCCAGCCTTGTGCGATGAACCATCCCTTGCCAGGACTCTCCTCGGGCTTCCTGAGACATTGAGTTGCTGCTTGAGATCCTGACTGCTTCTGATTCCTCACTGCGCTGCTGGCAGGGTGGGATTGATATCCAGTTTAGGACACTGGGCAGAGCCAAGCCCATCACCATCCTCTGTGCCCTTGGCAGACTGGGGGACCAAGCTGGACCCCTCACTCTAGAGGGGCTCCACGTGAGCAAGGGACAGGCTTGGGGCTGTCCATATTCACTCTGGTGGGAAGAGCCAACTCCTTCACCCTTTCCACCTGGAAACCGTGTAACTGCTGGGGATGGCACCACATGGATGCAGAGCAAGGGCCAGCAGCCTGGCAGCAAGGCACTAGCTGAGCCTGAGCACCATCACAGGGCATAGAGCTGCCTGGGGGGGTGCCAGCATCCCCATCACAGACGCACTCCAGGGATGTAGGTGCCGGGCACAGGAGGAGTCCTGGCAGCAATGGGCCGGCTGGATGACCATGCCAAGAGGAGGATTGTGGAGCTGCGCAGGGCTGGGCTGAGCTTCCGCAAGATCAAGAAGGTGCTGGAGCTGGATGACATCCGGGTGACGCCGCAGGCTGTGTACCTCTTCCTCAAGAGGAAGAGTGTGGAGCCGGGGTCAACGGCAGCTGGCTGGGATGGGGACCAGCCCTGGCCCCCGCTGCAGGGGCATGAGGCTGAGCCCCCCAGGCTGCTGGGTACCCAGCACCCTGCACTGCTCACTGGGGATACTGTGGGCAGCCGGGCACCCTGCTGTGCTGGCAGCCAGGACACCAAGGAAGGCATCCAGATTGTCAGTGTGGCCTCACTCTGCAAGGACGGTGGGCAGCTTGGGGACACTTTGGCTATGGGGCTGGCCCCTGGGAATGGTAAGGCCTGGCCCCACTGGGGTTTACCATGGCCACTTCCTGGCACTGCTGGGCTCATGAAAACGCCCCATTCCCCACTGGAAACCCCCCAAGGGCCTCCTTTTGAGGTGTTTCTCTCTCTGTTGTTGCAGGTGATGATAGCTCCACAGGCACGGCCCTGGCTCCAGGGACTGCTCTGGGGGGCTTTGCCCCCCTGCCTCAGCCACTGCCCAGCCGAGGGCAGCTGGTCACACCCTCCAACCAGAACTCAGCCCTGATGGTGAAAAAGAAGACAGTGGACAGGGCTATCCTCCTGCAGAAAAAGGTAGGATGGCAGGATGGGAGAGTCCATGTGCTCCAGCCAGGAGCTGCTGCCATCTGGCTAGCCCTGCACAGAACCCTGCTGCATCTACACCATGTCGTGGGGCAGGCTTCTGGGGGTGAAAGGCTCCCAGAGTGCCCCCAACCTCTGCTAGCTGCACTCCCCAGCAATGCTAACCCTGGCACTTGGAGAATATATCTGGGAAGCCCCTCTGGGTGGGGGTGAGGCCATGCGCCCACCCACCTCCATCCAGCACTCGCTGCTGGCCATGGAGATGCCAGTCACGCCAGGTTTGGCCTCCAACCGGCAGCTCACAAACCTCTTTTTAAGGCTTGGTGTCAGTACCATCTCAGGAGGTTCTTCCAGCCACCGAAGGCTATAAAGCAAAATCCAGGGTATGTTGTTTCTGTCCCTGCAGAGACCAAACACAAGCCTGGCATCAGCATGGGCAGCCCCACTGCCATTCAGCGGCATTCACCCAGGACGGATCAGCATGTGCTAACAACATGGTGCACCAGGGGCTCCCATGGAGCAGCAGCTTAGGGTCTGGGTGGGGCTGAAGCGCAGCTCATGGTGAGGTCTAGAGGTCTGCAGCAAGGTGATGCCTTTCTCTGAGAGCTCTTCTCTGAGCCTTGTAGCTAAGTGCAGAATAAATCTCTTGTTAAATGCCATTGAATGGGCAGCTGATAATATTTCACATTCTCTCCTGCCTCTCACTATTCCAGGTCAAAGATGCCAGCACTCAGACTGCCTTGCCAAACTCTGTGGGTCCAGAAAATCACAGCCTTGCTTGGGGTAGACCAGTGCCCCCCACTGCTCCCAGCTGCCCTGCCATCGCCGAGAAGCTGGATGCTGTACAGATGGAGGTGCAGAAGCTGAGCCAGGCCCTGCATGCGGTGCTGGAGCGGCAGTGCTGCCTGGAACGCCAGCAGGAGCACCAGCAGCGGCTGCAGCAGGAGGTGCTGATGACACTGCAGCAGCTCAGCTCCACCGTGAGCCACGGCGCTGTGCCAGCCACCCAGCCCTGTGGCCCCTTCAGCAGCATGGCTGAGCCCTTGCCCACCATGGCAAACTTCAGCCAGTTCAAGATGGAGCTGATCTGAGCTCCTGCAAGGCCTGTGTGCGCCAGCAGTGCCGTGCTAATGAAACCGGGAGGAAGAACCATCTCTCAGAGGCTGCTCAAGGGATTACAAGCAGCACCCAGCAGATAAGGTCCCTGGTGCCTCATGGTCCCAGCCCTGCGGACTGGAAGGGGCTGCCTGGCACAAGAGGCTGGACAGTGGAAGGCTGAGGCCTTGCTCCTCCTGTTGCTGATCCTGGCTGGCACTGGAGCTGGCTGGGGCCCATGGACCTCAGCAGAAGGTGCAAGGAGAAGATGCAGCTAATGTGGACCCAACAGGGAGGTGGGACTCCAAGGATACAGGAGGCTTCCTTCTCATGAGGGTCAATGCCATGATGATCAATCTTGCCCTCCCCTCCACAGAATCTTGTTCAGTAAAAATCTGTCTGCACCACAGTTCAGAACCAGTGTGTGATGAGTATCTACGTATTCCCTACCCCACACTTGGCCAGTGAGCAGGCTGGATCTGTCTCGGTCACTATCACCATGCATGGAACTGCACAGGGTGCAGAAACTCATGAGGTGAGACCAGCGTTCCACACATGATGTTGTTGGAGCTTGGTATCAGCTGCTGCACCATTAGGGATAGATCAGACTTGTAGGAAACAATCTTTTACTGAGCAGATTCCACCCTCCTCACCCCACAAACCCAGCAGATCTGGAGTCTGGTAGTGCTGCTGCCCACTGTCTGGCAAGATACGGGCAGGACCGTATCAGTAAGAGTTGCACCTGGGCAGGAGCTGATTAACTGGGTGTTCAGCTCTCCTCTAACCAATTTTCCTGGGCAGGAAAATTGGTTGTGATCCCAGTTGCAAGGACTCTCCCTAGAGCAGGCTGCTGGAGGTGCAGAGCTGCTCTAGCAGAGCAGATCATGATGCTGAGAACCCTCTTGCCTGGACCAGAAGGGCACAGGGGAGGCTGATGGGCCCTCACTGAGCAGTGGAGTCCAGAAGGACCAGAGACTGGCCTTGTCTGCCAGGAGGAAAGGTCTGATGGGGGTGGCCTTGGCTCAGCACCCAGTAGTGAGTCCTGAGAGGAGGCAGAGCACGTGTCCTTCCTCCACATCAGCCGAGCAGGCTTCTGTCTGTGCGGGCACCGTGCTTGGCACAACCTGTGCCTTTGAGAATTCCCCAGCCTGTTTCTGAGGTCTCTTTGAGTCCAAGGTCAAAATTAAGAAGGGTAAAAACCAATTGAGGTGTTTGTACACAGACACATATGGAGCTGTACACGCATGCACAGATGTAGATGCATGTGTCAGGTCTGTGCAGCAGCCCCAGTGCTTGAGGAGCTGGACACCCGCTCTGCTCCCCCAAGACACATTGTGCCCAGGAGAACTAGAAGTCTGCTGCCATCTGCCTGCAGTCATTCATTTCGATGTTGGTGTAATTTTGGGGATATCTGAAAAGCAACAGATGAAGAAAAACCACATGCTCTGCTCTTTTGCACAAGGCAGCTAATCTGCACCTCAGGTTTGAAAAGAAGAGCCTGGATGACCAGCACTCAGCAGTCACAGTTTCCTAATGTCTCTGTTAACGTTTCAGAGAAAAAGAGGAGCAGAACAGCTGATATTCCCTGGCACATGTTCTTAAAACCATGCTGGTTTCTGAAAAAGCTTCTCTAAATCTGACTTGGGCTATTTCTTAAATTATTTTAAAAATATATATATATCTACCAATATATATACTGGGTTTTCTATTCCCCGAACATATTCTAAGAACTTTCCTAATTTCTAACTCTTGCACATCAGCCCTTTATCCAGTGCTAAAAAAAAAACCAGCCAAAATTATTAAAAATAAATCACCTGGGCTGGTTAAATAACCATCCACTGTAACATTTATTTCAGACAGACATACAGCCTGAGTGTTCAGCTGCTATTTGCCTCCTGACCACATTAGGGAACACTAAGTTACTATTTAATGTGGTGTCATGTTATAATGTGGAAGGTGTTTCCCACCAAGGTAATCCTAAGGTGTTTGTCAATTCCATCCTGCTCCAAGGAAGAGCTCTTCCCTGTGGCCACAGCATCACCTGTTGTGTGCCACATGACTTCAGCTTTCTGCTCTGCCACCACAATATGTTGTCAGTGCCACTGATGGCCTTTACTCTGCACCTGCTGATATTCCCAGCATCATCCAGGATTTACTGGTGTTATCTCAACCTCCCATAAAACCTGCAGTCTGCTCTGTCAGAAGCAAAGGGGCTTTGTGAAAAGGAAAGGACTTTGCTGCAAGAATGAGGAGCAGCATATTGAACGGTCTGAAGGCAGTGTAGGTGTTCAGCTGAGTGAAGGAGCTGTTAGAGAGGAGGCCCTGGGGAAGGAGAGGGTGGGGGATGCACAGCAGATACAACGGTGGTTTCTCACCTTTTGATGAAATAAAAAGCCAGGCCAACAAACAATAACAGCAGCAGGAGAGATCCCATAACAAATAGGGAAATTTCCCAGCCCTGGAAGGAAGCTGAGGGAACAAAGGCAGAGAAGAGGCATTACAGCCATGAGCTTTTCCAGCATGGGGGGCCCTAGGAGGTCACAAAGAGTCACTGAATGGGTTGGATTGGGCCAGGTTGGGTTGGGTTGAGTTGAAAGGAACCTTTAAAGGCCATCTAGTCCAATCCCCTGCCACGGACAGGAACATCTTCCACTATCCTAGGTTGCTCCAAGCCCCACCCAACCTGGCCTGGAACACTTTAAGGGATGGGGCAGCCACAGCTTCTCTGGGCAACAACAGGTTGGGCTGTCTCAGCCTCCCACTCTTTTTCCTATGCTACAGCCGTTGTGACATCCCAGCTCTGGACAGTTCCAGCCTGGGTGCCAGTAGCTGCTCCCAGCAATTGGGCCGTGGGGCTTCCTGGCTATGTGACCAACAGGTCCAAAAAACAAGAGCCTCCCTGCTTAAGCCCAGTGGCTTGCCCACGTGTGCCCTCTCCTGTGGAGATGTCACCTGACCCTGGTCCCAGCCCCACTCACTGTGCTGGAAGCAGAGTCCCTCCTACTTACCACCACTGTATGACATGAATGGCACATTTTGGGGGGTGACACACTCGGGACTGGTTTTCAGAACTCTCCCATCCATGAAGAAGAGATGGGTGCTGGCCAGGAATGCCTGGAGACCAGGTTTTGATGGACTACTCCTGCTCTGACTGCTGAGCCCACACCTGCTGAGCCCAGACCTTCACCAGTGAGCCCACACGTCATGTTAAGCTCTGCCAAGAAACAACAGCACATTTTGGGTGGTCAGAAACCCTCTGGTGCCAGGGATCATACTGCTCCCCTTGGCTGTGTGCGCTCCTGCTTCCATGCTCTTCACTTTTCTCTCCCCACTGCTCTGAAATCATGCTGCCATGCTGCATCACAGGTAACTTGAGCACGTGCTCAACCTTTCTTTTGGTGACAAAAGGGACTTGAGGTCATCATCCCACCCAATAGAATACTTTTTACTACACTTTGTACCTCTACCCACTGGTCAGAATTGACTGAAATTGTTCAACTAGTCAAAAAGGCATTTGGGTTAGGGAGACAGAGCATGGCAGCAAAGTCTTCTCTTCCTTACAAAACCAGCCAAAACCCAGAAAACATTTTTCCTATCCTCCAAAAGCTGTAGTCCCTAAGGCTTCCAGAAGTGACTGGTCTAGGTACTTTGAATAAATGTAAGAGTTGGGAACCAGAGTCCTCTGGACTGCAAAGGACTGTTTACTTTGTGGGTTTAGGTTTGTCTGGCAGACACCACAAGGATCAGCAGAGACTGCCATTCCTCATGGGGCCCTCCAGCTTGGCCTCACGAGGAACCCAGGTCAGGTTGTCTCCTGCTCCTCTCATTGACATCCCAGTGCCCACCATTGTTCCTCAATGTCCCCTCACTCCAGTGCCAGCCTGCAGGGTGGGCTGGAGCAGGGACTGTCCCGATAAGGCAGCTGTGGATGAGCAATTACAAGGGAAGAGGGCACTTGAACTGGGCACAAGGAGCTGGGTACCAACCTTGCAGGTAGAGGTCAGAGACACTGCAGGAGCGCTCCTCCTCCAAGGAGTTCACCAACACCCTCTCCAAACTTTTCAGCATCCTCCTGTGGTGCAGGGTTCACATGGAACAGTCTAGGGGAAGAGAATATATGGTTTTTCTGGGTGCAGTTCAGGACTGCTGGTAAGCTCCTGGCTATGTGTCCCTTCCAAAACACTTGGCTTCATCCCACCCTCCTCTGCCTTCCACTCTCCTCTGCCCCCTCCTGCCGGGTGAGTCTTTACTTCTGGCCTTCTACACCTGTACACCAGCTTGGCTCCTTTGGCAGCTTCCCAGGGAAGTGGAAAAGGGGCATGTCCCACATCTCACCACAAAGGCCAGTAGAGAGCAGTCTCTCATGCGGGAAGAGGAGGGAGAGACCCACTCTTGCCCCTCTCAGGAGGATGGAAGAGGAATTTCCATTTTGCCAGATCTTGGCACGCTGATCCAAGTGTGGTCTTTGCAGAGGCTGGAGACCCCCCTGTACATTTACATCCCCTTGAACATTCCTGACTCTGGCTCAGCACTGAGACACAGGAATTGGTTTCCACAGATGGGCTGAGATTGGAGGGTGTGCTGGCAGTTTCCCTGACTGTGCCCCCCACCACCATGAGACACCTGGAGCAGGGGGTTCCTGCCATTGCTGCAAATCTAACCCTGCAGAAAGAAATCCTGATCAGTGTCGCACTACGACATGAAATAACTCACGCATGCACACTAAGATTAAAAGAGTAAAAGGAAGTAACTTTTATTTCTGACTTTGCAATATATAGAATTCTAAAAGTGATAGTGGATTGGAAGATGAGATTGATACTTCTCTAACTACACTGGTCAAACAGTCTATCAATTCTCTCTTCCTACAAAGAAGAATGTAAAACAATTACTATTTACATGACAGTGCATGAGAAACTTTAGTAGACATACGTAAACATCAGAAGGTATAGAAAACTTTTAAAGGAACTTTAAAACTTTTAAAAGAAAAAAGAATAGGGTGACAGATCAGGGCTCAGCCCAGCCTGAGTAGAGACAACTCAAATGAAATACGTGGCCACCTTCATATCACAGAATCATTATAGAATGGTTTGGGTTGAAAGGGACTTTAAAGCTCATCTTGTCCCACCCACTGCCATGGGCAAGGATACATTCCACTATCCCAGGTTCCTCCAAGCCCCTCCAACCTGGTCTTGGACACTTCCAGAGATGGGACAGCCACAGCTTCTCTAGGCAGCCTGTTCCAAGTCCATACAAGCCCACGCTGGAGCTGTAGGTGCAGGTGCTCTCTTGGGCTGGCAGCCCCATATCCACACATTGGTGTGTGTACCAGTTCTCTCCCAGTGCATCCCCTTTCACAGCAGCAGGCTGCCCAAAAGCCCCTCTCCCATGCCATGGAAAGCTGAGGTCAGCCCCTGTCCCAGCCCTCCCACCCCAGCCTGGTGGGATGCCCTGCTCCGCTCACTGGGTGTGGGGAAGCAGACGTGGAGATCTGTGGCGAAGGCATGCTGGGGACAGCTGTTCCACAGTCCAGGAGAAGGCTCTGAGAGGGCAAACTGCAGTCCTGTGCTGGCATTGCCACAGCAGCTCAGGGACACAGGCCTGTCCCCAGAAGAGTCAAAACTCACCAACATGTTACACACCTTTCTTCCCACCTCTAAATCCCAGTCTGGGCCCCAGTTCCTGGTGCTGGATGATGGAGAGTTGGCAGGAGCTTGAGCTGGAGCTGAAGCCAGCTTTCACAGAGCCATCATGGAGATGGTCCAGCCTACCCCTCCAGAATATGTGAGCTTGGCCAAAGCAAAC
Organism: Vidua chalybeata; assembly: GCF_026979565.1. Lineage (NCBI taxonomy): Eukaryota > Metazoa > Chordata > Aves > Passeriformes > Viduidae > Vidua > Vidua chalybeata. The sequence goes on from NC_071545.1 coordinate 426,939, forward strand.
TTAATTGGTCTGACTGGCTTCTGTGGGAGTAAGATTGCTGCCTCATTACAGCCAGACTCCCACACCTAAGAGTTTGTCCTCCAGGATAGAGTTTTCCAAGCTATACAATACCTGCCCTGGCATTTCATTAACCTATTGTTCCCTCTTCACACCAGGAACTTTACTAGAGAAGTAACCTCACCTGTCAACCTTGCAGGGCACAGTGTAAGATGGCCCAAGGAAACCCAAGTGTCCTCCAGCTGTGCCAGGCTCACACATGTAAACTAAGGCACCCACCAAGTTCTCTGGCACTGCCTTCCCATGAGCAGGAATCCCATTGGTGCTGTACACAGCTATTGTGCTGGGGCCTTCACTCGTAACAGAAATGTTCTTGGAGGTCAGGTTTGTCCCATCTGGAAATGCCAGGGAAATAGATGAGATTAATATCTAGATAGTGTTAGGCTGAACTTTGAGCCTGGGAGGACAAGCTGGCAACAAGGAGGACTCCAAAAAGAGAAATGAGAAATACAGTAATGGTCGTGACTGAGGCCAAGTAAAGCTGCAAGGAAGCTGCTTGCTGTAAACGTGTTTCCAAAAAGATCAAGGTTCCTCTGAGATGCAGTTGTCTTCATGCAGCCCAGATAGAAATTAAGGTGAACATGAGTAAGAATGTGAATGTGTTAAGGTGAACAAGATAAAGGAATGTGCTGACAAAGCACCAGCTGAGGATAAGGAGGAGGTCCTGGCAGGCTGCTTTTGGCTCTGCAGAGGCAAGCAGAGAACTGCCTCAGTTTCCCTGAGCCACCAAAGACCCACTTTCTCCTGGGACAGGCCCAGGGCTCACCAGCTTATCTCTACCAGAACTGTCCTCATGGACAGGGCATCTCATCCCATCAACACAGCACTGGGCGGTCTGCCTGTGCCAAGAGGCACCCTGGGACCAAGCCTGTGTCCAGTTCTGGGATCACCAGCACAGGAAGGACATAGACCTGCTAGAGCAAGTCCCGCAGAGGCCGTGAAGATGACTTTGTGACTTAGAATGGAATGGTTTGGGTTGGAAGGGACCTTAAAGACCATATTGTTCCAATCCTCCTGCCATGGGCAGGATCCGTAGATCATATGGATCAGAAGGTCAAGTAGACAACAAATGCCCTGTAGAGATGTCAGTCCTGCTGCCACCTCTGTGGCTGCCAATGCCCAAGGTCAGAGCAGCTGGTGGTCTGTGTGCTGAGGGAGCTGGGGATGAAATGCTCTGCAGAATGTGGAGGAAGATCACTATGCTCTGCCCAACCCTAGACATCTCTGTCATCAGCACCAAGACCAAATTAGTTGGATCCAAGCCAGGAGGACACAATGTGAGAGGGAACACTGGGCTGAAGATCAAGGTGGGCATTATCCATGGGAGGTCCCTAGACTGCTCTGCTCCTGCCCAGCTCACCTCTGAAGTAGGCATAAGAGACTCCAACACTGCTGGATGCATTGAGGGCCTGGACCAGAGTCAGCAGAATCTCCTCCTGCTTCAGGAGCCACTCCTGGCAATCTAGGAAACAAAGAGCCCAGTGTTACCCAGCCAGTGCCACCTTGGTCATGGGATACAGCTTATCTGGGATGGGTGCAGGTCCACTCCTGCTTATCATCCAGAGGACCCCAAAAGCTTCTCTTCACCCAGTCAGATGGAGGTGGGAGGGAAGACTGGGGAAGCTCAGCTTGGCATGAGCTGCCATGTAATTTTTGCAGGCAACTGTCAGGTGTCCTGGTTTTGTTTCCTTTCGGGTTAGTTCACACAACCCATCAGGACTCTGGGTGGTCACCCTGGCTTTGTGCACATGCTCTGGCCCTCAGGAGGTCCTACAGAAGCAACCAATGCCCACCTGCAACATGGAGGCAGAAGGAGAGAGTCTGGCTGAAATGTTTGTTGGGGCAGTCATTGAACATTCCAGGGATAGGCCTGCTGAAGATTGAGGATGTGGAGTCCTGGGTCACAGAGCAGCAGTTGCACTGGCTCATGGACACATCTCCTGGCTGATGTCTGCAAGAGACAAACAGGTATATGACACAAAACATGACCTGCCAGTCACTACCAGTCACACACACCTCCACCAAGAGTGAAACTGTGATTGCAGCCTTCTCCTTTTACAAGTTTTGGAGATATATCCCATCCTCACCAGTACCTCCTTGTCTCACAACAAAACCCTCAACAATTCAATAAAAACCTTCAATAAGAACCAGGCATCCCTCCCTTAAACTTCCCCCATTGGTTTGTGTGTCTGTCTGTCCCTCTGCCTTCCACTCCCCCAAATCCCCCCACTGGTGAATGGGCGTCCCTTCCCCCTGGTTACTGCCCTGGTATTTGAGCTGTTGCGAAAGCCTCGGGGGCACTGTCGGCTGTAGGGTACAATGGCGCTCAGAGCTCCTCGGAACTCGGATTAAACCTGAGACTTTTTCCCTGGCCGTGAGTCGACTCCCTCATTACCTCCTCGGACGTTGCCTCTCCTCCTAACAAGGCAAACAGCGAAGCGCGCTGTCTTAGCCACTCCCTGAATCTCATAGAGAAACAGGGGAGCGTCCCCTGCAGCTGACTGTGCCTCGGCCGGGCAGGCAAAGCCAGGGAGCTTCAGGGTGGGCACAGCGGCACCTCAGCACAGTGGAGTGGGGCCCCTGGAGCTCTGTGAACTCAAACTTGCCAGAAGAAGCAGAGGGAAGGACCTCACTGATCAGGACAGCAGATGAGTTCAGCTCAGGAGTAGTGGTTGTCCCTGCCTGGTGTGGGCAAAGCCACTTGGAAGATCCACTGAGAATCTTTCCCATGGCACCTCTCTATTGACTCATCTACAGCCCTCAAGGTGGGGTCCTCCAGGACAGCCTCTCTGCCAGGGGTCAGCACCCTGACAAGAGTGTCTGCTCTGTCTTCTGAGTCTTATAGACCAGGGCATCTACCAATCCATAGTGAGACAAAGTGAAAATTTAACAGGGTAGAAATCCATTTGGATTTGGGTGAAATGTGCTGCTTTAAGCTTGCTAACACAGTAAAATATGCTGTTTAGTCTGGTAACTGCAGCACTAGCAAAACTGCCCCAGCTAAGGAGAAAGAATGCAAATTTCCAAGGTAAAGAGAGAAGAGATAGGAAAGACTCCTCGGACCTTGAAACAGACAGCGCAGAGTGACCCAGGAGTTCTCTCTGTACTTTCTGACAAAAACTGAGTACAAGTGTAACTAGCTGTAACATGAAATCAGCAGAATGAATATGCATGAACCTATTGTGAAATTCTATGCATATGTAAATTAGTGAGAGTAATAAAAAAGGATTGGGAGTTCTCAGGGGCATGCATGTCCTTTGAAGGGGAAAGATCCCTCACATGCATCCAGTGCTGTAATAAACATACCGTCCCTACAAATCTTTGTTGGAATTGTAGGGTTTTGATTTTTTGTCCACACTTCAATAGCTCATGATGCTCATGCTCTCTTTGTAGTGCCCTTTTCCATAGTAGAGAACAATGGCATCAGGGCTGCTCTGGATGTTGTTCTTAGGGATAACCAGGTCAGGGTTCAGGGAAGAGGAGCCAATGAGAAAGAACCCTTGGCTGTCGGTGACTTTGCCCTGGAGGTTTAGCACCTTGTGCACTTGGTTCCCATTGCCATTGTACAAGACCAGGTAGTAGCCATCCAGGTGGGCTGTTTGCCCACTGGTGTGATAGAGCTCCATAAATTCAGCAGTGTCCATTCCTGGGCTGTCAGCACTGACTTCGTTGATCAGGAGGGTGTGCTCAGTTTCCCAGCCCCTGGTGGTTTTTATGAGATTTTAAGCAGCACCTTTGGAAAAGCAGAGGTACAGAAGTACCATGAATCCAATGTGCCAGGTACCTCCCATGATGAAGGCTGGGATTTTTGTTACAGTTCAAGTCTAGAGAGAGAGCCTGTTCTTCTCACAGCTACTAACAGGGCACAGCAGGAAGCTACCACTGGCTGTGCGGGACAAGTACATGAAGCCTCTGACCTGGGTGCTCACTGGCAGAGGCAAGCACTCTTCTTCATGGACTTTAGGTTTGCCAAACAAAACATCAATCCCATACAAACCTGAAGCGTATGGCTTAAACAAGAGAATTCCCAGCTCAGGTCCTTTAAATGCTGGGGGGAGGGTATGGGAAGAAAGAAGAATTGTGTTAGGAAACATAGAAACACACCAGTGACAGCCTTAAAGACCCATAATTTTCCCTCCATGTTTCTTCAGAGATTTATCATGATGCAATGGGGCAAACCTAGAAGTCTGCAGTGTTCAATGCCCTGAGACTTGTGTGAATGATGGAAATTTTAGACGTTAGTTTAATAGTTACTTCCCTGAGTCAAATTTATTCCATGGAAATTAACACAAAATGGCACAAAGATGATAGTAACCATCAACATCGAGATGAAGGTGGGGAAGGAGAATACAGAATGTGGATTCCTGTCACACACATGGCAGAGCAGGTCCACTGACTCCCCCACCAAACAACCCAGCTGCAGCTCCTACAGATGTCAAGGCTTCAGAATATGCAGTGGGGATGAACCTGGAATTTAAGTTGTTTGGGAAAATAGTGAGATTTGTCCTCCCATTTCCAGAGCTCTTCCCCCAAACATCTGTATCATCGCCTGCTGAGTTTTGGTGACCTCCCTGCAGCCCTTGGCCAGTAGAGATCAAACCTGGGGAGGGTTCCAGCCCATGCAATAGTACCAGCACAGTAAGAACTTGCTGCCTTCCTGCAATGCAGGGCCACTTCCATGTGAGTGGGACAGATCAAGAATGCATCCAATCCTTCTGCTGCTTAAAATCAGGGCTGCTGACCACAGCAGTCCCAAGGCGTGGACACCTGTGATCTTTTCTAGGAGAGTGCCAGCCGCAGAGGGACACAGTATCACCTCCTTCAGCTATGACCGCAAACGCCCAGGTTGTGAATGAGCCTGTGGCTCGTTGTCATGGCCAGCTGAGCTGATGCCAGGGCTCGTGTTTCCTCACCAACATGAGGACTCAGCAGTAACTCCAGAGAATGAAGCTGACAGGAATTCCACAAAAGAGCAGGCCCTGATGGAGAGGTGTCCCTGAGCAACCGTGCTTTGGAATGCTCTGCCCCACAGCCCTTTGCGTGGCTGCTCTCAGACCACAGAGGATGGGGAAGTCCCTCCACCACACACCTTCTGCCTCCCCTAAGGACCCAGCCCAGTACTGTTCTCCCTTCCAGGCGCAGTTCATGCCCAAAATCACCATCAACATCCCCCTCTGGCAGGCTCTTGCTTCTGCCCAGTCTTCAAAGGAAAAGGAACTGGACCAGATTCTCTTCCCAAATCCATACTTACAAGGTGCCAAATTTCCACCACTCCTCGCTATTTCAGTTAAAAGTAGGAAGAAAAGAGGAGGAACACACAGGCTATGCTCCTCTCCAGGGGCAGGCGCGGGACGGAAGAAAACCCACCAGGAATGGGAGAACCAGCAGGATAAAAAATACACAAATCCCCCACAGCTGGGCAGGCTGGAAGGGCAGGGGCACGACTCCCGAGAGGAGGGGGCAGCGGCCAAATGGGATGAGAAGGAATGGGGACAGGGATGGGACGGGACAAGCCTTCGGGGGTCGCTCACGCCGCCACCCGCGCACTCACCGCCGCCGGTGCCGACGCTGGGGCCGGTCCGGGGAGGGCGGGGCGGGGGGAGGAGGCGGTGAACGGGGAGCCGTTCACGGGTTCCATTCCCAAAGTGAGCTCACTCGTCTCCGTGTCCCAGGAGATCCCGCTCTGGCTTTTCCCAGCTCTTTTCCCGAGGTGGGGGGATGAATGGACGGACGGGTGGATGTGCTCTCGGAAAGCGAACTGCATCCCAGCTGCGTCCCCGGCTGTGTGGGCAGCAGGGCAAGAGCACCCTCGGCTCCAGTCTGGTGTTTCCACCTGCAGAGCTGCTTCTAGCTCTGGAGTCCCAACATCAGAAGGACGTGGAGCTGCTGGAGCGAGTCAGGAGGAGGCCACGGAGGTGCTCCGAGGGCTGGAGCCCCTCTGCTCTGGAGCCAGGTTGGGATAGCTGGGGGTGTTCAGACTAGAGAAGAGAAGGCTCTGAGGAGATCTTAAGAGCTCCTTCCAGTGCTTAAAAGAGCTCCAGGACAGCTGGAGAGAGACTGTGGACAAGAGCTTGGAGGGACAGGACAAAAGGGAATGGCTTTAAATTGAAAATGGGGAGATTCAGATGGCGTATTAGGAAGAAATTCTTCCCTGTGAGGGTGGTGAGGCCCTGGCACAGGTTGCCCAGAGCAGCTGTGGCTGCCCCTGGATCCCTGGAAATGTCCAAGACCAGGCTGGACAGAATTTGGACCGACCTGGGATAGTGGAAGATGTCCCTGCCTCTGGCAGGCTTTTGGAATAAGATGGACTTCAAGCTCTCTTCCCACCCAAAGCAATCTGTGATTCTGTGATTTTATGGATGGATGAACAAAAGGATGTTCATTGGTTTCATATCCATTCCCTCACTCCACTGGACTCCCTACTCAGAACTCGTACACCTTCCCGGATGACATTTTGTCCATCCTTGTAGCAGCCTCAGAGGCTGAGCCAGGAGCTGAAGGGCTGCATGGTTGTGCCCAGCCTGCCCCAGCAACAGTGACAGAGCTTTCCCATGGGACTGTCCCTGCAGCCTCCAGGAGCCACTGTGCTGTTCCTGCTGTGCAGGATCCAGTGCCCAGCCTGTCCAGGTGCAGAGGGAAGAGCAAACACCATTGCATAGCTCCCAGCAGGTCTGGCCAGCTCTGGCCAGGGGGAGCTTGAAGCCCCTCTGAGTTGCACTGGGATCGTGTTCCCTGGGAGATGGGGAAGGGGCAGGCCTGGTCTTCCTCTCCCCATCAACCTTCAGGTTCTGCTCGCCCAAATGTGTTCATAGGGCTGCTCAGCCCCCTCCCTGGATCCCCATATGGAAGATGTGTGTGACTATTGCCTCACTCTGCCAGACACAGGGACCGGAGGGAGGAGGAGATCCTGTGGATCCTACTTGGGTTGGACTTGGTGCCGAACACTCATTTGATGCAGCAGCTGCTCCTGCTGCTCTCCTAGATCCAACTCCTACTCACAACTCAGCAGCCTGATGCCTTCCTCTTCTATTTGCTTCAGAGTAAGTGAGAAACTCTTCCAGAGGGGCCATGTTTGTCCCTGGTCTTGCCCGCTGGGCTGAGTGGGCCTCTGCCCCTACAGCCTCAGTGTCTTCATGGGATCTACAGTTTTTCCCCTACAGTGCTCCTTGGAGTGTAAAACACTGCAACTGGTGTCTATCCCTAGAGAGGGAGGAGCAGGATGAGCTTTCCCAGTGACCTAGGTACAGTCTCAGGCAGTTTGGAGTCTGCTGGGTGGTGCTGAGGCAGTTCCCGCCCCCAACTTGAACAAAACAAACTCCCTGAGCACGTGGAGCTGAGTGCTGGCCTTGAGTGCTCTGTGGGTCTTCTCCATGACAGGGTAGTGAAGTCAACAATCCCTCTGAGAGGGTTTATTTAGTTGAACTATCACATTTTTGAGCCATTGTACTTATGTAATCATGAGGCTTTGGAATTACAAAGGGTAGAGGAAGGGAAACACCCTTACCCAGAACGGCCCTGACTCATCCCTTGCTGGATCCACATGGTGCAGTCAGAACTCAGTGACTCCATCATGTGGTGGGTCCCAGACCTACTCTGGTCCCTGTGTGCTCCACTTGCTTCACCCACTGTTGCTCAGTGCCAATAGAGCACACACTGGCACCACATCCTGGTGGGGAGCTCCTGGATCCCCAGAAAGCTGCTTCCTCTCATCTGACTTCTCCACCACACCATGGCTCAGCAGCCTGTGGAGAGGCACAGTCAGGTGTGTTTTGGGGAGAGATCAAACATCCTGCCAGGAGGTTGTTATGTGTAATAGGCATAATTTGCGCCTATAAAGTGATATATGGATAGGAGTTTTTATATGTTTAAATATAGACACAAAGCAAGCGAGCCAGGGCAAAGGGGGGAGCTGTCTCATGTATGTTGAAACCATTGTAGAGAAGGCTTCATTTACAGGTTAATACAAGTGGCTCGCTTGGAGATGGGCCGTTTCTTGAGGTAATCTAGGAACGCACAAGCGATGATCGTTCGGACAACTACCCGAGATTGGAATCGCTGGAATCTCCGGGGGGATGTATCTCCGTGTCGCTGGAATCTCCAGGGGGATGTATCTCAGTGTCGCTGGAATCTCTGGGGGATGTATCTCAGTGTCGGCTTCCCGTAACTCCATCACCGATGTACATCGCTTCCTGGACCTGGGATCGTTCAACCCGGCGCAGAGAAAAAAGACTTTATGAATATGTGGGACTTCGAATAGAAAGAAAAGGCTGATCACCAAAATCCTGGCCTCAAGCAAAATAAACTGTAAAAACCGCTCGCGCAGGACCAGGACAGGTGGTGTGAATCATAGGAGAGACCCTCTGCTAGAGTGGTTGAACCTTTGTCTCACCCAGCACTGATCCTGGGCTCAGCACTGTCCTTTTCTTTGTGGCTGGCTCAGACAGAATTTTATCTTTATAATAAAAATTTTTTTTTTCTTTTTTTTTTAATTCAGCTGGGTCAATTTTTACCTATAACAAGGTGAAGGGAGCCTCTGTGGAGCCACCACCAAGTGGGGATGCTGCTCATACAATGAGCAGGGACTGGTGGGGAGAGCTGGGCCCCCAGAGAGAAGAGCAGAGGTGACGGCAGCACCTCCTGTCCATGGCCACTCTGCTCAGGTACTTGGGCTGATGCCAAAGTTCCCCTTGTGTCCAGTCTGGCTGGGAGGTGGAGCTGCAATGCAGGACAGCTCTGGGCCATGCAGGCACCAGGAGGAAAGCTGCAGGTCTCACTGCTCTGTGGGCTCCGTGTCTGCTGGGTGGGCTGGTCACAGTCATGGCTGTGCTCCCCAACATTCAGGGCAAGCAGGACTCAGAAAGTCGAGCATGTACAGCCCTGCCAAACCTTTAAACTCTTCACTAGGACAACACATCTCACGGCTGGAACGTGTATCTTACCTGTGTTCTGAACGAGCTCTGCAGGTCAGGGTGTTAAAACCAGGAAATCCAGGAAAATACTGTAGAAGGGAATATTTTTCTCATGTCAGAAATACCCCCTCAGCAGAGGAAGCTGTTATAAATTGAGGCGAATAATTTGTTCAGCCTTTCGAGAGTCAATCAGAAATTTATTGATTACAGCAAGCAATGGCAAGCAAACAGCGCTGGGTGCAGCCGGGGAGTCACCGCTCCGCCAACAGCTCACGCCGTTTCCCCCTTCCCACAGTCTTTTTATACTCTCTTCCTTCCGTGTCCGTGGTATCTCTGGGTGTACTCTGCGCTTGCGCCCTCTGTTGCTAGGGGGTCTTCTTTTACTCTCTGGTGGTCGTTTGAGGAAGGCTTCTCTTTTCTTCCTCGGTGAAAGTCCACGGCCCTGTAATGATCTTTTCCATATAAGGTTATATGTTATATGCGCCTAAGTTCTAATTACACAACCAGTTTAAGTAATCAACATACGAGCTAGTTTCTGTCTTGCGTTTTTTTCTGTTATCTACACAAGGCTTCTCCTTTGGTTTTGTTATCTACACAGGCTTCTCCTTTCTGTCTTGATGAACAAAGAGTCCTTTCTAACTTATCACAATCCCCCCCTTTTTTTTTTCTTTATTTTGTTCATCAAACCTTTTTAGTTCTTGTAAGCTAAGGGCTAAGGTTTCATTAGTCTCAGGATCTTCCGGTATGGGTTCATATTTGGCCCTTATCAACATGAGGTGAGCGGCCTCCAATCTCCCCTTTACTATGTCTATGATCCTATTAAAAATACACGGGCCAAAGGTTAGTCCCAAAATCAGCAAAATTAGGAGCCCTGCAGTTGTGGACAATAGGGTAGTCAGCCATGGAGAACTGTTGAACCAGGTTTCATACCAACTTTGTTGGGCTTCTCTTTCCCTTTTTCGTTTCTCTAATCCTTCCCTTAGTTTTGTCATTGTATCCCTGTGTGATCTGCGTAGATACAACACTCCTCTCTGAGCGCTGCACATAGCCCTCCTTGCTGTAGGAACAGGAGGTCCAATCCTCTCCTATTTTGCAAAACCACTTCAGATAGGGATCTTACTGATTTCTCTAAGGCTGATATCGATTGCTGTATTCGCTCTAAGTCCTCGTCCACTGCTATCCTTAGAGAGTGAAATTCTTTCGTTTGTTTTACTAAGGAGGCCACTCCACTTTAATGCTCTCCCCATGAGCATTAAAGCAGCCACTGTAAGTGCAGTAAAAGGTTCTCGTTTTTGTAGATGGTGTGTTGGGGTAGTTTGTAGGTTATATACATAGTCTTGAGGGTGATATATAATTTTTGGGATTATGACTACTTGTATGCAGTAATCTGAGGTCTCATTGAAAATTTCCAGGGAGATGCAGGGTGTGAGTCCTCCTTTTGCACAGATCCACTTTGTGTTTTTAGCAGGGAGTAACCACTTGTCTGGCTTATCCTCTCGTTTTGCTGTAGTCATTGTTTCGCACAGGAACTCCATGTGCTGGGGCACTCAGCCAATGCATCTCCCCTTCCCTGAGGCTAATGTGATTCCTTGCTCCCGCAAATCTTTCTAATTACATGAAGGGGGGTTACTGCCATTTGCATGTCTTGCCTTTTCTGATATTCCAACAGCTTCATAAAATGGGGGTTTAACATCAAAGCAAAGCCAACAATGCTCTGTAAACCGGGGGTTAGGTACGCTCCCTCTACCAGCTTCCAAAGGGTGTTAAATTGAGAATCCTCGCTAGTGGGTATTATTGTCTGGTTATCAACAGTTGAATTTTCCATTCCTAAGTTACTTTGATTACTGATTATTTCAACATAACCTGGCTCTCCATCTTTGGCTATTATCGGGTTAGGGCCTACTGGTCGGGTATCTGGAGGGATAGGCTCCTTCTTTATGGTAGACATGTTACCTCTGTCCTTACTGGGTTCCACGTACTGAAAACCCCATGTTCGTCCCACTGTCCATCCTGGATCTGATGGTTTAGTTACATTCAGATAGACAAATTGACAATTCCCCTGATCGACTATGCTGCCTGACCAGTGCTTCTGCGGAGCTTTACAGCCATGGGGTCCTTAAGAAACAGTAAGCCATTGATCTCCTTCCACTAACCAATCTGATGCTATTGTTTCACAGCCCCAATACCCACAGAAGTATTCCCCGGGGTAATTGCAATATCCCTTTCCTGGATTTGATGCTGGACACATATAGAAACATGGTTCGATGGGGGCCAATGTACATAATGACGCTGTAAAACTAGGAGATCTGGACGATATCCGAGTTTGAATTTCCTTCCTATCTACTCGGGTTAATATCCATTTAAAGGGTTGATGTGAAAATTGAGAATATCCTCCTGGCAATAACATAATCAGAATTACAATAACGATAACTTGCCAAGGAGGATGGAGTCCTGGTTTTGCACTTAACTCATAATTCCCTACCATTCCCCTTTTAGCTTGTTGCCCTTTTTGTCTACCCGGGGTGGTTGAGTCGGTACCTTTGGGGAGATTATCAATACCCAGTCAGTAATACTTGGAATATTTCTGCATTATTCCACTTGGGATTGGGAAGAGCCTGGTTCTTTCCCCTCTGCCTCGCCCGCCGACTCGGGTGCTTCGAGCCGCAGGGATTACCATCTTCTCGGCAGCAGCGGTACTCTCCAGTGCATCCATTCCCTTTTCCCCTTCTAGCCTCATACTGCTCCCAGTTCTTATCCTTGACCGGGGATGAGTCACACGAGATTTCTTTCAGTTCTTTCCGACAACACTGGTTTACAATATGGGCAACAAAGGGGCAGGTTCATTCAGGTGGAAACAGAAATTCTCAGGGTTAACCCCTTTTCTGTAAACCTCCCACCACTCTTCTGATTTGAACCTTACCCACTTATTCTCCAATTCTCCTAACTCTAATATGATTCTTGTTAATCCTCGCTCTAGCTTGTAGCAGCTGGAGCAAATCCCAGTAGGTGGCTTTTCTTTGCAGAAATGGACCCACCACCATTCTTGGCAAGTTTTACAAACAAAGCACACAAAAGGATAACAATCACAACGTATTTCTTTACACACTACTCTATAATCATCAGCCAAGAGGTAAGTGTATCCTTTCTGTTCCCCTTCTTGGTCTATCTAGATTACCCACACTGAGTCCATTAGTCCTTCAGGTTTCCGGGTTGGCTCATTACTCTCCAATGGTCAGCTGTAGTGATCGGTCCTTTAACTCGGCTCGCGTGGGTCCATCCCTTCTCGGTGGTCCGAATTGCTGTCTCTGTGGTGAGTAAAACAATGAAGGGGCCTTCCCAACGAGGTGTTAAAGAATTTTCTTTCCATGATTTAATGAGTACTCTATCTCCAGGCTTAATCTTATGTATTGTTAAGTCTAACGGAGGTCTTTGAGTCAACAGCCCCTTTTCCCTCAATTCTCTCCTTCTGTTCATAATTTGCACTATGTAGGTATTGATCTGAGAATCTTTCAAACAAGGGTGATCTACAGGGGCCTCCATGTCATAGGGCATTCCGAATAGCATCTCAAAAGGGGATATCCCCACATCAGTTCGGGGCTGAGTGCGGATATTTTTCCCCATTCATCTGCTCCACTCTCCCAGAACTTTGCGGGTGCCATGGAGTATGATACTTCCACTGGGTCCCCAGGGCGGTGAGAACATCTTTTGCTATTTTTGAAGTAAAGTGAGGGCCCCTATCAGAATCTAGGATCTCTGTCATCCCGTATCTAGGTATGATTTGTTCTAAAAGTATCTTAACCACAGCATGAGATGTTGTTCTGGCGGTGGGGAATGCTTCTACATAGTGTGTCAAGTGATCTATTAATACCAACAAGTACTTGTATCTCCCTATTTTGGGTAGTTCAGTAAAGTCCACTTGTATATGAGAGAAAGGTCTTTGTGCTAACTCTCTCCCACCCATTGATCTCTCTCTTTGTTGTTGCTTGTTTACCTTTTGACAGGTCAGGCAGTGTTGGGTTACCTGTTTAGCCAGATTATAGATCCCTATACACATGTATTTGATGGCAAACTGATCGACTAAGGCCTGGGTGCCCCAATGGGTTTTATCATGTATAGCCTGCAGGATTCTCATGGCTACTCCTTTCGGGAGTACTTCATCAATGTAAGCAATATTTGATTGAACTTTTTCAGTTCTGAGTGTTCCAATATAAGCCACAGATAAAAGGAAAGCTTTTTTTTGTTTTTGTTTTTGGTTTTTTTTTTTTGTTTGTTTGTTTTTTTGTCTTTTTTTTGTTCTTAGGGGCTAATTACCACGGTTTTAGGGAATCCCTTCCCTTTTCTTTGTTTTATTGTCTCCTTTTGTCCATTGGATCATAACCTGCATCTGTCGGTCACACCAGGGGAGCACAGTGAGGCTGCCTAACAGGGCAGGACATGTACATATACTTTCATTCGTCCACATTCACTTAACTTTATTTTTCACTTACTCTCACACACAACAAAACAATCACAACAACAAGGTACCTTTTATTTTTCAACACACCTATTATACTTTTAGGTGTCCCTGGCCAGTCCCAGTGTTCTTGGATACCCCTCAATCCAGCTGTGTGGTTCCCAACCCCAGATCCTCTCAGATTTATCCTCAAACCGGCAAAAGTTTTACTCAATCCTCGGTGCTCTCGAATATTAATATCTCAACCCAGCAAATTTAATTCTGGGTGCTCTCGAATATCAATATCTCAACCCAGCAAACTTAATTCTGGGTGCTCTCGAATATTAGTATCTCAACCCAGCAAACTTAATTCTGGGTGCTCTTGGAATGTTAATCCCTCAACCCAGCAGGTTTGAATCAACCCTGGATGCTCTTGGAATATTAATCCCTCAACCCAGCAGGTTTAATCCTGGATGTTCTTGGGCATTCTTATCCCTCAATCCAGCAGAATTTTTAGGGGCCCCTCCCACACATTTTACCTTTTATTTTTCCCCAATAGATTATGCCAAGAAAACACTCTTTTTACCTTTTATTATTTTTTTTTTCCAAATTAATTACCTTTTATTTCCCCCCTCCACCAAGGGGTCCCACTCTTATCCCTGAGACCCAGTCCCGGTTTCCCCGGGGGAGGGGTTCTCTCACTCTTTTTATCACTCGCTTCGTCTCTTTACTGGCCGCTTTTCTCGCGAAAAAGACGGAAACGCAGCATGGGAGACTGCCGCTCTCACTTAGCAGGTCTGGGGTAACTAGCCCGACTCTCATTCACACACATTCATCCCCCCTTTATCTGCCCCATCCCACATAAATTTAAGAACTCCTAAGGGTTCAATCCAAACTACTGGGGAGGAAAGAAAAGGAGAAAAAAATTGCCTTAGTTCTTCCTTTTAATGCTAAGGCTGTGCCACTCCTTTAACCTTTCCAAATCTTCTTTAAACACGACTCAGGTTTCAGGGACTAGGTGGCTTTTCTTATAGATTAAATTCACTATTTTAGACTTTGCTTGTTCAACCCCTGGGTTATAGTATCTCGGTACTTCAGGGGTACATACACGACACGTGGATCTCCGTCTATATGAAATACAATACCACCTCCTCTGATACTTCAAGCATTGGAAGAGAACCCAAGCTGTGTGCCAGTCTGGTTTCTAGCAAAAGGTTGTCAATCTACCCACGAAGCAGGGGATTACCCCTTCCAGACCCCACCTCAAGGGGTTCCTAAGCGCCCGTTCAACTGGCGGTTGTTCCCAGTCAAAGGCTAGATAGCAACTTGTTGAACTTTGGTATATCCCTCCCAAGAATCTCTCTCTCCATCCTCCCGCTCTATGACTACCCAGTCCCCTGATGGATGAAGAGACTGACTTGCTTCAAGCTGAAACCACCTGTGGAGAGCCTGTCTGGGAGGCCGGGCTCCCTCGGCCTGGGCTTGGAGTTCTGCAGCCACTGTGGGCAGATTGCCTCTCACTCGTGACAAGAACCAAACAGCAAACCCCGTAATGCAAAGGATCTCTCAGTGACAGCTTTCAACACTAAAGGGCAGTGCTATCGCACAACAAAACTCTTATCCTAGCCGGGTTCACTGGCTACTTTTGCAAGCCCTTTACCAATTAGCGATGCTTGCAAGCGGTTTTTGTAACTCCCACCTTGTACCACGCTCCCACTAGCTGCGCTATCAGCTAGCGGCGTTCAAAGCAGCTCCTCAAACCGCGGCTTGTGCCCGCGCGCCCGCTGCGCTATCAGCTGGGCTGCGCCTAAAGCACCTTTGCAAGCCCCGACTTAAGCCCCGCGCCGCGCTCCCCCCGCTCGCCAGGGACAGCCCGTGCCACGCATGCGCACCACCTGCTCTATCACGCAGTGTGGGCTGAGAGCTGCCCTGCGCATGCGCTCTCCAGCACCGCCGCGCCGCGTCTCTGTATCTTAGCAACGCCGCACTGCGCTTCACCGTTTCACTCACACATACACACACACGCACAAGCACGCACGTCCGGACGTAACAGACACACCACACCGAAACTGGGACACACCACACCGCAATTGGGACACAACACACAACACACTGAAATCGCGATTTCTCCCTCCCCGAGCCGCGCTATCAGCTGGGGAGGTCCTCCCGCCGCCAATCTCTCCCCGGTGGCGTTCTGCTTGCAAGCCCCTGGGCAAATCTGCGCGCAAAAACGTCTTTTTGCAATTTATCAGTGCCAACCTTAAGAAAAGAAATTAATACATACCGCTTCCATCTGCTTGTCGACATTCCCGCTTCATATGACCCCTCCTCCCAGAGTAAAAGCAGGTAATTCCTCTTTCAATCTTTTCTTCTTCTCCCTAGTACTAAATGCAAACAGCTTAGTGCGAGTTTTCCCCACTATCCAGAGGGAGGCGTACTCGCTTTCCTCTAAGTTCAAGGGCTCTTTAGAATTCACATAAATATTTAAAGCCTGACATAATCCAATCCTCAAATAAGCCAAACACTAGCCAGTACAAATGGTCCCCTCTTATTTGTTTTCCTCCCCAAACCTCCATGCAGTAGTGCACCATTTTCACCTTGTCCTTTCCTTTCCTGGAGGGGAAGGCATCCCAATTTTTAATCATTAGTCCTAATGGGCTATCTGGAGGAATTTGGGGGAGCTTTACAGGGTTCCCCCACCCATGGGACCAGAGGGCTTGCTTTTCCTCTGTCCCATCTTCCGGAGTGCCTTCTTACACACACCTCCACGCATCCCTCAATTCGTGGCCCAGCCCATCGCTGGGTGTGGGAAACGCACTACTATGAGGTCCACACTCATGTCGTCTCACAGAGACGTCTCACTCATCACACTCCGGGATCCCAACCCTGACCGAGCGGGCCCCACTGCCTCTGAACGGAGCAACCTCAGTAGCCCCGAAGGACCACTGAAAGGTACTTACACAGTCCTGTGTCTTCACCCGGGACTTTGTGCACAAAGATTAAGGGGTTGCCGGCTATTCTTTGTTTGCCACCGGATTTGGGTTCGTCGGTAAGGGTCCCAGGGGGAGGTCTCCTGAGCGGGGCTCACTGCCAAGGCAGCGAGGGCGCCTCCCCGTGAGGAGCTTCCAACGGATAGCCCTTATCCGAGTCACGGCACCAGATTGTTATAAATTGAGGCAAATAATTTGTTCAGCCTTTCGAGAGTCAATCAGAAATTTATTGATTACAGCAAGCAATGGCAAGCAAACAGCGCTGGGTGCAGCCGGGGAGTCACCGCTCCGCCAATGGCTCACGCCGTTTCCCCCTTCCCACAGTCTTTTTATACTCTCTTCCTTCTGTGTCTGCTGTATCTCTGGGTGTACTCTGCACTTGCGCCCTCTGTTGCTAGGGGGTCTTCTACTCTCTGGTGGTCGTTTGAGGAAGGCTTCTCTTTTCTTCCTCGGTGAAAGTCCACAGCCCTGTAATGGTCTTTTCCATATAAGGTTATATGTTATATGCGCCTAAGTTCTAATTACACAACCAGCTTAAGTAATCAACATACTAGCTAGTTTCTGTCTTGCAACTACACAAGGCTTCTCCTTTGGTTTTCTGTTATCTACACAAGGCTTCTCCTTTCTGTCTTGATGAACAAAGAGTCCTTTCTAACTTATCACAGAAGCTGCTTTGTTCAGGTGCTGGGGTGGAGAGTCTTATTGTGGGGAGATCAGAGATGGCTGGTTCTGAGTGCACAAGGGAGAAGCAGGAGCACCTGTTGGTGCTGCTGAAGCTGAGGGACACTGGAGGGATCTGTGCTGGACCAGCCACAGCAAAGCCCCTGGGGCTATTTGTCCAAGTCTGTGTGCAGCATGGTGCACTGTGTCCTCCCCACAGTCTTAGCCCTGGCCCAGACTGGGCATGTGGAGTGTCGCTGCTGGGCTCAGGAGATGGCAGGGATGAGCTCAGACCCAATACAAGGCACGACAATGCCTGAGGTGATGGCAACCACCATGAGCCTGCCTGGGGTGGGTGTTTGGCCGTGAGGACTCCCCACTGCTCAGCAGCACCAAGGGGTGTGGAGGGTGTGGCCATGTCGCATCTGGATGCTCAGTTGTGACTGTGGGTGCCTCATCCTGCTGGGGGGGTGGCCACGGCAGAGCTGCGCATGGCATATGGCGCAGGAGAGGGCGTGGGGAGCTCAGCTCATTGAGGGGCGCAGGCACAGAGTATTTATTAGGTTTGATCCAAACATTTTGTACAAGTGAAACAGAGATTTTTGGAGTTAAGTTAACAAAATGAATTAAGCATTTATAATTTAGCTTGTAGAGTTATGTATTGAATTTTAACCTTTTAGTTAAGAAACCTCTGCCTGGTACAAAGGGCATAGGAAAATGCAAATTTCTGAAGCTTCTTGCATAAAGAACAATACCAGAAGAGGCAAAGAACCCAGATAAAGAAGCTCCTCTGTCTCCAAGCCTATCAAGACTGACAGATGTACTCAGATAAGCACCAAAGGACCGAAAGCACACGTGCAGAGAGGAAAAGTTCAAAAGTTCAGTCATAAGGAAGACCACAATCTTCAGCCTCAGGACCACCGAGAGACCCCCGCACAACCACCACAGCAAACCACGCGTGCCCAGAAGGGCGTGGACTTATTTAGCATGAGAAGCGAGGACAGGCGGGGCCAGGGGTTGAATATGCATGGTAAAGTTGTGCAATGTATTGCATATGGAACATCTTTGGGAATAAAGGTGTGGGTCAGACTGAGGCTCGAGGCACAAGTTTTGGAGAGTTATCTCACTTGTGCCGGACGCTGACATACATACCCACTTCATAACTAACCCAGGTTGTGGAGTCTATTTATTTATTCCGTGTATCACTTCACAAGGAATGAGCTGACTCTGCTGCACACAGAGGACACACATTCCTCTGAGTTCTCACCGTGCAGTTACAGGACGATTTCATCCCACAGCTACTCTACACTGCACGACATCTCTTGGTTAGTGAGCGCTTCACTCCACGAAGCGAGTCCGACACGTGCTGCCCTCCCTTGCCCAGAGACGCTCCCGCTGCCTACAGCAAAGCACCTGGGGGCTGCTGACCCATCCTCTGCAGGCTGGAAAAGCCCGGGCTCCTACAGCTGGAGTGGGGGGGATGCACCAGTGAGGGAGCCGAGGTGTGAGGTCCCAGGTGGGATTTTACAGCACCTACCAGGAGATGCTCCAACCCCCGGGATCAGCTATCAGGGTCCGGGGAGCCCACAGGGGCAGAGGTGGATGAGCTGCAGCCTTCCCTTGTTCCTTTCCTCTTCTGTGAGGGACTGCTGGGTGCTGCGAGCAGCACAGCATCCTGCCCGGAGCAACAGCACCCACCATGGGCTGACTCTGCCAGTGGCGCTGGGCTGAGAGAAGGCAACGAATAAACACGTGGGACTGATCATGTCCCATAGAACACAGGTAATGCTCCCAAGCTGCTTAGCCCGGTTCTGGGGGATACTGTCCCTCCCACAAGATCTGCTGCCTCAGGTGAAGTGTGGCTCATACCTTTCCTTCCTATTGAATCCCCCACTCCTGCTCCAAGAGCTCTTGAGGGTGAGCTGTTATTGTCTGCCTGAAGGCTATTTTCAGTATCTTTATGCTGCTCACCTGCATCTATTCTAGATGAAATCCTGAGGAAATCCTTATTATTTATCCACTTCAACCTTCTTCCTTCCCCAGCCATGAATTGAGAGCTCTGCTGGGAGTTGTTTTTCTTCCCTCAGCAAACAACACTTATTGGTGCTGTGCTTCCCACAGGCTCTTCCTGGCACCTGTACCATGGAAAGGACAGTGGATGCTCCTTTCTGTGCAGCTTTCTGCCAGTCCAGCAGCAGGGACTTTTAACTGGCTGAGTGTCTCAGCCCAGCTGTGGGGAGTTCTGACCTCCCACTCACCTGTGCTAAGGGTAGGACTCCCATAGAACTCATACCTCAGCCCAGAAAACCAAGGACATTCACGGGCTAAAGCGGGGACTAAAGCCTCCACATTCATCTTGGAGGAGCATCCCTATACCAGCTTTCAGGAAGGCTCTGCTCCCACCCCTGCCAGGTCATGGCACAGAGGTAGAAAGGCTAATGACATCAAATAGATGAATCCCTCATGATGTGAAAGACCTTGAGTGGCTGGAGCATGTCCAGAGAAGATAAAGGGGAAGGCTCTGGAGTTACAAGTCTGATGGGAACAGGAATACAGGACCAGTTGAGTGAGCTGGGGGGGCTTAGTCTGAAGAAAAGGAGGCACAGTGGGGACCTTCTCAACTCATTCAGCATCTGCTGCAGCCTCCCAGTGATACAGCCAACTACTATGACTTCCAGTTGCTGCCGTGGAGGAGGGGTCTTTGGAGAACTACTGAACAGGTATAAAAGCTCTGAGGAAGGTTGTGCAGCACTGCTCAGCCCCAGCACAGTCTGGCTTTGCTCTCTGTTCACAGACATGAATGGAGCCAAAGGTAACAGGTTTGGGATGGACCCTGTGGGAACAATGCCCATCCCTGATTCCACCAGTGTTCACAAAAACTTGTAAAATGCAGGCGAACCCAACGGGAAGAATGCTGATGTCTGACTCAGTTCAGAAGGCTGAATGATTTCTTTATTATAACTATGCTATAATACATTAATATACTATATAAAGGAGGATACTAAAAACTACACGCTACTTTCTCTAACTACCATTTCTCACTAACTAACAATTCGTGACCCTGTTCTCGAGAGTCCAGACACAGGTGGATGCGATTGGTCACCAGGTCCAAACAATCCTCACCAGAATCCAATCAAGCAATCACCCCAGGTAAACAATTCTCCAAACACATTCCACATGGGAAAAATAGAAATTGTTTTTTCTTTCTTTCTCTCTGTGCACCTCTATGAAAAATCCTGAGAGAGAAATGTGCTTGCCACACAAACTCTGTGTCCTCTTAGCCAGAAAGGCACAGCTAAATCAGTCCCAGGCTGTGGGATAGCTTTGGATGGCCTAGGACAGGCAACCACTGCACCAAATGAGCCAAAGAGACCAGCCAGGCCAGAGCTTTGGTGTTTCCTGAGATTCTGCCTCCTCTTTTTTGGCATCACCTCTTCTCTTAGTGCCATGGGGTGTTGCCAGGGCCATGGGCTGGGTGGAAAGCAATGGCTTCTGAGAGGAGCAGGGGAGGGCTTGCTGTGGAGACATCTATCTTCAGTCAGTGAGTGCCTGGTTGGATGGAGACTGCAGTTGTCCTAAAAAAAATGAGACATTCATCCCCAAGAAACAGCAAATGTACCTGGCCTGGCCTTGGCACAAGCAAAGATTTTTGCCTTGGCTGCAACAGAACTGCAACACCAAGTGGTCCCCTCACCCAGGTAGATGGGAACCTTTAAAGATACCTCAATCCCATTCTCACCCTACCCCAACAAACCCCTTGGTTCTCTCCAGGCCTCCTCCAGGAGGGATACAGGGCACTACTGCTGCAAGCTGTTGCCACACACTGTGGAAGGTGGAGCTGTCAGGAAACAGAAAGGAAAAGGGAATGAGAACAAAGGAAAAGGGAATGAGACCTGTCTGAAGACTGCAAGAATGGGATGTAGGCAGTGACTCTGGGAGGAGGAGCAGAAGCAAGCCCTGACAGGGTTTCCTGGTAGGAAGGAAAGTATCTACTCAGCACCAATGTCACTTGAAGGCAGAGGACAACAATGATGACACAGAGCACTTCTGGAATGCTGGTTCTGAGTGGCTCCAGAAAGCCCTGGGCCAAACAAATCCTCTGCCAGCTCTGCAGCTCTCACAGAGACTGTGCTTGACAGCAGCAAGAGAGTGTAAAGGGGTGAACAGATCATACCCATGGAACCACCCAAACCCAGGGCTGAGGTGGGAACTCTGTGGGGTGGGTACTGCAGGCAGGTGGGTTCAGCCTATCCTCTGGCAGCTCCAGGCAGGAACAAGCTGGGCAGGAAGAGGCACACATTGTGACTCCAACCCATCAGGAGATATGGTGCAAGGCAAAATACAGCTGGAGGTTCAGGACAAAATTCACAGAATCACTGGGTTGGAAGAGACCTCAAAGATCATCGAGTCCAACCCACGCCCCAACACCTCAACTAAATCATGGCACCAAGTGCCACATCCAGGTTTTTTAAAAACACATGCAGAGATGGTGACTCCACCACCTCCCCAGGCAGAACATTCCAGAACTTTATCACCCTTTCTGTAAAAAACTTTTTCCTAATATCCAACCTATATTTCTGTCACACTACGATATGAAATAACTCACGCAATCACTCAAGATGCAAAAGAAGGAAAAGAGGAAGTTTTATTTCTGACCTTGCAATACACAGAATTCCAAAGGTGACAGTGGATTGGAGGATGCAATTGCCATCTCTCCAACCACACTGGTCAAACCAACAGTCCATCAAATCTCTCCTCCCACAAAGAAGAATGCAAACCAATCATTATTTACATGAACGGTGCCTGAGAACTCCAGTAGAAATATGTAAACATCAGAAGGCATGGAAAACTTTTAAAGGAACTTTAAAACTTTTAAAAGAACAGGATGACCTATTTCCTTTGACACAGCTTGAGACTGTGTCCTCTCATTCTGTCAGTTGCTGCCTGGAGAAAGAGACCAACCCCACCTGACTACAACCACCTTTCAGGAAGTTGTAGAGAGTGATAAGGTCACCTCTAAGTCTTCTTTTCTCCAGGCTAGACAGCCCCAGCTCCCTCAGTGGTTCCTCAGAGGGCTTGTGTTCCAAGCCCCTCACCAGCCTCGTTGCCTCCCCTGGATGCACTCAAGGGTCCCAACGTCCTTCCCAAACTGAGAGGCCAGAACTGGACACAGCGCTCAAGGTGTGGCCTCACCAGTGCTGAGGACAGGGGGAGAATGACAATCCCTGCTCCTGCTGGCCACACTATTCCTGGCACAGGCCATTGATACAGGATGATACATTCCTGATACAGGCTGCTGTTGGCCTTCTTGGCCAGGGCAAGCATGACTGCTGGCTCATGTTCAGCCGGCTGTTGACCAGTGCCCCCAGGATGTCAGGCCTCATGCTTTGCAATTCCATGGGATGGACAGAACTGTCAGCAGACAGCTGTCACAGGCTGTGGCCATTTCACCCCTTCAGCCAGTGCAGTGATATAAAACAGGCAGTGTGTGCTGGGGGGACACTTACCAGCCTCAGCTCTAAGCAGTGTCAGTCTCAGGCTGAGCAGCTGCTTCAGGCCTGCAAGAAAAGAACCAAAGCCAAACTAGTCAGTGAGTGGGGGATAACAGCTGCAAACAGAAGAAAGGAAAAACTACAGTGGTGTCACCCTTGGAGAGAAGTACACTGTCACCAGTGGTCTCACCTCGGTGCTCATGGGCTGAGGATACAGCAGTTCAGCCCACTCAAGGCCTGGGGAGCACAGAACAGCTTTAGGACCAACTAGTCACAAACTAGTCACTCGCTAGTCACTTACTTACAGCTCCAGACCAAATGCTCATCTTGTCACTGATGCAAAGTCCAAATCCTTCAGTCCCCCAAGCTGAACCTTGCAGCAGTGAGCTGTGACAGCACAGTGAGCTCTGTTCATGCTGTGAACGAGCAGCAGCCACAGCAGAGCAGTTGTCAATGGCCTTTCCAGCATGCAGGGCTCAGTGCCCACTCCTGAGGGACATCCCAGCTATCAAAGGCTGAGCCTGTCCAGTGAGTGCTTGAGCAAATTCCAAAGGGGGTTGACACATGCACAGAACCCCTGGCACCAGGAAGCGTGAGGAGTTCTTGCTTTCTGCTGCATGTGGCCCTGACAGAAAAGGACACCTTCCTCTCTGCTCAGCAGCTTCTGGGAGATAGACTCTCTGAATATACTTCCCTACTCTACTCTGGGCTCACGGCAGACAGGAAGGTGCCTGAGCATCTGCCTGGCCCTGGACCGCAGCTGAGAAATGGAGTGGCAGGGCTGGGACCTGGCTCCCTGTTGAGACTCAAGACATGGCTTTGCCAGCAGCAGCACTCTGGGGAAGCAGGTCTCATTGATCCACCTTCTTCCTGATGTGGTGGACAGGGGCTGACATGATGCACCAGGGTCCCATGTCCAAAAGTCTGGAGCATCCCTCCTCCTGCTCCCCATTTTCCTCTGAACTTCAGCTGCCAAGGAGAGGGTTCCAATTATACATCAGCAGATGTTTTGGATGCCTGAGGGAGGTTATTTCAGCTGCCAACATAACCTGATGCTTGGAGACTGGGTCAAGTCTAAATCGCCATGACAGAGCATTGGTGTGACCTCCCTGGCAGAGCCAAAGCAAGGTTAAACCGTGTCAGTACAAGGAGGTAACAGTATATAATAATACACACATATATAGTATCCTAATGCACTATATGCACATAATGTATATGCATGTATTTGTTATATCTAGGGGATACCTAACCATAAGTGTGCTTCTTCAGCTGTGCTTACTTCCTTGAAATCATCACAAGTGTTAAACCTGTGCTGGAGAAGGTGGGAGAGGATGCTCTAGCTAAACACACACACAGATCATATGTGCACATACATTCCTCTCTGCACTGTGCATCATGCTGGGCACGCAGCACTACTACCAGGTGTGAAACCATCTCCCCCAGCTGTGGATTACAGGACCATTCTCAGACTGTATGAGCATTCACCACAGAAACAAAAAAGAAATAAAATCCCAAGGAGATGCTTTTTAATGGCAGAAGAACATAAAAAATATTCTTTCTTTTTCTATAAGCCCTATATCCCCCTTCCCCTTCTTTTTTCTCCTCCTTGCTTGGCATTAGGAACCCACACTGGGTTTCCATAAGTGCTATTTCTTCCTTTCCTGTCACTTAGATCACAGTAAACTTTGGAGCTGGGTGAACTCTCTGTGACAGGTTGTTCAGCTCTGGTCCATCAACCTGGCTCACTCTGGGTCCCTAAGCCTGCTGTGCTGTTGTGGCTCATCAACAGAAAAAAAACCCTTTCCCTCTCCCCTCAGGTGTAGCCTCTAGCATGCCGTCTTGAAGACAGCTCAGATAACAGAGAACAGGCTGCAGTGCCTCCAGGCCAAGGGATACTGGACAGACTCCAGGCTCCACCGAGGGCTCTGCTGCCACCCAGGGACCACATACTGGGAACGGGCTCTCCATTTCCATGAAGATTCCCAGACAAGCCACTGTCCCATCCCTCAGACACACAGACACCAAGTGAATGACAGAAGCCACTCTGCCAATCACTCATGAGACACTCCCTTCACACAGGGAGAAAATAACACCACCACTTCCTCAGCTCTTCTCCTCCCATATGGTCACAACTCCTGCCCTACACTAACAGGGAAAATATCCCAGAACCCCTTGTGTTCCTTCACATCCCTATTTCCACAGCTTCACCCATCCGTACCCAAATCCCGCCCCACAGCACACCTCCCACGGGGAGCCACCAACACCAGGAGGAGCAGTTGCTTTCTGACCCCAACCCATTAAGGACGTGGCTGAGCTTAGTAGGGAAAGACAGGAAAGGGAGGCAACAAGAGCAACAGCCACGACAAGAATCCCACAGATCTAAATATCTTTACTGGTAACGCTTGCAGCATCTCCTGGAAGCAGACTGGCACTGGTGTCTTCTCTCACCCTGTTCTGTGCCCACTGTCTGCTGAACTGCTTGGTCTGGAAGCAGAGCAGAGAGAGCTGTACCCCTGTAAGCTCTGTGCAGGTGTCAGCAAGCCCATTATGAACTGCTGTAAACACTGATTATGTTAAATATGTGTACGCTTAGCATCACAAGGAGGTACATAAATAAGCTGTGGTATATAAATAAGTTGTGGTTTCCAAGCTTAAATCTACAGGATGAAAAAGTTAATAAAGTAGCCTTACCTGGCTGTGATATAATAGAGAAAACTAAAATTAGGAAGGTTTCCTTCTCTTCAGCACACACAATACTACATGGCTGTAGAGCTGGTCAAATCAATTTTGGCAACAGATTTGTGGTAAAACAAAGCTCAGATTTAATTATTTGAGTTTTTTGTCAAAAATGCCTGTTATGCTTGTGGACAGAAGCAACAAAAATTTCCAAAAGCTTCCATTAGGAGTAATTGCCAGCAATGTTTTGTGGAGGGCAGTTTTGGACCTCAGTTTCTGGGCCCTCTGCTTTCACACGGACAAAGGGCAGTTTGTAAGGGGAGAATGTTAAATTAGATTTTGAAGTCAATGGCCTATTTGCAAATCAGGCTGAGCAGGAGAAGTTTAGGGAAGGGATCCAGTACCCATAGAGTGGGCTGGGCTGGAGGAGAGTGACAAAATGAAAGAGAAGGCAAGACTATCTGCTGCCTCAGGAGTCTCTGGTGATTGTGGGTCAGGATGAGGACTGCCACCTCCGCTCTTTTTGCATGTGGCCCCACATGCAGCCAGAGACCACCCTTGGGCACACTACAGGTGCTATGTGCCAAGTGTGCCAGCCACCGTGCCATGTGCCTCCAGGGGTATCTGCCATGCCACTGGGACCATCCTGCTGACCCCATTTCAGGGCTCTGCAGACAGTGTTCAGGAGATCCATCCCTCGGCAGTGAGCCTCATTAAACCAATGCCCAAAGACAGCTCTTTGGTTTGCTGTAGGTTTGCTTCCTTCAAAAACAAATAGGCCACAGGGAAATGCCCACTTCCCTGATGGATAATGCAAGCACTTAGAGCTGGACTCTGGATGCTAAG
Organism: Vidua chalybeata; assembly: GCF_026979565.1. NCBI lineage: Eukaryota > Metazoa > Chordata > Aves > Passeriformes > Viduidae > Vidua > Vidua chalybeata. Next base: position 453,001 of record NC_071545.1, read on the forward strand.
AAGGACCCTGAATACTTGGTATGCAGATATTCATGCATGAGATGGCAAAGCCAGGAGCAGCGCCGATCACTCTTGGCTGAAGTAGCAGAAGCAAACGCCTGCATGGGAGAAGGAGATTACAGCAGCCACAATCTTGTTTGGCTCGACTCACCAATCTCTTCCACAATATTCTCAGTGTTTCCAGAAGGAGTGTTTTTTCCTGCTCAAAAACAAGAAAGGAATAACCCATCAAGTGCCCCTTGACCTGCCCCATGGGTCTGAGAGAGGAAGAAGAAAGACATTGAGGTGCTCAAACATGTTCAGAGACGGGAATAGAGCTGGGGGTGGCTCTGGAGCACAAGTCTGATGAGGAGCAGCTGAGGGAGCTGGCAGGGCTCTGCCTGGAGAAAAGAAGGCTCAGAGGAGACCTTCTGGCTCTGCACAACTCCCTGACAGGAGGCTACAGGCAGAGGGAGTTCAGGCTCTGCTCCTAGGGAACAAGGGGAAACAGCCTCAAATTGTGCCTAGGACATTTAGGTTGGATGTTGGGAAAACTTCTTCACAGAAAGGGTTGTAAAGCACTAGCACAGGCTGCCCAGGGCAGTGGTGGAGTCACTATCTCCAGGGGGTTTAGAAGACCTGTGGATGTGATACTTGGGGACATAGGTTAAAGCAAGCAGTGAGTTAATGGTTGACTTGATGATCTTAAAGGTCTTTTCCAACCTTAATGATTTCATGTTCCGTGAATCTGTGGTTCTATGAAGCAGTGGGGCTTTCCTGGTCATAGCTCTGATTAACACCAACACCATGGGGACTGAACTGTCACCTTCCTGCTCTCAACACCATCATGGTTGTTTTCAGACACCCCACCCAGCAGCGTGGTGTCCAACCCACCCAGCCCAAGGCCTTCAATTATGGTGCCGTGAAACCACAGGAAGAGCTAAGTCCTTAGGGTGTTTTTTTCCTTAAAACAGATAACTTCCCTTAAAAGATAACTGTACAAACTTGCACTGCTTGCTCCAAAGTTTGGAAAAAAGAGCAAAAAAAAGCACAGTCCATTCTTCTGATAAACACCACTCATGTGACTGACATGCACACAGAGAAGAACATTGCTGCCCCCAAACCTGTAAACAAAGTTTTTGTGAGTGATATGTTTCAAATAAGCAAATATTAGAGATTTCTGTAAAAGAAAGGTGTAAACTCTAACAACACACACCTGTTGGCACTAAAGCCCATCTAAACACACACTGTCCTCCTCAGCTGCATCAGAGCTGCCTGCAGACATGTCCAAGTCTTCAGGAGCTGGATCTCACCCTCCTGCACTGAAAGAACAGATCCAGAAACCCACTCACTTGGACCTGTATTGCCTGATGAGGCTTTCCTAATTCCAGCTGAATGAGAAATACAAATACTTCAAAATGCAGATGTCATTTTCTAATCAACTCAGCAGCCACAGTATATCTGGAAAAAGATTGAATTTGGAAAGGAAATGGGTAAAATGATCCTACAACTTTCCTCAGGGGTTGAGTTTATCCATGGCAAGACTGACTACATTGATCTCACAGGTGCTGGAGTATTTGATGCTTTGTTACTTGGGATAACAAAGGAAATCACAACACAGAGTTCATGAAGTGGCAGCAAATTTTAAACATTAAGAAAAAAATTAAATTTAGAGAGAGAAAAATTAAGAACCTTTCAAAAATAATAATAAAGAACCCTTTTTGCAATCATAAGGGGGAAATAAAAAAACTCTGACTTGATTTAATTCAGATAAAAACTATCACCTGAAGTCCAATGCTATGTCAAATCCCTGCTGGCACTACCTTTTGTGCCCTCTGCTGTTGGCAGCTTCTTGCTGAGCCCTTTCTTCCATCAGTTTGGGTGCTCGCTGTTCTTTCCCTGCCCACCACAGGATCTAGCTCAGAAAATCTCATGTCTTTGGTAGGAAAAAATCTGAATGCAGGGCACAAATCCCATTTTAATTCATCACAAGCTCCCAACTGGAGCCATGCCCAAAGCTCCCTTCTTTCCACATTGTCTCACATGTTCTGTATTCATTCTGCCTGTATCTAACCTGGTAAATGAGGATGAGTGAGGAAGGAGAGCTGAGCTGGAGCAAGGTCCAAGCAGTGGGTGTCAGTTTGCAGGGCTGACGTTTGCTTTGCTCCTTCTCAGTGACTGCAGGTAGCACTAACAGCACAGCATCCTGCAGTCTGTCTGTCCACAGAGCTACACACCTGAGCTACACACCAGGAACTGGACACGAGTGACTTTGGAGCTCTCATGCTAAGGTTGCATGGGAGCATCCATGTTAAGGTGGTTTTTGATTGGTTTGTTTGTTTTGATTCTATGGAATGGGCTGAGTTCAGACTGCAGGTTAGAGGAGGGGATTCTCCCCCTCTACTCTGCCCTTGTGAGATCCCACCTGCAGAGCTGCCTTCAGGTCTGGGGTCCTCAGCACAAGAAGTATGTGCCCCAGTTCAAATAGGCCCAGAGGAGACCATGGAGATGCTTCAAGGGCTGGAGCCCCTCTGCTCTGGAGCCAGGCTGGAAGAGCTGGAGCTGAGAAGGCTCCAGGAAGACCTTAGAGTCCCTTCCAGTGCCTAAAAGGGGAATATAAAAGAGAGGCATGGCAACTTTTTACATGGGCAAATAGTGATAGGACAAAGGGAATGTTTTTAAACTAAGAGGGGAAAGATTTAGGTTGGGTATTAGGAGGAAATTGCTCCCTGTGAGGGTGATGAGGTCCCTGCACAGGTTGCCCAGAGAAGCTGTAGTTGCCTCATCTCTGGAAGTGTTCAGATTGGATGGGGCTTGGAGCAACCACATCCCATGTGGCAGGACCCTACTGCGTCATGGAACAAGATGAGCTTTAAGGTCCTTTCCAGCCCAAACTCTTCTGTGTTCTGTGATTCTACCCTGGCACTGGTACTGCAAACAGCTAATAGCATTTTGGGTCACAGACAGGCTTTCCTGTGAGCAAGTATCCTTTAGGGACCACTCCTTGTATGCCTGAGAAATTACCCTTTTTGAACTCAGAGGAGCTCCTAGAGTTCACCAGGTTTCCTTGTACATGAGCTGGTGCAAGGATTTGTGTGTCTTACTGGAATGGCCAGTCTGAGCAGCTGAACAGATCTGACCCTTGAGCTCCAAGAACTCCTGTTCAGCATTCAGACCTCCCTGAAGGCAACACTTGCTGGGGGCCTGCTATGTGGGCTCTTTGTTGAGCACTGCCTTCCCTCCAGAGGGATATTTTAACTTCATCACACATCCAAGGGCTTTAAATCAACCAAACAGACCACCTGAACCACCCCAGGGAAAGGCTGGCTCATCTGGGCTTCACCCTCACCCTCCAGCATCCAAACACTGATGTTCCTCCAGCAGGTTAGGTCCAGCTGGTGAGAGGGAGCAAACAAATGAATGGAAAAATACAGAACAAATAGGAAAATCATATCCAGTTAGCTCCCAGACTGCACTTCAGGAACTTTCCTTCTGGCAAAGGTGTGCTGTGACTTTAACTTGACCTTTCTGCTTAAAGGACTGCCAAGGGCTCCTGTTTTCAGCTGGGGTATCTGAACTGGTCATACTGGCACAGTCCTGCATTCCTGCAGGGGCCTGACTGTAACTCAACACTGCCCATGTCAGCCTGTCCATACCCTGCAGCAGCCTGCCTTTGGAAGCAGGATCCAAGTCATGGCTCCTGCTCAGAGCCAGCTGCCCCATGAATGGCCCCTTGGAGGGGGTGGGCAGCAGCAGCAGGAGGGCATTGCTTGGACAGAGACAGGTTTTAAACAACAGACAGGTTTTCCAAGATTTTTCCAAACAAGAGCTGTGGGTTTCCTGGCAGCACCATTCAGTGGAGATGCCCATAAATTGAGGCCAGAAGCTGAACAGGGCAGACAGGAAGAGAGCCAGGGAGATGCTCCGAGGGCTGGAGCCCAGCTCTGGAGACAGGCTGGAAGAGCTGGGGGTGTTCACCTGGAGAAAAGAAGGCTCCTGAGAGATTTCAGAGCCTCTTCCAGTGCCTAAAGGAGCTCCAAGAGAGCTGGAGAGAGACTTTGGACAAGGGCCTGGAGTGACAGGACAAGGGGGGATGGCTTTAAGCTGAAAAAGGGTGACTAGAGATTGGGTATGAGGAAGAAATTCTTGGTTGTGAGGGTGGGGAGGCCCTGGCACAGAGTGCCCAGAGCAGCTGTGGCTGCCCCTGGATCCCTGGAAGAGTTCAAGGCCAGGCTGGATAGGGCTTGGAGCAACCAAGTGTAAGTGGTGATTTGCTCCCTCCTTCCTCAGACTTACTCCAAGGGATCAACACACTGCACCTGAATGTTCCACCAGCAGCTAAGCCAAGAGAAAACTGTCAGGGGGAGCACCAGGGAGGGGATCGCCCTGCTCTGCTTTGCACTCGGGTGGCCTCACTTCAAATCCTGTGTGCAATATAAAAAAGACATTAAGCCATTGGAGAGCATCCAAAGGAGGTCACAAGGATGGGGAAGGGTCTGGAGGGGCCATGTGAGGAGCAGCTGAGGGTACTTGGTGTGTTGAGTGTGGAGGAGAACTGAGGGGAGACCTCATCAAGCTCTTCAAAGTCCTCCCAAGGGGCAGCACAGGGGCAGCTCAGGGTTTGCACATCTAACTTCTAGGCGCCTACGTTTGCACACAGGAATTTTCCTCCCATGTATGTCTTGCATTAGACAAATTAAAGGTTTAAGCTCATCTCTTTAAAGCCCTTGCAGACTGTTCACTGTTGAAGACTGTCACCCCTGAGCCGCACATCTGCACTCACAACTCTTCCAGTGGCAATGCCATGACTTGTTGGAGTCGTGCAGGCTAGGGGCCAGCTAATGGAAGGGAGTTGGTGTATGGTTAATTAACTGAGGTCATTTTAGGCATTTTACTTTTGCTCCTACCTTCAGTGCTCCAAACCACACCTCTCTTCCAGAGCATCAAATTTAATATCTGCAGCTAGGTAGTGTGAATATGCCTGAGGCCACTTCTGCTCACCATAAGAGGTTGGCAGGGATACAGTTCCAGATACTTGGAGGAGAGTATAGAGAACACAGTGATCAAAAATCCCTCACAGTTAAACAGATTCCTGTTTGCCAAGGGCTGGAATGCTGTCACTGTGGAGCAGAGCTTGGAGGACAAACTGCTGACATGAGAACTAGCAGGGCACACTGGTGGGCATGACCAGCTATGAGGATGAAACCAGGCTGATTTTGCTTATAGTAAGAGGTCACTTGCTTGTTTATGGTCATTTTCGCCTGCTGCTCTTAACTCCTTTTGGGGGAGTCTCTAAAGCACACTACAAACAAAGCCCTATTTAACAACAAGAGTCAAAGACAGGAGCACTGAAATGATCCCTGTAATGAACAGTTTCCAGGTGTTCCCCAGAGACGCAGGCAGGGCCTTCCTAGTTCCCATGGCAACACAAAAAAACCTACTAACTCTAGCTAAGTACTGATATTGAAATGTTAATTAGCTAATTGCTCTGTTTGTTTTTTCTAAACTACCTGGAGATAACTGGCCTCCCACCCCTCCACGCTGCCATTCTGGGACTAACATGCAAAAAAAAAAAAACCCTTAGGATCATGGGAGTATTTTTAGGAGATGAAAAGTACTATAAATCAAAAACTGAACACAGTAAAGGAGTCTAGACAAATGCCCTAGCTGAGGAAGAGGGAAACACATCCCCTGATCGACTTTTGTCCATCGCCATCACCTCAAAAAGAATAGACTAGGTTAGGCTTTGAGAAGCAGGGAGACAGACAGAGAGAGAGTCCTGGTGCTGCCACCAGGGAAGGAGCAGGGACAGCTGTTGTTCTAGACTTCAGCAACAGACTCTGCACGTCACGCCTCCTCATCCTCGGGCCACCGGTGTGCCACAAGGAAAGAAGAAAGGACAGCTGCTGCTCAGGACTCCAGTGACAGACTCTGCACGCCTCCTTCCTTTAGGCTGCCTGGGAAAGCTACGACTGCGGGGGCGAGCTCTGCGTCGAGCCCCCTGCCGAGCTGATTTTTTTAATAAAGAGCTGAACATTAATAAAGGCATTAGCCCTGTTCATTTCAATTGGGGACTCGTCCGGGATAGCCACGCCCGAAGAGGACCCCCGGACAGCTGGACAGCTCAACCACCTGCTTCGAGGGACCCTCAGGAGTCGCTGGCTACCTTCGGACCCTACGATCCGCGTGAGACGAGCAACGCAGAGGAGTGTCGGATGGGTAAGAAAAACTGGGAGACGAGCGAGTGAGTGAGACGGGGTCCAGCAGCTCAGACCCCCGAAGTGAGAGGGACCCGCTAGTACCGCGTTTCCGGACTCCTGCAAAGGGGCCGGCCGGGAACGGGGGGAAGCAAGTGGAATACAGGAGCGACTGAGCCGTCTTCTTAGAAGTAAAGCACGCCCTCCTCTGAGTGTGTGGAGGTGCCCTAGGGGCAAAGTAAGTCCCTGGCAATCAGGGCAAGGGGAATGTCCCCAGCAGGGCAGGTGGGATGTGGAGGTCCTAGAGAACATGTCGCCGGCAGGCAGGATGGGATAGGACGGCAGGTGGGATGTCCCTGGCAGGTAGGGCGGGGTGTCCCAGCAGGCAGGAGTGGCATGTCCCTGGCAGACAGAGAGCATGTCCCCACCAGGCAAAAGGCATGTCCCCGCCAGGCAGGACAGGACAACAGGGCAGGTGGGATGTCCAAGCAGGCAGGAGTGTCATGTCCCCACCGGGCAGAGGGCATGTCCCTGCCAGGCAGGACAGGATAACAGGGCAGGTAGGGCGGGAAGTCCTAGCAGGCAGGAACAGCAAGTCCCGCCAGGCAGAGGGCATGTCCCCAGCAGGCAGGACAGGATAACAGGGCAGGTAGGATGTCCATGGCAGGCACGGATGGAGGTCCCCATCAGAGCAGGTAGGGGAATGTCCCTGGAAGGCAGGGCAGGATGTCCCTGTCAGAGCAGGCATGAACCCAAGTAAGCAGAAAGGCAGGAAGGCAAGCAAGCTAAGCCTAGTAGGGTCAGGCAAGGGGGCTTGGCCGGAGTTCGAGTGTAAGGCTCGGCAGGACATTCGACCTTACCTCAGCAGGGAGACCAAGCTTCCCAAGCCTAGTAAGAACGTTAGGCAAAAGGCCAAATAAGAGTTTGGGCAGGATTTAGCAGGGGTACAAGCCTAGAAAGTCCATCAAGAAGTTCAAAACTTAGGCCAAAGAGAAAAAGAACAGAAGACAATAGATGAGATTGTGACTAGTGATTGTCCTGGCCAAGAGACAATGTAAAGTGCCAAGAGGGTAGGACCAGGAGTGGGAATTTAGTTAAAAGAGATTAAGTTTAGTCAAGTGATTCAAAATACGAAGTTGGGAGGGGCCAGATGAGCTTTAGCTGCCTGTCAGTATATTCCATTTTAGATAGAAGCACCATTTAAGGTATATATGTTTTTGTTTTTGAGGCCTGAAAATGGGAAGAGGTTATAGTAAAGGAGCAAATCCTTCCAAAGCAAAGAGAATCCCCCCTAACAGCCCCTTGGGGCAACTGTTAGACTAATAGGATTCTCGGGAGACCATGAAGGGTCTAGATAAGAGTAAGATGATACATTACAGTATAGAAGTATGGCCGAAGTTAGAATTACAGGGAGAGTGGCCGTGGTATGGAACCCAAGATCAGTGGATTTGTAATCAGTTAAACCAACACCTAAAAAAAACTGAGAGGACCTTGATATAGAATAACTATCTTATGCAGCTTGCTGGCTGGAGAATTCTATAAATAATGAGACTGAGAATATGCAAGTTAGAAAGAAATAGAGAGGAAGACAAAGGGAATAGAGAGGGGGAGACTAGAAAAATAAAGGAATGGGACCCCCTCGATTGCCTGTCCCCTTCTGCTCCTGTTACTTCCCCAACAGTTTCCCCAGTTGGTCCTTCAGCCCCTCCTACTGAGTCCCCGATTCCTTTCCCCCGTTTTCCCACCTCTGTTTCATCGTCCCTTCCCTTAGTTTCCTCAACCATCTCCCCAACTCCCTCTTCCTCTTCTCCAGCTGGAGTTTCCTTGCCTCCTCCCACTTGGGAGCTGAGGCCACCCTGGCCCAGTGTTGGTTCACCACCTGGCATGCCCCCTGGCCTCCAGGGTCTGTCTCCACTACTATTTCCCTGCCTGGTGTCTTAGAAAAAGGGCCGTATTGTAGCACCCAGTCCAAAGCACCAAGGGTGGAGGGGCTCTTTCCCCTTAGAGGGGTTCCTATGGGTAGAGCAGCTGGGGGAGTTAGGTTTGTGGATGCACCTTTGGCAGCTTCCAAAGTCCGGGGATTTGGGAAAGAGCTAAGAAATTTAGTGGAAGACCCCGTTGGAATATCTAGCCCGTTGGACCAATTTCTAGGGCTGAGTATTTGTACCTGGGGAGACCTGAGCTATTCTAAGCATTCTGTTCTTTCTGAGAAAGGTCCAGATGATCTGAGCAGCAGGGGTGAAGGTATGGGAAAGAGAGGGTGGATTGGGGCCCCCAGGGAACCAGGGGATGCCCTTGGTGGACCCCAACTGGAGTCCCAGCCAACAAGAAGGTAGGCAAAACATGAGAGACTATAGGTCCCTCATGATAAGAGGGATCAAAGAGTATCCATAGGGGAAGCAACACGAAATTTGCCTTTGATGGTACTCAGGAGAAGGATGAGACCCCGGCAATTTGGCTTAACCAACTAAAATGAAATTTCCAGTTATATTCAAATATAGACCCAGATAGCCCAGAGGGTCAAGTCCTCTTAAAGGTCTAGTTTGTCACCAAATCCTGACCCGATATTAGAAAAAAAACAAGAAAAGCTAGAGGACTGGCAAGAAAAGAACATGAATGAGTTGCTCAAAGAAGCCCTAAGAATGTATTTAAGTGGGAAAGATAAAAAAAGCCAATAGCCTACCTCTCAAAACTACTAGACCCAGTAGCCAGAGGATGGCCAACTTGCCTGCAAGTAATCGCAGCAGCTATCCTGATAAAAGAAGCCCAAAAGTTTTCCTGCAAGGGAAAATTAAAGTACAAACATTTACTAGTGATCGTGGATCACCTCACTCACTGGGTGGAGGCTTTCCCAACCAAAAAGGAAACTGCGCAGGAAATTGCATGAATAATCTTAGAAAACATCATACCACAATATGGGCCAGTCAATAACATTGACTTAGCCCAAGGTCCACATTTTGTCGCTCAAACTTTACATCAAGTAACAAAAGTCCTGGGGATAAGGTGGAGATTGCACACCCCATGGCATCCTCAAAGCTCTAGAAGAGTGGAAAGGATGAATAGAACTCTTAAAAATGTGTTAACTAAATTAATTGAAGAAACAAAGATGAATTGGCTCAGGTGTTTACCTCTCGCTCTCTTGCACAGCAGAACCAGACCTCAGTCTGACATAGGGGTCTCTCCCTGTGAAATAATGTTTGGACTCCCTTTTTTTTAATCACCCCTTTCAGTACAGCAGATTATCTGGAAGGGGAGGCAGCAACTCAGAAATATTTAGAGGTCATAGGAAAATCCCTAGAAGGCCTCCGAAAGAAGGGGTATCTCTCCCAAACTTCCCCTCTGGACGCCAATGCCCACATCAGTCCTGAGGATTGGGTGTTGATAAAGTCCCGGTACACTACCACTCCATTAACCCCCAAACTCGAAGGACCTTTCCAGGTACTACTCACCACACACACTGCGGTGCGGACCCAAGAAAAAGGCTGGACCCACATCACCAGAGTCAAAGAACCAGTGCCACCCTCAGACGCCAGACCAGACCCAACAGTGTCACCCGCCTCCTCTTGTGCATGGACAGTAATTAAGAAACCAGAGGACTTAAAATTAACTTTAAAGACTTGCTAGAGACTGATATACAGTAAGGTGTTAATAACTGTTTCTGAGTTAAAGTACCATAGTAAAGGTTTAAGTACTTGGTAATTGTTTAATAAGACTAAGTGTCCTTTAGCCAAAGGAGTTAACTAAAAAAAAAAAAAAAAAAAAAAAATTAATTAGAATATTATTAAGTCTTACTTGGTTTCTAAAGGACAGGAGAATTACCATCAGACATGAGTAAAAGCATACAAAAGCCAAAAGAAGTTAGCCCTCAAAAGCCAAAGACTGTAAGTTGATGCGGGCTTAAGCCCGATCAAAGAAATAGAGGAGGGATTTGTTATGAACAGTTTCCAAGTGTTCCCCAGAGACCAGGGCAGGGCCTTCCTAGTTCCCATGGCAACACTAACAGAAACTACTAACTCTAGCTAAGTATCCATATTGAAATGCTAATTAGCTAATTGCTCTGTTTGTTTTCTCTAAACTACCTGGAGATAACTGGCCTCCCACCCCTCCACGCTGCCACTCTGGGACTAACATGCAAATAAAAACCCCTTAGGATCATGGGAGTATTTTTAGGAGATAAAGAGGAATATAAATCAAAAACTGAACACAATAGAGGAGTCTAGACAAATGCCCTAGCTGAGGAAGAGGGAAACACATCCCCTGATTGACTTTTAACAGTTGCCATCACCTAAGAAAGAACAGACTATATTAGGCTCTGAGAAGCAGGGAGATAGGGACAGAGAGCCCTGGTGCTGCCACCATGGAAAGAGCGGGGACAGCTGTTGTTCTGGACTCTGCACGCCACGCCTCCTCATCCTCGGGCCACTGGTGTGCCACAAGGAAAGAAGAAAGGACAGCTGCTGCTCAGGACTCCAGTGACAGACTCTGCACGCCTCCTTCCTTTAGGCTGCCTGGGAAAGCTACGACCGCGGGGGCGAGCTCTGCGTTGAGCCCCTGCCCAGCTGATCTTTTTAATAAAGAGCTGAACATTAATAAACGCATTAGCCCTGTTCATTTCAGCTGCCACCACGGAAGGAGTGGGGACAGCTGTTGTTCTGGATTTCAGCAACAGACTCTGCACGCCATGCCTCCTCAACATGACTAATTTCTACTATGAAATATCACTGCTGTTTTTTTTTATCTGTAGCAGATCTAATAAAATAGCATCTTCTTCAGTAATTAAATTGGCTGCTAAATAAATTTTAATTACTAAGTAAACTTGAATTACTCTTCCTGCTTTTGTGCTTCCAAAAACAGCCACACATTTTGTGTATCTGTCCCTCTGCCTTCAACTGGTTGCACTAATTCTCTCAGCTCAGGCAGCTCTGGAGGATTTAGGAAGTTACAATGTCCTAGCTCACTGCAAAGACTGTTCACATCTGTCTCTTGATTCTTGGGCAGGGCACCATTACTGACAGCAAGGTCTCTGCACTGAAGGCTTCATGCTGGCACTCCCACCTAGATTCAGGAGGTGCTCCATGACACAGTGGGGAACTGGCACTGAGGGATCCATGTCTCAGGAACGAAGAATAGAAACAGGTGCTGGATGGGGAGAAAGTGGGAGAAACAGCTGCTGGCATAAAGTGACACAGCCTCGTGAAGCTGCCATGAAAACTGTCATCTCAAGGGCAAAATCTGATGTATTACAATGAGGCTAATAATAAAAATATAGAGACCTGCATTGTTTCAGCCCCTAAAAAGGGGCCTTGGTCAAGGCAAAGAGAATTTTGCAGGTTCCCAGTAGTGCCTTTCATGTTTACAGAGTACATGGCATGATCATTGTGCACATAAGAATAATTACATATTTTCCATGGCTCAGTACCATGCAGTGGCCTCTAGATAAATGTCTGCAAAGTTCCTGTACTGTACTGGGCCAGACCCTTAGCTGGGAAATCTGGCAAAATGCTGCTGTATGAGGGGCAAGTGGGAGATTTGTAACAGCTGAAGAGCTGCACAATAATTTCTTGAAGTAAGAAATTATGCCTGTTTCTATGGGAAGGAGAAATTTACATAATAGCTACACACACATGCATAGATACTAATGCCAACATGTACATCTTTCACATGTAACATATACACCACACAAGTCACAGAGCTCTCTGGAAGACTGCGTAATATTGATATAAGCAGTGCAAAAATAGGAATGCATTACCTTCAAAATAACAAGACTTCCTCCCACCTCTTCCCCCTCCCAAGTTCATTTCACCAGGATTCACTATATCAGCCAGGATTAACCACGTTAGCCAAGAGCTCTACCTTGGGTTGAGTCTGACAGTCATTTTAAGTTTCCTACTTGAACTTTTGTGCAGCCTGACAGATGGTAAGAGTGTCCTACCTCCTTTCCTGAGTGTTCCTTAGTTTCTGACACAACATCAGCACTTCTGTGATGGAGGGACTTCTGATCATGGTGGCCATCACTTTTTATGGCTTCTGTGTCAAAGAAGACATGGTTTAGCTTCTCCAGATACTTATCCAACTCTTCTTGAGTATACTCCAGTTGTTTGCCAACATTACTGGGGAAAGAAGAGGGTGGCAGGGACAGTTTGCTTTTCCTCTCCTTCCTGACTTCTTCCACATCTGGGTTTTGTTTCATTAGAACAAGCATGATGATTATCAAGATCAGTCAGAGATACACAACCCAGACTTCTTCCATTATTGAGGTGAGCTATCAGGAGCTGGTCATGCCTGTTGATGTACTCACAGGGAAGAAGCCAAATGGACCAAACGCTGCCAGTGGTCAGAACTCCCCAGCTGCCAGCATGCACAGGAAGACTGCTGCCAGGAATCAGAACACTGGGGATGTCACAGCTGGACTTTCTAAGCAGCATGTCTTACAAATCTTCCACAGTTCTAAAGATAAAAGCAGCAGAAACAGTGAGGAGCAGAAAAAATTTAGGCAGCAGAAAGATACAAGATCCTCTGTCACAGCTCTGTATGGTGTTAAAATAGCAGCATCTCTCCTCTTTTTTTTTTTTTTTTTTTTTTTGTTATGGAGCTGCAGGTTAATTAACTTTCCTTCTGTTAGAATGTTCCTGCTGATATCTTTCCTGAAGTGGTAAGTTCTTCCACTTTCTAATTCAAAGAAAAGTTAGGATTTCCCTTCCCAAATGAAGATAAATGTGTTATCCTTTAGGAGTGATTGGATGCTAAGTCCACAGTCTCAGCATCTAGAAAAGCCAAGTGAGACAAGATAACATCAGTCACCTGAAACACACGATCAGTAGGACCAATGTTGGCTTCTTTCTGGTCTTGGGAGAGGAAGTCCCTGCTGGGATTCTGAAAATAATTCCAGCTGAACTCTGTAGGGATCCCCTGGAGATTCTTTGTGGGCTGTTCCTCGGTGACTCTGCCCCCTGGTTACTCAGAGATGGGCAGCCCAAGGACCAATAAACACATTTCTACTGACCAAGCTCAGGAGAAGGGGTTGGACAAATGTCTGATTAGTGCCCAGTGTCCAGGGTAACAGGTAAATGCCAAATGGGACGAGGGCCAGCCTGTGAGGGGGCAGGTGGGCCATCTCCTGAAGGCAGGGTCTTCATCTGAGGCAGAGTCTGTCTGGAATGGGATTGCATTTCCTAACCTTTTCTCGGGGGATCTGTTTACAGAGGAGGGTGCCAAGCCTAAAAGGAGCAGAGATCATAACCAGATTTCTGCTGTGTCTGTGTGCATTTTTGGCCTCACCATGCCACAGAAATAACCGTAAAATTCTTCACTTTGTTCCCAAAAGTGAGACAATTCCCCTGCTTTGCTACAGTGAATGGTCTGAGACAAATTGCAGAGTCCCTGTAACCCCCTATTCTCTTTAGAAGCTGATCCTCAGCTTTTAGTTCTCCAAGACTCATGCTGTGAAGCAAGTTTTGCTCTAGAACCACTGTGGTACTTCCCATCCTTTTGCCATATCTTTAATTCATTCCTGAGCTCACAGCTGTGCTGGATACTTCTGTAAGCAGTTTCCTGCCTACAAGCCTGGGCCTGGCACTGCTGCTCTACATTTAGGTGGCCAGTCAGCAAAGAGATACAGTATTCCCAGTCCAGTCACCCTGGTGGCACCAAACTCAAATGCCAGGCACAAAGCTGAGGAGAGGATGCAGAAACAAGCAGGTCAGAATTGAGCTCAACTTTTTATCAAAACTGAGATACATTTCCTTAAAGCAAGAACAGTGGGTCAGAGATGTCCAGGTAGATCTCCCTTCTCCTTCACTGCTGTACATCATTAATGCCTTGGGGCATAGACCAAACCTCCAGCCACAGGTATTACAGTTACTAGTAGAGCAAAGCCCTGATCCAAACCTGACACTGCTGTAATAAGAGACATCACTGAAACCCTAAATAGCACTGAAATCCTAAAGAAAGAAATGCTAAAAGGGGAAAACACAGCGTTTAAGAAACATCATTAAGACTGTACTGTGGCCCCTCTAAAAGGGGAAAGGATGGATGGAGCAGCCATGGCATTTCCTAACTTCTAATATCATTGCTTGCTTCCTTTCAAACAAATATAATACAGCAAAGCTTAAAAGTGAAGTACAGACTGCTGTAGTTTCAGACAGCTCCTTCAAGATACAATCACTAATGAAATAACTTGGGCACATGTGTCAGAAACTCAGGAGGCATCACCTTGACAATAAAAACAAGGAGTAGACAGAAAAAGGCAAAATGCTTTGTCCAAGATTCCACGGCTGACTCGTGGAACCGAGCTGACATGACACTCGGGAACACAACGTATCACACTGATGAACATCTGCCTTCCCACAAACACATAAGTAAGTCCTCTAGTAATGAAGTACAGAAAAAGGAACTGGTTTTACAGGTCAGCATTATTCAGACCTCTGGAAAACCACAGGAGTTGTTCTCATATTAGAATGGAGTTTTCTCTGACCCCTTTGAAGAGAACTGCTGGATCGGGTTACACCACACACCCACCTCACTGGTATCTTTAGTCTAATTGTGAATGCCTAATAAACAGCATGAAGATGAGGTAATTATGTAAGAATGCTTTCCAGAATACTTCTGCAACCTTCTGTAGCAAGGATTTTATAGTATTTTAGCAGCTCTAGCTTTACCTGAGCTATGACAAGGAAAAAAAAAAAACTGTTTCCCAGACATGTCCTGCAAAATCAGCCAGGGAAGCAAACAGCTGTACCTTCAAGGTAATGTAGACAATGCTCTTGGATCTCAGTAAACAGCATGAAAACATGAAAAGTATGACAAGGACACAGCTTTTGTATGTTTAATGCAAAATCCTGGAAATAAAAAAAAATACTGTCTAAGATTGTTCTACACATTCAAAGTAACAGCTGTGCTCCTTGGCAAATAAAGTGTGCTGACCTCGATTTCCAGTTTTCATCTATTGACTTCCAAAAGACAAATTTTTCCATGTTTCTCCTCATCATATATGTTACCCAGGTTCCGTTTCTTATGCCCAGACAGGAATTCTTTAAAATATTCTTTTAAAATATTTAAAATTTAAAATAAATAAAAAAGTATTGCAGATGCAACTGCCTGCCATCAGAGCTTAGTAAGAAATTTTTTTCATTTTTAAATTTTATTTTTAAATTTTATTTTTTAATTTTTTAATTAATTAATGTTTTAGAGCCAGAATCAGGTTTTTAGTCTTTCACAGCCTATGTTTTTCACCATGTCTCAGCTGCTCTCAGCACTCCCTGGAATCTGGCTACACTCCCATTTCCCACTTTTCACACAGGCTGACTGGACTATAAAAGTCAGGAATGCACTGCTCCCTAGGGACACCTGATACCGTGTAGCCTTTCACAGCACTACTTTCAGCATTGTTTACACTTGGTGGGAAGATCTTCTGCATGAACTTAAGAGATGGGTTCAGTGACTCAAGCAGTATTGACTGGAGACGCACATTCAAAAAGCCAAAATTTAATACAAATCAAATGGAAGAGAGTCTTTGGGCTGTGACAGTTTATTTTACCACCACCCAAGGCTGGCATGCAGCTAATTTTCCCTCTGAGGCACTAGTGGTTGCAACTGAGCTACTTATGAAGTAAACTTTATTTCAGAGCTGATTGTACATCCTTCCTAGCTGTCCAGAACCTGGCTTCAGCAACAAAAAATTTCCCTGCTTTCCTGGAAACAGTTGTCCTTACATCTCTAGGCTGGATTAAATCATGATGTGCAGTTTTATTCTAGGTCCGTACCTGTCAGTGAAAGAGATGAATGAGCAAAAATGGGTCTTGCTCACTTTTCCTCAAAGACCCTGAGCTCGTGCTCCTCCATGTCAGACTTGACACACTGCTGGTATGTGCTGGATGCCAGAAGCTGCATTCACACAGAAGCTACATTCCACAGGGAGTGGAAACACCCAGCTATCCACTGCTCTGGATCTTGATTCCAAACCATTCCCTGCTGTATGCATTGCCACCTCAGCTGCTAGAAAGGCTCTGCTCTATTTAAAAGCAACGGGAGAAAGGGAAAATCTCATGGTATAGAAGACAGATTCTACAGTTAATGTCAATTCTACAGGAAAGAAAGCAGATCCTTCCACACTGCTGACCCTTACAAAGCTGCCTCTCTCCAATGTGAGCACAAAGGTGCACTTATGTAGGCTGAGTTTTGGGGTCATATGCATAGTAGGCAGATCTAGTTTAAACTTCTAGATAAGGCACCCTGGAAGAAGATCCAGAGATTCATGCATGACATTTCCTTCCGCACAGCACCTTTCCACCGTTCTTCAGTTTACAGGAGATCTGGCACAGTTTTAGTCAAAGTGACTTTTCTAGAAGAAATTAAAGTGAAATTCTTGGGGAGTTGTGAAATTGAATAAGCCTGTGCTAAGTGTCCTGTGTGACTCTGAAGGGGATTCTGCTGAACCTTGGCTTTTCCTGCAAGCTCCCAAGCACTTCCGGATGAACTGGCCATTCTTCTTGTGGATGCTTCCCTTCAACTCCACAATCCTGGCAGATTTTGCAGCTTAAAGAGAGGAGAAATAATAGGAAACATTCAGTCACCTCATATAGTGAGGCCTCAGTCTGCAAAACATAGGGCAGGATTGACTCCTTTTCTTCTCCTTCTCACCGTGCAAAGTTCTCCTACCTGTTTCCATAAGTTTCAGCTCTCTGCACAGCTCCTCCTGCATCTTCTTCCTGTAGTCTCCAAACATGGCTCTCATGAGCTGACGCTTCTTCACCAGTGGAGCCTTGTCACTGCGCAATGTCCTGATTGCCCTGAGAGCCTCCTCAGCTGCAGCAATGGAGAAACAACACACAGGTTAAGGCTCCCTGCTGGCTCTGCCCCCTGCATTCCTGCCAATGCTGCCCCCAGGAGAGAGCTCTTCTTTACTTCAATGCTTACCCTGCTTTGGAGTGGGTTTCTGTGTCTTCAAGCCAAGTTCCAGCTGGTTCACACACCAGTCCACCTCCTTCCACAGCTGCTCTTCTGACTGTTATCAGCATAAGGCACAGTGAGCAAGAGGAAGTAAATTACCCAAAAATTACAGCAGCAGTGGTTACACAGGATGAAAGGGAATTCCATAAAGTCACAACTATTCCAAATATTATGTTCTGGTGATTGCTTAATAGACTTCATTACATTTTCCCTCTAGTGTTTTTCATCAGATAAACTAAAAGAACTGTGCAGATGTTTAGTTGCAACTCACTGTCTCTATTAGATGGATTTAATGTGTGGCTGCCATTCAGAATATGCTGTTTTCTGGAAAGCTGTTCAGCTTTCAAAGAAACTTACAGATGGGAGAAATAAACATTAACAACAAAAAAAACCCTATCCTCAAACCTGCACAAAATCAAAAAAAGCAAACAATGGACAAAATCAGAAGTTGAGTATTTCAACTCAGTATTTCTCAGCTCCTTTGTGCTTGCTCAACCAGAAATGCATGAAGGACAAGGAAGATGAAGCCCATGGAGATGAAGGAAGCCATGCGCCACTGAGCAAAGCCAGCTGGCTAAGTCAGCAGTGGGACAGGGAAACAGGGCTGCACCCTGGGACTGAAGCAACTCTTAATTGTTATGTACATGTAAATACAAATGCCCTCACACTGTCTCCTTTTACCTACAACAGTGTCCTTCCAAAGGACTGGAAGGGCTTTACCTGACCTTCAACTCCTTCCTATGTCTCTGGTGCTCAGCAGTGTTTATTGGCAGGACTGCAGGTGAAGCAGACCTTTGGATGAAATGTTCCAGAGGCAGGTGAACACTCAGTGCAATTTCCTTGTAAAATATTAAGAAAAGGAAGATTTTGTGCAATCTTGTGTTACAATATGGATCACTTGGCACTGTTAGTAAAACCTACACCAGTGCTGGAAAGTAAAATAAAATGAAGACCTGAGGACCTTAGCAGAACAGAAAACCTCAGGGTGTGCCTTAATGTTGTGTTTATACATAACTTGCAATTTCAGTTGATTTCTGGGCTATGCCCTACAGAGGAACCTTCTCAGAAGCACACTTGAGCTCTACCACAGGTCCTTGGCTACACCAGGTGGCAGTTCTGTGCCTTGGCTTTGCTCCTGTTACTACAAAAGCAATTCACCCTGCAACATGCACATCAGAGCTACAGGGCCTGGCTCAGCACCCACAGGCACCAGCTTGGCACCAACTGAAGACAGTTACCTCCATTTCCTATTTTTATTTTCTTAAAAAAACATAGCATCCAGCTCCCCAGGATTAGCTGTGACAAGCCTAAACATGACATCTTTCAGCACAAATCTGAAGGACCATTAACTTCATTTGCTCTGGTCAGGTTCCTCAGCTGTGTAGCAGAGAAAGCAAACAGCTGCTGGAACATGTAAGTAGCAAATGCGGTCTTTCAGCTTCCATCTCAGGCCAGTATGCTAATTGTTCATCTGTGCAAAGAGATAAAGTGTCTCTTTAGCTCAAGGGTTTATAAATAACAGGATCCCATCAGTATTTAACTACCTGAGAGGTCATCTCATCCTGATGGGAAGTATCTGTATTTTGACAGCTGTTAGCTTCTGCCTTTGCCTTCCTGCTGGTCTCAGTTTCTTCTGTTTTGTTTTTACTGACAGGTGCTTTTTGTTTCTTCTTTTTCTTCTGGGCAGCTCCACCTCCTGTTGATTTCTCTGTCATTGCCTTGTCTGCAGGGGCTGTCTCTGTTTGGGGGATCTTTGATGTGACTTGGCTTCTATCCTCTTTGGGTGCACTCCTTGTTACTTGAGTCACCTCAGGCTTCTGCAAGGCTGCAGCCTGTGGCAGAGCTGCTGATTCAGCAGGGAGTGAAGAATCTGCTGTGTGCTCTGTATTT
Source organism: Vidua chalybeata (assembly GCF_026979565.1). Lineage (NCBI taxonomy): Eukaryota > Metazoa > Chordata > Aves > Passeriformes > Viduidae > Vidua > Vidua chalybeata. The sequence continues at coordinate 472,014 of NC_071545.1, forward strand.
TGGCTTGCTGGAAGTAACTGAAGATGAGGACAGTCTTCATCTGGGATGGCAAAGTTGAAAGCAAACTTGGGTTCTTGTCCAGAGGCAGCAAACCTCAAGGCACCATTCCAGTTCTCCTGCTTGGTGGCTCTGACATTGTTTTGTACTTGCTCAGCACCACTGTCACCGGGGTCAGCTTCTGGGTTGGTCCTGGAAAGTGTAAAATCAAATCGGAAGCTGCAGCCAGATGATGTGAACAACTCTGGCTTTGCCTCGGGGGTTGGGTCAGACTGTTTCACACCATCTGAAGCCTGCCCCTTGCTTGGCTGTACTTCCACAACATCAGGGGTCATGCCTAGAAAAGACAAAGAATATTGTTTCAATACTGGTGTTCTCAATGCACCAGTTTCCTATCATGGGGGTGCCACTGCAGTTTCCACCCTAAGGCACTGCCCAGAGAGGTGACTCAATTAATGCTGCAACCTAAGAAATCTACAGAAAAGAACCAAATCTCACCATCCCCCGAGGGACAGCTCAAGCTCACCTTTCTCCTTGCTTTTCTGACCCTCATCCATCTTGAGATGACAATCCCCAAACTCATTGCTCATCACTTGTTGCTTCTCTGCAAGAGGAGTCTCAGGGGAGTGCAGGACCTTGAAAATGTGTTGGGTCTCTTCTGCTGTACTCAGAAAACACCAAGAGAGACAAGAGACAGTTTACAGTGGGCCTTAAAATCCACACTGTGGGATGCTGATGACTGACTCTTCCCTTAATGTCCTCTGTGTTCATACCACCTCTGACTAATCCATAACTAACATTCAATTGAAAGGGAACTCCAAGTGCTTCCAGAAGCTCAAATACTGTGAGATGTTCGTACAGAGGGGGAAAAAAATCTTAACTGCTTATTACTTACAGTTGGACTCTTACATTGCAATAAGTGCACTGCTAATGGCACAGAAGCTACAGAGGGCTTAGCAATCTTTCCCTCAAGGTGAAGACAAATCCCAGAACCTAATTCAGTGTCTCTTCTCTGGAAAACTGGAAAAAATCTAAGTAGAGGGCATACCCTGAAAAGCAGGACTCTTGCTCTTGCTTACAAACCAGCCTGACCACAACAAGAATCGAAAGCTTTTGTGTTAGAACAAATTCTCTACAAAACAAAGTTGTTCTATGACGGTGGTCCCCAAGACTTCAATTTGGAAACCCTAAATATAGTCTTGTAGTGTTTGTCCCACTTATTTTAAGCCACAGAACAACTTGAGAGTAGTACTGTGGAATGGGAACATCCCACCTCTCCCAGCTGCAGCACCTGACCATCTTTTCGGGAAAGAAGCTTTTCCTAACATCCAGCCTAATAATCACCCCCTAACATAGCTCCAGCCATTCCCTCAGGTCCTGTCCCTGGTCACAGAGCAGAGACTGGAGCTGCCCCTTGGGAGGAGCTACAGCCCCGGTGAGATCTATGCTCCATCTCCTCCAGCTGAACAAACCCAAGTGCCCTCAGCTGCTCCTCCTATGGCTTCCCCTTGAGACCCTTCCCCATCCTCATATCCCTCCCCCTGGACACTCTCTAACAGTTATAGACCCTTCTGATATTGTGGTGCCCCAAAGTGCCCCCAGCACTCGAGGTGAGGCTGCCCCAGGGCAGGGCAGAGCGCGACAATCCCCTCCCTGTCTCAGCCAGTGATGCTGGGCCTGATGCGCCCCCGACCGTGGTGGGACAGAAGTGAGATGTACCTTCACAGCATCTGGCTGTCAGGGTCCTGACCACATGAACTCTTATTTCAAGGGGTTTGGCTAGCTGCAATCCAGGCCAGTTACACAACAAGAGGTAGAGAAAGCTCCAGGGAGCTGCTTCCCTCCCTCACCTGGGAGTTACTCTAAGCTGAGTACCTCATGCATACAGTGCTACAGCCAAACAACTCATTGATCCAGACCCTGAAATCCTGGCTAGATGTTGGATCTGCCTCCTCACCAGACTTCTTCAGCAACTAGGACTCCAGGCAGAGCCTGAGTACCATCAGCACCACTGCTCAGCTCTCCTGGCTCACATACTGTGCAAAAGGGTCCTTTTCTGGCCGGGGCACTGCTTCTGCTGCCTCATTCCTGTGCTCAGCTCCTGCTTCCCATCCAGGAGCTGCCTTCCCTGCTGCTGGGCACTGGGGACCAGCACAGGATACATTTGTAACAAAATGGAGTGATCACAGAATAGCTTGGGCAGAAACTTTAAAGCTCATTCACCCCTACCATGGGCAGGGACACCTTCCACTGCCCCAGGTTGCTCCAAGCCCTGTCCAGCCTGGCCTTGGACACTTCCAGCAATCCAGGGGCAGCCATGTTCTCTGGGAACCCTGTGCCAGGGCCTCACCCCCCTCACAGGGAACAATTCCTTCCTAGTATCTGATCTAAGCATTATCTCTGGCAGTGGGAAGCCATTCCCTGTGTCCTGTTCCTCCATCCCTTGTCCCAAGTCCCTCTCCAGCTCTCCTGGAGCCCCTTTAGGCACTGGAAGGGACTCTGAGGTCTCCCCAGAGCCTTCTCTTCTCCAGGATGAACAATCACAACCCTCTCAGCCTTAATTCTTCCTGGAGCCTGATGCTCAAGCACAAGGTATAGGCACCTATCAGTCACTGCTCCATGCTCAGGTGGACCAGCAAACACTCACCTGAGCATCTTACATAAGGTTCACAGTCCTCTCCCAAGGTTAGGCACTGACCAGCAGCAGGACACAGCTCTACAAATGGGACTAAGGAGGTAAAACTATGACCTTATAGAATTTTATCTTCCATGTAATTTTTCCCTGGAAAAAGCTTCACAAAAATAAACCTACTGTGGTTTAAGGGCCAGACACGCTGGCACAGTATTTCCTTAAGATGAAAAACAAAGGCAGAGCTGTAGCAGAACCAAACAAGTCACAAGAAAAAAGAACACGAAAAGAATATAGAGAACAGAGAGAACAAACACTAAATGAATAAAAAATAAAACTGTTTCCAGGAATACAGTCCTTAAAGCCCAGTGTTGTCCTGTGCTTAGAACAAATCCCAGATAACACAAGAAGAGGGAACATAAAGGAGAGAAGAAACAGAAAACATCCACATCTGCTAAATCACACCCAAGGCCAGAATATGGGGGGGGGGGGGGTGTGGGCTGGGAAAGAGGAACGTACCTAGTTTGGGGTGTGGAATGAGATGGAGATCTGCCTCCAGTTGTGAAATGCACCACTCCAGCTCCTCCTGGAACACACCTTGGGGATCCTTAGACATTGTGTGGGGAAGGCAGAATGATTAGAAGCACAAATCTCTCACCTCCAAAACTGATTCCAAAACTGAGTTTTCTGAGGCCTCCTCCCCTCTCACAGGAGATCAGACCTGGCTTTACACTGGCGGTGTGCTGTGTAACAGTTCATTTATACCATAAATCAACACAGCACAGGGACACACGTCCTGTGTAGAGAGCACCAAATGAGTCCTCTGCATTACAAAAATTACAGCTCTTACTAGCAGGAAACACCACCACTCCCAGCAAGCCAGGACTTCCCACAGATTTTTTTTTTTTTTTCCATCTTTTTCTCCACCCCAAATGGAACATTTCTCATTTTTCCTGAAGCTTAGGCAATGGCATAATGTCTCCACAGCAGGAAATTGCCTTTTAGCACAGCTCTGGTAACACACAGAATTTATCTTTAGCCTAAACACAAGCCCTTGAGGCCCCACGTGCTCTACTTCTACGCTGGTTGCCTCTTGATAAGCAGGTGGAAGTTAAGGTTTGCAGCCCGCCTGTGGACAAGGCACACTAAAACACTGGGAACGAAAAGAATGTTCAGGATAAGGAAGTGAGCAGGGATTGGGAAAGACACCAGAGATGGGAAAGCCTTTAAGGAGAACCTGCGGGAGCTGGGCCCGGGCCCAGTACGGTGAGAGGGGCTCGGCGCGGGCCGGGCGGCCGAGCCTTACCTGCTCCATGCCGAGCTCCGCACACCGCCGCCGGAGGAAGCGGTCCCAGCGCACCGCCCACCTCCGGTCCCGGGCCTCGTGTGGGCTCCGTGAGCAGCCCCGCCCGCGCCGGCACCACCAACTGGAGTTCGGGGCCCGCCTCTCGGATTCCCCCGGCCCCTCCGCGGGGCCTCCCCCGCCGCGGGCTCAGGGTGGGCGGGCTCAGGGTGGGCGGGCTCAGGGTGGGCGGGCCGGGCCGGTGTGCGCCGGCCTCAGCGCTCGGGCCGGTCCCCGCGCTGCCGTTCCGCCCGAGAGCGGCCGGGCCCGACGGGCCGCAGTCCCCAGCGTATTTGTGACCCCTGCGCCTCCCTCCTGCTCCCCTGAGCCCCACACAGTGCCGGACACACGTGTGCCCACGGAGCGGGCCGCGGGTATCCGGCGCTGCCGCCTTCCCTGGGGCAAATCCCCGCAGGAGCACCCACACCAGCCCTGGCCCCTCACATGCCAGCACGACAGAGGCCAATGCCAGCAAGCACCAGGGCAGGCAAAAAAGGTTAATACACACCTACTGGTACTGCCTAATCCCATTTCTAGTTTAGATTTCCTTTTGATTATTTAATTTTGTTAATAAAAAATTAGACACCTTGTTTCATAGGCATTTTTCCCTCTCGGATTGTGTCCAACAACAGCCAGAAGATCCCCGTGAGGTCAGTACTGCAGCAGCACAGCATGTCACTGCACAGGGTTTGGTGTCTCTCAAACGCTTCAAACCATGGAGGTTATAATTTCTCTTGACTTTGGGAGTTGATGTTAGAAATTCTCCAAGGCTGACAGAAGGGCTCTAAAGTGCTGGGAAAGCACTTCCAAATGTTGCTGCTAAAGATTATAAAATGGTACTGGAAAAATCGGTACACTCCTGCCAATCCCAACCAGACTTCTGTCTGCCTTACAATCTCCATCCACCCTTGCTGAGACTTAGTCATTGTCTGAGCCCTCTCCTCGTGAGAAAAACCACCTCAGTGGTTTGAGCCTTTATCTCAAGGCTTATTCTGAGTGGTTGAGTAGGGTCCAAATCAGCATCAGTCCTCACATACAAGTGTCCCAGCGTCAGGAAAAAATCTGACAGTCAAGTATTGGAGAAGATAATGAGCACAAAATAATGAGCTATTGTATCTATCTTGAAATGCCAGAATCCCACTGCAGTTTTCCTCTCCCTCAGTGCCTGAGCTGGACTGAGGGCTTGTGAGCCTGTCACCACCAATCTGGATGCTTCCCCTAAAGCAAAAGCTTCCCATCCATAGCCCGAGGAATGCACGAACCCATCAGGTGATGCAAAGGCTCTTCCTGGTATGGCTGGCGCAGAGCCTGCAGAACCCATCCAGACAGAGCAAGGAGTGAAAGGAACATTGTTTTATGTCGTAGGACACTGTTCATATCTCCAGCTCTGTGGACTCAATGCCCATGCAGGGAAAAGGCACAAAGGACCAGCAATGCCTTGGTATTCCTGGGTTTGATCTCTGCCCTGAGGATTCAGCCCCACAAGGGCACCGAGTAAGCAAGCTGTGGCAGCCTTGCTCTGAGAACACACAAAAGGCTGTCAGGAGATCTGAATGTGATCCTCAGCTTCTGCTTACACAACAGAAACCTCATCATGGGAAGAGCTGCGAGCTGAGCTGGTGGAAGCTGATGTCTAACAAGTCATGGCTGCCTGGAAGCAAAGCAAACAGCAGGCAGAGGAATTGGAATGGCTTGAGCCTGCCTCAGGTGCAGAGCAGGTTAGTGTGTGCTGTACAAACTGTGCAAAGGCTGGGACAACTCCTCACTGCTGTCAGATGGTGACAGGAGCACCTGTCTGGGGGCAGGACAGCTGTGCAGTCCTGTAAGTCACTCCAGGACTGGCATTCCTTGCCAGCATAGAGCTGCCTTCTTTCCCCATACCACCAACTGAGCACCAACAAATTCTTGGCAGGCATGGCTGAACTGGAAGCTGGAAAATGCAGCTCTTTGGTATGAGGCTCCTTAGAGGGAGTTGCAGGAAGGAATTGGGAAAAAAAACCAAAAGAGAGAAGTTGAATGGTTGCCAGAGCTGCTAACCACAGTGCCAGTGAGCCTTGGAGGGCACTGGGACAGCCCAGTGTCACATGCCCAACACATCCTGTCGCCAGACTTCCTCGCCGGCAATGTACGTGGCTTGCACACACAGGCTGTCATTCAGCATTAGGAAATCTGTGTTGGACAAGAGAGAAAGAAAGCAGCTGTCAGAATGGAGCTGCTGGAGTTGGCTGGGGAAAGCTCAGATCATTGGGGAAGGGCTTCTCCCCACCCCGGATGGCACTGCAGTGCAATCCTGGCAATGGCAGCTCTGCTTTCTGCTCAGCTGAGATGTGGGGGGCACTCCAAAAGGTTTCCCAAACACCACCAGCATCCAAGGGAAAAACCACTGGAGCAAAAGCCCAGAGCATATCCCAGGTGGAACAAGTCTCCCTGTAGCTCCTACCAAAACAGAGAATCAGCATGTGCTTGCAGCAGCCCCTGCTTTGATCCAGCACTTGTGAGCCCTGACACCATTGTCTCCATACCAGTACATGCTGTGCCCACAACAGTACCTGCATCGGAGTCATAATTCAGTGTCCCCTTTTTATGTTCAATCCCCAGGAGCTGAGCGGGATGCAGAGATGCTGCCTCCAACGCAGTCTCTACTGAGCACCCTTGGACAGAGAATTGGGGAGATGTTAGGGCAGCCAGAGCCCCATTGCCAGAGCAGCCCAAATCCCCCTGGACAAAGCAACTGTCAACCAGGCAGTTGATGGACCCAAGCTGGAACACCCTCAGCACAGCCAGCTGGAGTTGGGAAGGGAAATATCCCTACAGGAGAGAGAAGGGAAAACTGAATACCTAGGATATGGAGAAGAGAGAACCATTCACTTTTGTGAGGAAGAAGCTGGAGAGTTCACCTCTCATTAGTTCTATGGGTTAAATTGAAACTTCCCCTCAAAAAGGGGCTCATCTGAGGGCACTGATTCCAGCCCTTGCCATGTCTCAGGTGAGAGGGAACATTCCTGGTGGAATGGAGACATCTGGCAAAAGCAAGACCTCCTCCCCTGTCAACACAGGGAGCAGCAACTTGTGGGGCTTACCTGTGGCTTCTTGGAAGTGTCGCACACAAGTGTCCATGGTCGCCACGCTGCCACTCAGGGTCTTTGTGCCTGGGAGAGAAACAGGATGGCACTGAGCAGCACCCATAGCTCACAGCAAGAAGCAGGGCACTACGGAAGCATAATGGGACCAGAAGTGCAGAAGTCCTGTGTGGCAGGAGGAGCAAGCTGAAGGGCCTGCAGCCATTTTCTGCTGGAGCGCAGGAAGAGGTACCTGGGTGTTATCTGCAGCTCCACTATCAGATCAGCTGGACTGGGTGAAACCATCTCACAACACAGGCATCTGCTGCCAGAGGAAAGGAATGGAGAAAGGAATGCTCCTTCTCTGAAATACCTTCCCAGTCTTCATCTGCTTGGGAATTTGAAACTTAAGGAATTTAGGTAGCAAGAAGTGGTAGTGTTATAATGAAGAAAAGGGACAATAAATATCTCTAAGATTTCTCAGTCCTTACTGATGCCCTGAACCTCTAGCACTGGGCAATGAAGCTTTCAAAGGTGTCGCAGACAGCTATAACTGGACAGATTCCTCCACGAGGGAGGCACATTTCACCTCTTTACCAGGAGTTTCATTATCCCCAAGGCCAAGTCACTGCAGATCCACCAGGCAGCAAAACCCAAGAGGGTGGCACAAACGCTGCCACACACCAACAGGGACAGCAAGGTGTGCTCAGCTCCTCAGGAATGGTGCTGGTGGCAGCACTGTCCCCAGCTCTTCAGCAAGAGGGACAGCACTTACCTGCGATGTAGGTGTTCAGCCCATCGATCTCCACCACCTGCTGACCCAGAGTGTGCCGACCTGGTGCTAGCCCCATGCCAGCAATTGCATCTGTCACCAGCACCAGCCCTGCAGAACACAAGGAAAGGGGCCTTGTCAACACTGCTGCTGATTTTGCTGCAGCTCCAAGCACTGTGCCTTGTTGACCCTCCCAGAAAGGAACCACATGTCTCCAGCCACATCGCACTAAAGCAAGAGGACTGAGGAATCAGTACATGTGGCTGTGACCTTCCAGACAGCAAGGGCAGCGTAAATGTCTTCTGAGAGATGGTACAGTGCTCGGAGTGGCTGATAACACTGTGGGGACTGCCATGGCTCACCTTTGGGGTGGGCTCGGTGGGCGATGCGCAGGGCAGCAGGGTTGGTGTGGATGCCATCAGAAATCATGCCATAGAAGACCCTCCGCCCAGCAGGAATCTTGTCACTTGTCAGCAGCCCCACAATGCCAGGGTCACGGTGGTGGAACTGCGCAAGGGGAGAGAGAGGACGACATGCTGGCTGAGACTTCACTTTAGGGGATGCAGCAGTCATCTGTATCCCACAGTGCCTGGCAGCTTTACCAGGCAAACCTGGGACTTTAATCACAGAATCACAGGATGGTTTGAATTGGAAGGGACCATAAAGTTTATCTTGTTCCAACCCCTGCCATGGGCAGCATCACTTTCCACTATTCCAGGGTACTCCAAGCCCCATCCAACCTGACCTTAAATGCTTCCAGGGACAAGACAGCCACAGCTCCACTGGGCAACCTGTGCCAGGGTCTCAGTACCCTCACAGCCAAGAATTTCTTCATAATATTCCATCTAACCCTGGCCTCTGGCAGTGGGAAAACATTCTTCCTTGTCCTGCCACTTCAGGGCTTTGTCCAAAGTCCCTCTCCAGTTCTCCTGGAGCCCCTTTAGGCACTGGAAGGGGCTCTGAGGTCTCTCTGAGGCCTTCTCTTCTCCAGGTGAGTATCTCCAGCTCTCCCAGCCTGTCCCAAAGCAGAGAGGCTCCAGCCCTTGGAGCATCTCTGTGGCCTCCTCTGCACTCACTCCAGCAGCTCCACATCCTTCTGATGGAAGGCCCCAGGGCTGGAAGCAGCTCTGCAGGTGGGGCCTCACCTGAGTGGGGCAGAATCTCCCCCTTCCCTGCTGTCCACACAGGAGGGGGTCTGGGTACACACAGGAAGGGCATGTCCAGCTCTCACCCACCAACACTTCCTAGTCCTTCTCAGTGATGAACTTCAAGAGTCTGCTACAGCCTTGAGTCTCTTTCAGATCCAGCAGTAGGAATGTGAAGCCAGAGGTTCAGTGCCAAAACCTCATTGCAAAGCATGGTACAAAACCAGCTGTGGAGAACACAGACCCATGGGGAGCAGGAGAGAAAGCCCAAAAGCAGCCCTGGAGAAGGGCAGGTGCTTCTGGGGACTCACCGGCAGCATGGCATTGAAGAGGTGAGTGATGAAGGTTGCTCCGTGCTGCACAGCCTCCTCAGCCTGGGACAGATTAGCCACTGAATGACCTGGGAACAGAGACCAATGCCTGATTCCTCTGCCCATCTCTCCACTGATTTCCCTACAGGAGCAAAGACACTCCATCACTGGACTATGCTCTAATGCCCACCCTGGCCTGAGGTCTCAGGTGCAGCCTCGACACAGATGTGTCTGGCCATGACCCAGGGGGGGACTCTGGGGGTGGGTGCTTCACCTGAACTCCTTCAGTGTTCACATCACAGCTGTCACAATGCTGCCTTGCTCACAGCATGTTGTCTTCAGGCTGAGTTTGAGATCCAATGATACGCCTTTCTGCTGGCCTCAGATACTTAAATATTTTGTAGAGAATTATCAGAAGACGCCCTCACAACAGTGGGAACTTTGCCAGGAAAACATATGGGAAGGAAACTATCCAGAAAGAAACTTTTGTTTCCCCAACAGGACAGCAGCTCTGTGGGCTAACCTTGCCTTTCTGGAGTTCTTTATGTGGCTTTGGGATAACAGATAGTCTGCTGTATGAATGCCCTTCTCACTTGAGGTTTAATTTCACCCTGAATAACTTCCCCCCTTTAAAAAAAAAACAAACACTTCTTCAATGATCTGAGACAAAGAAGAGTTTGTGAAGTAAAGGAAAAGAAAACACAGCCAGTTTTAAGTCAGAGGCCAGCCAGATGTTGGTGGGAGAGGTTCCTACAGTACTTCCGGTTGAAAAACAGAGTTATCAAACCAAGAGTAACCTTTGGAAAATGATTTCACCTGTCACATAAGGCCAAAAGCAGTGGAACTTCAGAGTTTGAACCTTTCCACATCATCAAACCTCCAACTAAGACTGCTATTCTTCCCTGTGTTAGAACAGCACCTTCTTTTTACTGCAGGGGCTCCTAAGTTGATACAAACTTTGGCCCTTGCCATGACAGATAGACAGCATCAAGCAAGGTCCCCATTTGTGACAGGTTTGTTATCTCCATCCAGAATCCCACCCCATCCAGTTGCACTGAGACACTGTTAGAGATGCCACAGCCTCAAGGGAGGGGCGGCCAGAACTCCCCTAAGCCCTGGGTGCCCCAGCCCTTACCCAGGGAGACACAGATGCCCCGCTTGGTGAGCTCCCGGATCACCTCACTGCTCCTCCTCATTTCAGGGGCCAGGGTCACTATCTGGACACAGTCCAGGGAGCCATAGGTGGCAAGCAGGTCCTGGAAAGCACCTGCTTCAAAGGTGCGAAGGCAGTGCTCTGGGTGGGCACCCTTTTTCTCCTTGCTGATGAACGGCCCCTCCAGGTGGGCTCCTGTCCAAACAGGAACAAAGAACCATGACCCTTCCTCCCCCTGCCAAGGACCAAGAAACCTGATATGTCTACTCTGCTCCAGTAACACTCTTGCCATTTTTCTGCAGCAAAACACATGTCTCAGGCAACTGTGAGCTCAGCACAGTGAAGATGCAGTGCTGGCCACTGGCCAAGCCAAGTCACCCAACTGCCATTGCTCCAGGGGCCCCAGAGGGGCCGGAGCAGTGTGTGTATGATGACAGAAAACACAGTAAAAGCCAGGCACAGACTAAGGGACAAGGTGGGTCTGTGCCCACCTGTGCATCCCTCCCCTATTTGTGCTCTGTAAGTTCTTTCACATCAACAGTGAACAAGGTAATTGCCCACCTAGACTAACACCACAAAGGGATGAATCCACTTACCCAGGATTCCTGCTCCATGGGCTCCACCATTTCTTACACTGATCTGAGGGAGAACCTAGAGAAAGGGGTTTGTCAGACATGGCAACCCAGACACAGCCCCCCAGCCTGCCAAATCAGACCCAAATTTCAGGTCCACAGGGAGATTTGTAGCTGGACCACTTGGGACCATCATAGCCCACAAAGGAAAAGCCGTCTCCAAGCCTTGGTGTGCAGAGCTCGCTTGGGAGACATGGCTGTCTCAGCATTCTAAGGGCTGAGGGCAAGAAACCCAGGGTAGAGTCCATCTCCTCATGCCCATGGCTTTTCTGCCCTGGCAGCTATCCCAGTCTTGGCCCACCCACCTCCTGATACCAACCTCAGTCCCTGATCACCCTGCGGATGGGAGAGGAAAAGGCCCTTACCTGGTGGTACACAGATGGAGGAGAGCTCACCAGGGTGGGACAGAAAGAGGTCACTCCATGGGAGAGGATTTTCTGACTGACCAGGTCAATACCTGATTTGAAGTCATCCGTAGCCAGAGAGAAGTCCACCCCAAAGCCTCCTGCACCACAAACAAAACAGGGGTGAAACTGCTGCTTCCCCAGTGGGTGTGCTCCACCCATAAACACAGAAGAAAGACTGTGTGACTGGAGGGAGATATTCCATTGGTAGGGCGTTGACACAGAGGGCTCCACCAGCACTTCTATCCTACATTTCAAGGTTCCACAAGTACAAATCTCACCATCACTGCCCTCATGACGTGCTCTTCCCCACAGCACCCCAGTGTTTTGCAAGCACAACCTTTTTATTTTGATGCAGGGCAAAATGTGATGATTCCCAGCTAAAAGGGAACTGACTTCCAACTTTAGCTACCATAGAACAAGCCCCTCTTTCATTCTGAAGAGAGCTGTTGCAGTTAATTGTTATTGTTCCTGTGGGAAGTCTTGCCCTCTCCTCCCACATCCTGGAAAGGGCAGGGAGGCATCCTGCCAGTGCAGGGGCAGGATAAAATATCGATAAAATTGAGTTCAGAGGAAACCCTCACCTGGCCAAAGGGGATCACTTACACAATAGCAGCAACCACAGGCAAAATTGCTCTTTGTCACTGGTTGGGTGACTCACACCTCCCTTGAGCAGCTGAAACCTGGCCATGGGCAGGACACCCGCAGTGGGGCTGGGAGTCAGGGACGGACAAACCCAGGATGCCCCCAGTCTGCGAGTGCATGTAGCTTCACTGTACCATTGATCTGGACATCGATGAAACCTGGGGCGATGATGCTGTCCTTGCAGTCCAGCTGGACATCAGCAGAGCCCTTTTCGTCAAAGAAGAGTTTCTCTGGGTTGAGGATCTTCCCTTCTCGTACCCACAGGTCCTCCCTGGAGGGACAGTCACACATACCAAGCTCTGGTGCCATCTGCAGCATGTGTAGCAGGTGGCTGTGCCCCAGTGACAGTGATCCTGAGCAAAGTGGATCCCATCGGCACATCCAGCCACGGGCTCTGTGATGTCTGCCAGAGCACAGCTGCTCTTTCAGCTGTGACACAGCGAGCAGCCCTCTCTGCCTGGCTTTGGCTCTGCAAAACTCACAGGAATGGGATTTTCATGGGCTACCCCTCAAAAGTGGTGGTGATGATGGCCAAAGCGCCAGGGGGCTGGCAGAAGAGACAAACCTACCTCACACCCGCCCCATCTCCCTCCAAAACCTGGCAGAGAGGACATGGCATGGTAGAGCGCGCGGGGTGAGGGCCAATAGCCGGTGCACAGGGGGAACTGGCGACCTTCCCTCGGCACTGCAGGTGTCAGGTCAGGTCGGCAGCCTGTCCGGGAGCCCCCACACCCCTGGTACCGCCGCAGCCTTGGTACCCACGGACACCACGATCCCCCCAGACAGCCCTGGCACCGCCGGACATCACGGTACCCCCAGCCACTGTGGTACCCCCCCGCCTCACCTCTGGAGCTGGTGGTCCCTCAGGATGCGGCAGTTGGTGAACTGGACGATGGACGCGTCCGAGACGGATTTGTTGGACGGCATCGCGGGGCAGTGGGAGCCGGCGGGAAGCGCGAACCCCCTGGTGACCGGCGCAGGGGGAAGGGACCGGGCGTGGCGAAGCAAGGCCAGGCCGCGGCTCCGGTGCGAGCGGCTGCCGCGGGACTGTTCAGGCGGTGAGGGGCGGAGGCACCGGAGCACCGCCCCCGGGGCAGGCGGAGGGTGAGCTCCCTCCCCTGCCTAGCGCTCTGAGCCGACGCTGTGAGGAACAAGCCCCACGAGGCCGTGCGGGCGGGCGCCGCCGCGGTGCCCAGCGAGAGCCGGGCCCGGGGCGCTGTCCCTGCCCCGGGGGCACCGGGGCCCGGGGGCGTGGCCTGGGCACGGCCTCGCCCCGCAGCACCGCCCGCTCCTGGTCACGTGAGCGCGCTCAGCACGTGGGGGGAACCCCCACCCGCCGTGCGGCACGTGACCTGCCCCGGAGAGCCGCCATCACGGGAAGGGCGCTGCCATCTTGAGAAGGTCGGCGGCGGACACCCTCCTCGTGAGACCCCATCCTGAACCCTCATCTCTAGACCCCATCTTGAGACCCCATTGTGAAACCATGCTGAGACCCTACCCATCGTGAGATTCCATCCTGAGATCCCCATCCTAGACTCCATTGTGAGCCCTCATGCTGAGAGCCCATCCAGAAACCCCATCCTGACACCTCCATCCCAGCAGCCCCATCGTGACACCCTGGGCCCACTAGCCCCTCTGAACCCAAGGGAAACTGACAAGGCATGGTTCCACCCAGCTGATGTGGGCTCTGGCACTGCTTATGAATCTCTCCTAGGAAAGAAAAGTGATGGGGAATGTAATATCCCTGTCTGGCCTGGAATTGTATTTTTTTTTAGGTTTTGAGCCATGCCTATCATTCCATGATGTCAGTGCTTGTCCATGCTACAAGCTGTTCCTATTGTCAGCAAGATGCTGGGAAAGGGGCCTGAAAGGGAGAGATGGGAATGATGCTGGTGGAGGCTGGGAAAACAATGTGCAGCACAACACTGTTTCAGGAATTTGAGGCTAAGAATGGTTTCAGGCCATAGAGGGGCTCCAAAAGCTGAACCCTTCTGCTCTGGAGCCAGGCTGAGAGAGCTGGGGGGGTTCACCTGGAGAAGGCTCCATGGAGCCCCTTCCAAGGCCTAAAGGGGGTGCAGGAGAGCTGGGGAGGAACTGTAGACAGGGGCCTGGAGGGACAGGACAAGGGGAATGGCTTCCCACTGCCAGAAGGCAGGGTTAGATGGGATATTGAAGTACCTGTGAGAGTGCTGAGGCCCTGGCACAGATTGCCCAGAGCAGCTGTGGCTGCCCCTGGATCCTTGGAAGTGTCCATGGTCAGGTAGGATGGTCAGGGCTTGGAGCAGCCTGGGATAGTGGAAAGTGTCCCTGCCCATGGCAGGGGGTGGAGCTGGATGAGCTGTAAGGTTTTCCTCATGAAATTATGCACATCTCAGACACCCAGCACTGTATGGCTGGGAATGATTTTTAGCTTCATACAGGTGGAGCTGAGGAGAATCCAAAATTAGAAGTTGAGAAGATGAATTCTAAAAACAGCTCTCAGCCCTGCTTATCAGTCTGTGAAGAAGAAAGGACCCATCCAAGCTGCTAAATCGAATTTGGATGTCAGAAGGCATGTATAGCATCCAAACTGCCTGTAGCCAAAACAGGTCCCTTCCCCAGGAACACACAAGCTGACAGGGCTGTGACAGTATCTTGAGCTGGCAGTGGAAGAGATGCCGAGGTAAAGGCAAGTACTGACTGCAGAGATAGGACCACCCACCATAAACATCCTGCCTCAGGCCCACCCAGAGCACTGGCAGAGCTTCACCTGAGAACCCTTCAGCCACACAGATCCTAGGCTGCCAGTCCCAAGCCTGGATCAGAGTGCTGAGACCTGTCTGCACTGCTGGGAGAACCGAATAGCCTGTGCCAAGCGACGGGCATCTGCTCCTGGAGACTGCAGGTGTATCATCCAGCCCAGTTTATGGCACGTACTGCTACAGTCTTAATCCTTTGGATGTTCTCCTTTTATTTCTCAGCGTTTTATTAGCCCTGTCTTGCATTGTCAATACTGCACACTCTTCTAATAATAATTCCATATTCTTTCTCTCCACTGGCCCAGTAACAGGCAGAAGGAATTACAGGCTGTAGTTTTGCTTGCATTTTCTTTAGTAAACGTGCATTTTTTTCCTTCAGGTTGAGTTATGTTAAATCTGGCTCAATTCCCAAATCAGATTCACTGCCTGGCAGCAAGAGCAGTTGTACCTGCGCACTTGGGAGGACCTGGGGAGCATATGGAGCACCTGCAGGAGTGGGGCTGGGGTCAGCACTGCTGCTGCATGAGGGGTTTGAAATATGGCCTTGTCTTCTGTTTTTCACAGGCATTCACAAAGATGTGTAAGAAATTGTCCCAAGCCATGGGGGCTGCTTAGAACAAACTGCCACTCTTGGGAATATACATGATTTCCCAAGATTTGTCCTTAGCCTACCTCATGCAGACAGCCATTAGGAGAGGGCGGCTGAATTCACTGTCTGCCACTCAAGTCACCCTTTTCCCCTCTGCCAAAGACAAAGGAAGAAAGCACAGATGTAACAGCACACACAGGACAGTTCAAAGTGCCAGAAAAGGCTCTGGAACTTACACAGTCCCTGGTATCCCCTTGATGGATCCTGAAGAGCCAAACCTGATCCTGTGGTGAGGGCAGCTTGTCCCTCAGCAAAAAGAAAATGGCAAAGACAAGCCGCCAGCTCTCCAGGAGCTGCATCCTGCCCAGCTTGTGCTCTCTCAGGTCCAAGAGAGCTGTCAGGGGTCTGTAGGTACCTTGTGCGTACAGTGTGGGCACCAAAAGCCTCGGTCCCTAAATATGTAATGTTGGGGCAGGATTTTTCCTTGTGTGCTTTTGTGTTGTGACACAAGAACCAGCTTGCCTGAAAATCACTAATACAAGTTGCAAAGTTGTGGCTCTCAGAAGTTCACTGAAGAAAAAATAACAGCATTTATTAGCTTTAACAGGAACAAAAATGGAGAAGCATTTTGGGACACAATCCTTTGACCCTGAAACAGAAAATTCCCACTCCAGAGCAAGCAGCATTGTGAAGATATGCTCTGGATTTAATTTAATCGTGTCAAGAGAAAAAGATGGTTAATAGCTGTAAATCTAAGGGTAGAGGTTGCAAGTCCTGTGCAGAGACAAATAACTCTCACCTGAGCACAGTGATGGTTTGAACAGTGCAGCCAGCTGGAAACAGCAGAATGCCCTACAATCAGTATCCCCATGGCCAGCCTGGGAAGGAAACAAGGTTTACTGAGAGCTACAGTCATTAGCTCTGCTGTTACGCTGTAATTGAAAACACCGACTTGGTTTCTGGGATCAGTTTCTCATAACAAGGTTTTTACTTCCCCAAAGCTTATTTACTTTTCCAGGTTACAATGCTTCTCTGTAAGCCAGATCTCCCCAGGAAAGCCAGTCTCTGAGCAATCACAGATAAAATGCTGGTACTGAAAAATGCTTCTCCAACAGCAGTGAAAAAAAAAATTGCAGCCTTTGGAAAAAAGCAAACAAAACACAGTGTGAAAGAGTTAACAAAGAACAAGGTCAAGAGACTCTCTGGAAGCATTGTCTGTGCTGGCAGCTCTGACATCTGGTCCTGAACCTCCCCGAGCCTGCACTGACTGCAGATGGCCCTGTCCCTGTGGTGCTGCTACTGCAGAGGCCCCACTCCTCTCCGCAGGGCTGACTCACTGCAGCGCTCCCAGCCACGCACAGAACACAAAAGCACCATGGCTATGCCAGCACAGCCACCCCCCTTCCCCTCTTCCAAACAGACCACCAAGTCAATCCCTGCCAGCTGGGACTGCCCTCTGAGCTGCCATGCTCCTGGCAGTAAAAGAATTTCAAAAATTCCAAAGATCCCTCATATTCTTAATGCCCCGAATCACTTGAGAAACGTGCTGATGCAATAGTACCAGCAAAGGACTTGAAATGGGAGTTTTCAGCTGGGAGTCATCACAAAGGAGTCAGAGCATCATTGTCAGAGCTGAGGCAGCACTACTGACTGTTAATTTGACTCTGGGTGTATTTGCAGGTACTTGGCACAAAGTGATCCTCCCCCAATCCATGCTCACACCCCAGCTCTGTTCTTCTTGCATGGGTGTTATATATTAATGACAAAGGCTACATGTTCTAAGGCATGAAGCAAAATGCGATTGAAGGGATTTTCCCTGCACTGGTTCTGGAAGTACCTATTAACTGTCTCTGCATGATGTCACCAACCTACAAGGGACCTTAGGGGTGACTGGAACAGGGGGCCTTTCAATTGCTTACTGCCCTTGGAGATGAGAGCACTTAGCTGCTCTCTTAAATGCAAGACTGGCAGTAGGGTCCCATTACAGAAGGTAGAACCAAATGTTAAACATATCTGCAGCCCCAGACAGGACCCCCTCCTATCCTTTCACACAATTTGACTTGCCAAATTCAATTCCTCTCACCAGAGCTGCAAGCTGGATGCAGCATCCTCTCCAGAGCCTGGGTTTGGGATTCACCCCCCAGCTGCAAGCTGTCACACTGCACCTGCACAGGAAGGCCCCCCTCCGCAGTCAGTGTGAGACACAATTAACCTACAGATTCCATAAACATTTATGAGACCTGGGGAAAGCCTAATTCAGAGGTTTAGTCTACTACTTTTGCTGATGAAAAGAATGACCAAAACCATTCAGATCAGAAATTTCTCCTTCTGCTGGCCACTGCTTCAGCAGCCATGCAGGATTTTCCTTCAGTCAGCTTATGCCTTGGTACAGCCCCACCACCATCTCACACTACCACAAGGCAAAGCACTGCCCAAGCAAAACCAGCCCAGGCCAGGCCAAGCCCGCTGAGAGGTGACTGCATAGAGATCAGTGTTCTAGCAAACAGCAAAAAAATAAGCAAATTCCTTTGTTAATAGTTATTGCTAACCCTGACAGGACAACTGGCTCATAGCTACAGTCTCCTGACCACCCACAAGGTTCACACAGTGGCACCAGGCCTGGGCTAGGCAATGCCCCCTGCCAGGTTGGAAGCTCCAAGTAGCTTCAGTGAATTCCTTATGTTCTGGCCACTGCTCTTCATGGTACTTGCACCACTCATTGGACAGATACGTTGGTGAAACACATATATGCATTTTCATTCCCAACCAGGTGAAACATCCCTCCAAATACATCAGCTTGGTTTGATGCCAAAGGCACTGCTAGCACCAGGTGTCTGAGTAGTAACATTTTGGCTTTACCACTGAAAAGGTGCAACACATTTCCCATAAAAGCTTGTCAGTACTCAAAATCCTCAGGCCAGAGGAGGCTGCTCCAGCACCCAGTAGCTGCAGCAGAATCTCCCAGCTCAAATGGTCCTGTGATTTAAAAGATAAAAATACAAGTTCTTGACTGAAGCCATTTTGTTGATGAGACTATTGTTGAGGTACTTCAGAGGCAATTACTATTCACAGTACAGCTTCCAAGCAGCTCAGCTTCTGCAGGGCCAGCACAAGGACAGGCTGCTTGTTTCCTGACAAGGCAGCTCCTCTCCTGGTCACAGGCTGCAGCCTGCACCCTCTCTCCCTGGCCCTTGGTGCAGGCTGCAGCTCCCTGACCCTTGGGGGCATCACACTGAGCCAGATGTGATCAGGGTGAGCACAGCCCTGCATCCCTACTCACCACGAATATGGCCCATGGCAGCAGCTGGGAACCACACTGCTACAGCCCAGGAGAACAGGAAAGTTGTGGCAGAGCTGGCAGCATCACTCTGGCATGCTGCCAGTCACTTCAGGAACCTGCCTGCCTGGAGAGACCTCACCCTCTTCCCAAAGGAGCAGCAACAGCTGGAAATCAGAGCCAGGGACTCATTACATCAATGTAGTGAGGAAGTTTTATTTCGAAACATGGTAGAAGTTTGTAACCCAACACTGGGTGCACGACTGATGCTGGAGCATATGCAGTTACTATTGAAACACAGGAGTGTTTCGGACAATTGCTGTAATAAAACACAAAATTCTCATACTCCAATACCAGGACACTACAGCAACCTTTAGAATCAAAATTACATCCAAGGAATTCTCTGCACTTACAATTTACCCCACAGTGTAATCTACCTATATATAAGATTAATATATATAGCATGGGAAATTGAAAATCCTTGCTCCATACATGTATGAACATGTCAAGTCTTTTATAAATAAACATCCAGTGAAGAGAAAAAATTACATTTCTAGTTCATATTTATACATAAAATACTAACAGCAATGGGTGGAAAATTGCACATGGGCCACCCCAAGCCATGCAGCAGGCCTGGAGCAACCCATGCAAGTTAATATTGAAGTACACACAGGACAGACGAGCCACTAACATATATTGCGCATTTACAAGAGATCAACTACCAAATTGGGACAACTGTACACATTGGAGAAACCATTTTCATTCTGGAGCTTTTTTTTTTTTTTTTTTGTTAAATGTAGATTTGTTACATCTCTTTACAACATACCGCAACATTTACTTCGTGGAGAGGATAAGGGCAACAATGAGGCCATAGAGACCCAAGACTTCAGCGAAGATCAAAATGAGGATCATCCCCACAAATAACCTGGGCTGCTGTGCTGTGCCCCGGACGCCTGCATCACCCACAATGCCAATGGCAAAGCCAGCAGCCAGGCCGCTGAGACCCACACTCAAGCCAGCACCCAGCTGAAGGAAGCTCCTGTGGGACAGAGATAGAAGAATTTTCAGTGGCAAGGAACAGGACACCCAGCCTTAAGCCCCTAACTCTTTCACCAAGCCCAATGTGTCTCAAAGCAGATGCTTACTGATACTCCCAACTCTGATACTTAAAGATAGGCAGCAGTGAAGGATCTTCCCCTGATGTTCATGTGTGGCTCACCAACTGAGTTACTGGGTTCATCTGGCCACTAGCAGGCTCAGTGTGCTGTCAGAACAGCACTTAATAACACTTGCAGCAATGCCTGTCCCATGGTGCTGTGCAGCCTGTTAGTAGCTGCTCATCTCCAACTGTGAGCAATCTTGTATACAGCCACAGCACATTCAGGTGTCTTGCACTGCAGGAGCTGGGCAGGAATGGTCTGGTTTTCCAAGGAGGAGAGCAGTCCTGTGGAGCAGTCCCTATCTGTGTCTGCTCACCTGGTAATTGCAAAGGGCCATTTATATCTGCTGTTTTAGACCACGTCTTGTTAGGCCAAGCACAGTGCTCATAGGTACAGCCTGTACAGCAACACAGATACCTGTCACACTTCAGCAGCATTGTTTAATTGCAAAAGGGCTCAATCACACCAGTTCCAGCTGTTCTCAGAAGCCAAAAGGAGACTAAGTTTCAGACTGTAGCTGCTAGAGGCCCAATGTATAGCTCAAGGATTGACTTACCAGCACAAGAAGCAAAAGCAGTATTAATTATTTACTTCCATCTCCCAGGCAACAGCAGATCTACTTAGACAGTTTTGGAAACACCTGTGCATCCAGGTCTAGAGTCTGGCATCATGACACAAGCTTTGCCTCCTATCCTAGTGCTGCCATGGCTTCTTTCAAGCCACAGCCCCACCACAAGAGCAGTAGGATGCCCAACTGATTTGTAACCACCCGTACAGCCAACTCCACGGGGGCTGAGGCATCCGGCAGGACAGCTGGAATCCAGCCCATGCTCCTAAGCCTAGCCATGCAGCATTTAGCACTGCCAGCCCTTCCAGGGGCCTTGAGCCAAAACCACCCACACACAGAGCATCAAACAAGTGACAGGACAGTCTGAAACAGAACCACCAGCTGCAACAACTTACTTGAATAGCGTGATTTCAGGTGAGAGGGCATTGGCAATGAGCACTGCCACTACAAGGCCGTAGATTGCTATAATACCCGCCATGACCACAGGGATGATGGACTTCATGATCAGCTCAGGCCTCATGACAGACATGGCTGCAATGCCTGTGCCACTCTTTGCTGTTCCATATGCAGCTCCCAAGGCTGGAAGAGAAAAAAAAAATGCATTAAACACGTCCCCAGATACCATTTCTTTCACTAGGCTGCAATTAGAACAGCTAAGTCAGCACAAGGAAGGATTGTGCAAAACTAACATTGTCACATGTCAGCCAGGAATACTCTCCTAAGGGATGAGGAAGTGACCTACCCAGAGTCCTATTCCAAAGATGAATAAGAGGTGCTGTTCAAACACTACTGATAGCAGAACATCTTTCCAGGCCAGCTTCACAGCAGGGCACACCCCTAGCAGCCATCCATGCCCCTGCTTAGGGGCCAAAACCCAGTCCCAAGGGGAACTCAAGTGTTTGTGCCCTCCCAGAATCCACACTGCAAGGCTCAACAAAGCACATCTGTCTATCCCAGCAGAACACAGCTGAGAGCTGGGCCACCTGAACTGAACTCCCACAAAACCCATCTGCCTATGCTTTGGCCCTGGAGTTAAATGTGTCACTGCAGCTTCAGACACACTGATATAGAAACCAACTCAAATATTACTGCTCCACGTCATTCATTGGAGAAAGGTTCTGGCACATGGAGAGTGTGACCTCACCTGTGAAGGATTCCGGTCCTAACACTTGTCAATGCTACTACTGGAACAACAAAGAAGAGTTTGGCTTGTAGGTTATAGAGGACCACAACCACCTTACACCTAAGGTTTCCTCATCATCTCTGTCAACACCTGAGCATGCAGAGACCTGCACAGGATGATGGGTTTATCACCTGTACCTGAGACCTGCTGGAAGAATCTAAAGCACTATTCCTAAGTAACTTCTGACTTGAAAACTTTGTATTAGTCTCACAGAAGCTTCCTCAAGTACCTCATTCTTTGATTCTACAGTACTTGAAAATACACTTTTCCTTTCAGCCTTACTGGGGAGTACTCTGGGAACTCCACAGCTTCCTACTGTATTCACCATCATCCAGAGATGACATGCATGTCAGCTGCCAGCCAGGAATAAGTCCCTGAAGCAGCAGAGACAAGCATATGGAAGGGCAGGCAGTCTCATTTTCTGACACCATCAAGATTGTCCTCAGAGGTCAGTCCTATTTGGCAAGAAAATGTTCTTGCATCTGTTCTAAAACACTGCTGGAATGTACTTAAACCATGGGCATTTAAAGTCTTTTACTGTTCTGAAACTTAATAGTTAAGTTTGCTCCACCCACAGAAAACTTAAGGTTTCTCCAAGGGAGACCTGCTTATTCTACAAAGATCTGTCACTGTCTTACACCAGTATTAAAGCGTGAGATTGTGCACCTTGTCCTGAAGAGCTGCTGGGAGGTATTTGGATACATGCTTTCCTGCTTCTCACTCAGCACTCCCATAAAGCCCATATTTAGAGTAGTCATCTTCCTGGTTTGGCACTAGACCTCCACACCATTCAAACAAGCAGCACCACTGCACTAACAGAAGGTTCATTCTCAGGAGGAAGTTCAGTTTTAGTTACAAAAACCTGAAGGGAAAGTCTCATTAACTACCAATTTGTTCTGTGCTAGCAAAGCTCTTGAACCTTGACTGGCACCAAGTGATGTAAAGGGCTATTTGGGCTATTCAGAACTAGAACCCAACTTAGGAAGCCTGAGCCAGGAGCAGGTTCTATCTGCAAATATAAGATTAACCTCAAAATTAGCACATGGACTTAATCAGTCATTTCAGTGATGGCTCTGTTTAGGGCCTAGTCCTTAGGAAGTCTAGAAAGAAAGCACTGACTTGAACTAGGAAACCTTTTTGTTGGATGAAGCACCTTATAAGGACTGGAACTAAGCCTGAATCCTGGTTCCACTGTCTACCCTGGGTATAGAATTTAGCAGAAACCACTTCTCCTGTCTGCAATCTTTTACAAACATCTCAAAAATGCAGAGGCTTATGAGGGAAGTTCACTATTTAAAGTTATATCACTCATCACTTCCTCCAAGCATGAAGCTACTTGAGGGTGTTGCAATTAATGCAGTGATGCATTAGAGAAGGTGATTTTGTAATCCCACTTACAAGAAAGTCAGCTTGCTCAAGCTTTTGTGGAGGGGCAATGCAGCACGAGTTTGTCAGTCCCTGTTAAAATCCCAGAAGAGGTCAGATCTTATGTCTTGAACTTGTTTTAGACACAGTTTGAAAGAAAGCCTATGTTCACCAGTCTTCACATGACAGTCTAAGATGTCACTGAAATTCTACTGAACTCCCACTGGTGGCCACACAGAGCTTCAGAGCTCGGCACATCTGCTCCCAAGGAAGCCTTTACCACCACCCCAACCAAGAGACATCTCCAACACCTTACAAGGGAGTTTTACTAGCCTGGCAAGTTTACTAGCAGCTTCACAAGCCTGGCAAGTTGTCCTTGCATCTTTGACATTATCTCAGTATTACAGGCAATGTGGTAAAGACAATACCTGCTTCCCACCATGGCACAGCCACTCAGTTTTGGGCTATGGACACCCTGGACAATGTTCCTGCACACCTTCACCTCTATCTTGCAGCAGCTCTAAACAACGGAAAATCTCAGTAAACAGGGTTTGAGGAGATCTCCGTGGCAGACACTGGAAATGGGGCAAGAGCTGTACCTCTGCTACACATCTGGGTAGCAGACTCTGGGTTTCTGTGTCAGCTCATCCAGCTCCCTCACCTCTAACATACAGGCCAAGCAAGCTCCAAACACTACCTTTAAAGAGGTAGACCTGTCAAAACATTTACCTGGCAGGTGGAGAAGCACTCCACCTATCTAGTTCACCAGAGTCAGAATCCATGCTGGTCTCTAACCAGGAATTGTGCCATTTGGAAGTTCAATGGTGTTACAATACAGAGAAGTTGCAATGCATATCATTCAAGATCACCTACTCCCAGTAAGCCTGTTTCAAAGGTTAACCCCCTTGTGAAATACTTTATTTACTACTTGAACTCACAGCCCAGAGTTGATTTATGTACTGCTCCTGGTGGCAAAATGCCTTCCCCTCAGGGCTGAGAATATGCTGCCTGGCACCTTACCATATCTGTCCCTTTAAAAGTCACAGCAGAGGGAGTGAGGCTGTGCAGCTCCAGGATCAAGTATAAACTAGACAGTCACTTGCCAGATAGGCTGTAGTGTCAAAGACTGAAGACTGGTCTTAGTCTTGCCACTGCCACAGCTTTCCATGCAGCATCCTGCTCTTCAGATCAAGGGCACTCCCAGCATCAGAACCAACCTTTTCCAGCTCCAGCAGGTGACTGTGCTTAGTCAGGTCACACACACACCAAGAAGCGTAACCTTGCAGTTAAATCAGATTCAAGTCACTCCCTTGATACAGAAAGAGGCTGTGAGGAGCCTTCCAAGTCAGGAGATCCAGTAGCACAGATCCAGTTTCACCAGTGGATACATTGAGACAGGCTCAGCCCAGGAACAGGCTCAGAACCAGCCACATACACTCCAGCAGCATTTGGTCCATTCAAAGCCAGGGATACCTCCCATGTCCCACCATGGTGAAGCAGATTTCCACATTGCATGCAAGAGATTTCTAGAGCACTAACACACAGAACTCACCTGCATGAGAAGTGAGCTAGTAATAAAAGTCAGATTTCAAATTAGGATACCACTGGTTACCATCACAGCAAGCATGAAGGACCATTTGGGATGAGCACTTACATCTGGAGTCTTTTAAAATGAATAATTATCAAATGGGCTACCCTCTGCAGTAGGCAGGCTTCCCTGGGAGCAGACAGGCACCAACTCACCAACATCTATTCATCCCTGAGCAGGCTGCTCTTAAAAGGCTGGAGAAATGTTAGAGGTGACATTCAGGTCAAGTACAGTCCCTGCTTTGCCATACCAGAAACCTGGACACTTCCAAAGAAACAGGCTGCTTCCCACAGGTTGGCCCTGCCCCCTCCCACCTCACCACATTCAACAGCTCTACCTCAGGTTACAGTAATGGATACTTTTGGAAAAATCCTGCCGCTCTGCCCAGGTGCATCTGTACAGAACAGACAAGCTTCGTTAGGGGAACTGTACTGGAGCCTATGCAAATTGCCATCACACTGGCTGAAGCCTGTTTCCACAATGAAAACATGAGGAGTAAACCACGAGGCTGCCCTACAGGAAGCTGTAAGCGCTGAACCCTTTAGTGAGTCACCTGTTTCAGGATTAGGGATAACTTTTTGTTCTTCCATAATGTAATGAAAGGGTGTGGGTATTTCCACCAGGCCTGGCACTGTCAGCCTACAACATTATCAAAAATTCTCCAAGACTGGCAGGCCTTCTAGTCTTGGGTCAGTATATCTGAGAATTTAACTTTAAAAAAACACCAGCTCCTTGAGACACTGCTGTAATAGCAGCAGTTCAAGGAAAATAAAGCATCTGCCAGTCAATTGTCCAAGAGCTGCTTCAACTGGATTGTCTGACCCAGCACACAGAGCTGTTTGATTTTGTAAGTATGGTAAAGCATTTATACCATGGAGCACAGGCTTGTCCTTCTGCAAGCAGCAAAGTCCATTCAGACACTTGTTATGTATCTTTATCATCATAGAGGCTCCCTCCCAACACCTTAAAGATGACCCATTTCACAAAACCAGGTGACCAGTGTATTCCAGGTACTGTCTGGCAGAGCAGTGTGTTACACCACTTAGTAAGACCCCTTCCCAACTAGGGGGTCTCAGGGGAGCTTAGAGGACTCAGCAGCACCCACAGCTCTGCTGTCCCATTGCTGTGGCATGGGACAGCCCATGTTCCCCGTCTGCACCCAGCAGACACTCCTGTGGCCACAGCAGCCTGACCCAAGGCCTCGTGCTCACAGGATTCACAGTCTGAAGGAAGTGAGTGCAGCCAGTTATGCCTCACTGGAGAAGCACACACTGCTGCAAAGCATTGCTTCAAGAAGTACCCAACAGCCTGGTCAGGCGAGGATATCGTTCACTTGGCAACATCTGTGTGCAACCAGTCAGGCTCTGGAGATGGAAGACGCCAGTTCTAAGAAGGAAAAAAGCCGACCAGGAGGTCCTGAGGCAGCTCTCATTCATGTCCACTGCTGCGCCCAGTGTTCCCACCACAGGGGAAGCATCTGCAGGCTGTGTAGTGACTCCAGGGTGACACAAGGATCCATCAGGAAGCCACAGTACAAACTGCACATCCTGCAGCATAACTGCTTAAGCCATGTTCTGCAGAGCCAATGCTTTATACTGACGATCCATCTCATTTTCAGATGTTCTCAAGACTGGCATTTACTGAGAGGAAATGATGCCCTTGCTGAGATGCCTTCCCTCATTCTCAAGCTGTAGAAACATCGCCTACCTCACTTCTGTAACAGCACTTAGGTCTTAGCCATCCACTGCTTTACTTGCTGTAAAGGACAAAAGCTTAAGCTAATCTCTACTGCAGACAGTCTGGTAGCTCACACACCTGCCCACATCACAAGCACCCTCATTTGGAGCAGAAAATTACCTTGAGCTGCACTCCACCATTTCATTTTACCTGCAAGCAGTTCTCCTGTTCCACCTACCCACCTCTCAGACAGTATTTTGGGAAGCACAGGTGCCATTTGCCTTTGAGGATGCAAGCTGTTTATAGTCATAATGCCTTCCAGAATCAGACTGTGCAGGGCTGTCAGCTGCATCAAACTACATGTTCTGAGCCAGCTATTTCACCATGGAGGTCTCTTAAAAGCCAACCAACTGCTATGATATCTAAAGGCTTAGTTTAAAACAAAAGTACTACATCACTGCAGCAAAAATTAGAAGACACAGGACTAATTTAACACTAGTGGCTAAAGTTCTCTTCATGAAGAGTCTTCCAACTGCTTGGCAGTGCAGCAGGTACTGAAGGCACCGAATGCCCAGCTGGAGTTCAGGCCTAAGGACAATTCCTCTCACCATGGAGGGCACAGTGGGCACACTTGTGACAGCTTTGCACAGAGCACCAGCACACACAGAACCAGACAGCTCCGCCCAACACCACATTTGTCCATTCTGATGTGCTCAAATCACATGAAAAAGCTACAATAATTTAATCACTCAACCGCACCTGACCCATCACATTTCACATATGGGAAATAAGGAACTGCAGCAATGAGAACAAGTTGTAATCTGCAAATAACCAGACAGGCTCAAAGATGGCCAAGGTCACAGCAGCCTGCTCTTGTCTCTTGCTGACCAGAACAAGTTCTGCTATCTATTTACCATCAGCAAGTAATGCTCACGTAGCATACAGGACTGCTCCAAGTCACTTGTTTTCACATCAAACTAGTCTGGACAGTGCAGAACCTGAACATGTTTACTAGAAACATGTCTTGGAACTACAAGCTCCACAAGAATGTGATCTTTAGCTATAGCATGAGTCAGACATGATTCACTGCACTAAGTAACACTGATCCAGGACAATTTTAGAGTTTTACACTGCTTGTCCAGATTTAGCTCCTTACTTCAAAATCAGGGTTTTTTTTAACAACTACCATCAGAACATGTTGTGATGCAACACATCTGTTACAAAAGCTACACAGCATTGCAAGTTTTAGTTTATCCTATGTTGACACTTCTGCCATATTGCCTTAAAAATACAAACTGTTTCACTGAACAGCCACATCTAAGAAACAATTTCCCATCAGCAGTGTCTATAACCTGTTGTTCAGCACCTGAACACATCACTGGCCCTGGCAAGCGTACCTGCATGGCTCAGACCTGCTGGCATTGCAACATTGCTGAGGTCAGGATAGACCTCTCAGCTCATTGAATCCAGGACTACTTGACACAGATTCTGCATCAAGGACCTCTCACAAACTGGCTGCAACATGACAGATACCAAACCTTCATCCACACAGCTTATGCAGGGACTTTGCATTCCCCTACTCAAACCTTCCCCTTGCAATCCCAGAGCACCATGCTGTCATGCTACAGCTTCTAGGAAAGGCTTCTCTGCTGGTTCAGACATGCCAGCACCACTCCAAATACCTGTTAAAGCGCTGACTCAAGCCCGCATCCCTCACTGATGTTTCAGCTGAAGCACATTCACACGTCACAAATGTGGTGTCTGAAGCCATACAGCCATGCTCTTTTACTTCCAAAATCCATTTTGCAAGAGGAAACCAGCAACTCCTTCCTTGGAAGGAAAGCTCGCTATTTAGGACCATTTTGCAAAATGCAGTCAACTGTTGACTATTTTTTCAACAAGTAACTAGGTCTTAGTTTCTTCCTCCATTATCTTCAGTAGCCAAGAGGCAGGTAGGTCAGCAGTCCCAACTCTGGCTCCTATGGCATTTCAACCATTGAGTTTTCAGGAAAATTTTTACCTGTCAAGCATGAGTACAATATCTGAAATCCAAGGTGGCAGGCCACTGATTGCCCTCAGCATGGACATCTGCATCCCACCACCAGGTACAAACTACGCAAGACTAAACATACCTAACCAAGCTTTTATCAAAAATTAAAGTCACAAACATGACTGGTGTGGAACCAGTCCATGGTGCCCACACCAGCATGGCTAGACAGCTTCCTCTCAAACACTAGTTTTAATTCACTGTCCACTTGGCTCTTTGCATGATTTCATCTCCCACACTCATCAATCAAGAGCAGCTTCCCAAAATCCATCCTGCAGACCCAGCCACCAGCCCAGAGGCCATATTAACACAATGAGATCCCAAGCACCTCAACAGCACTTACACAGCTTGAGCTACAACCAATTCCATACTAGAAGGGAGCCAAAGACCAGTAAGTATGTTCATGTCTGTGGAGACATGGGCTAAGCCTTCAGAAGGGAAAGCCAGATAGGCTCCTTATTGTTTTATTCCCAATTACTGTGACATTTGCATTTGGGGAAAAAAACAGCTGAAGCCTTCCCCATGTTAGATCCCAAAGGGAACAGCAGGTCTGCACCCATCAGAGACCAGCAAATGCTGTGCAGGAACAGCAGTCAACTTCTGTAGGAGGTATAACAAGGCTCTGAGAGACAGTGCATTAAAACATGGTCTTTCTGGTGTAAACCAGCATTTATGGTCCCTACATCTGCGTTTCTTCAGTGGGGAGAGCAGTGCCGCAGGATGACCCAATTTATAGCGCACTGAGGTCGCTACCTGGAGACGCAGAGGGAGGGCCATGGAGCAGGGCTTCCCCCGTGCCCCAGCACCCCCGTTCCACGGGGTAGTTCAGGAGCCCGTCCGTTGCCTGCAATGGCATTAACGTCTAAGGCGGACTGACCGCCAAACGACGGCACATTTATATTTAATCCCATTAAAAACTGGTCTTGCGTTACCCGGGGAATGGTTTAGACACCAACCACGTCCGATTCACAGTGGGAGAAGCGCCGCCGGCGCCGCGGAGGCCAGGGCAGGCAGAGCCGCAGGGACTCCGCGGGGAGCCGGCTCCGGGGGCACGACACCCCACCAGCACCGCGTCCGCGCCCCGGGGGGCCACGGGGAGACCCCGGCCCGCGGGTGCCCGGAGGAAGGGCGGGGGGGGGGGGGGAAGGCTCGGGCGGTGCCGCTGCAGTCACGTGGCCCCGGGGGCTCCGCCAGCGGTGACGTCACCAGCACGGACCCTCCGCTGCCCCCGAGAGCCCGGATGGAGCGGGGGAGGGCGTGGGGGAGGAGGCCCTCGGGCCCGAAGAATTCCAGCCCCCGCCGCCGATGGCGCCCCGTCGGGGCAGGGGAGCGACGGGGAAAAAGCAGCCGCTTCCCCCACACCGTGCTCCCCCTCCTCCCCACCCTCTCCCGCTGCCGGTCGGTGCTCACCGCTGAAGACCATGGCGGCCGAAGCGCCCATCACGGCGAAGAAGGAGGCGTACTCGGGGCTGGCGCCGGAGGACATGGCTGCGCGAGCCGGGCCGAGGCGCCGCTAGAGTGGAAGCGCGAGAGGGCGGGGGAAAGGCGGAAAGCTCCGCCGCGGCGCCGGTCCTCGGCGGGCAATGCTCGGCCACAAAATGGCGGAGGCGCGACGGGAGCCGGGGCGCAGGGCGGGGGGCGGCGGGGCCCGAGGCGCGGAAGCTCCGTCCCGGCAGGAGTGGCGGCGGCGCGCGCGCTGCGCCCTAAATACGGCCTCCGCAGGACAAAATGGCGGCGGCCCGCCCGTCACGTGATCGCACCCACCACCCCCGCCCGACCCGCCCTCGGCGCACACCACGCGCGCGGCAGGGGGGACGCCCGCTCGTACGCTCCTCACTCCTTCTCCCCGCGCCCCGAGCCCGTTCCCGCGGCGCGGCCGCCGGCGAGGTCAGCGGCATCCGAGCTCTTCCGCGCGCTCCCAGGTCGCAGCGGCGGCGGCGCTTGGCTGCGCTGGCAGCCCGGCTCTGATGCCCTTCCCTCGTTCCCCCCTCCGCGCCGCCTGGTTGAGCCCGTCCTGCCCGGCGGCCGCGGTCCGCTGAGCGTGATTCAGCTCTCATTAGCATAAGGGGCGTGTCTCGTAACGGCCCCGCCCGCGTGGCGGCGGCCTTGCCTCGGGCCGGTGATGTTCGTGTCGTGTCCGCGTGGCTCGAGCCCCTGTCTTGTCCGTGTGTCCTGTCCGTGTGTCCTGTCCCCCTGTCCCGTCCCTGTGTTGTGTCCCTGCAGTACCACCCGGGCAGTGTCCCCATTACCTGACCGCAGGACGCGGCTTCTGCCGCGTATCCCCGTGTCTGTGTACCGTGTTCCAGTGCCGCATCCCCCATGATGCATCCCATTGCCGTGTGCCGTGTTCCCCGTGCCATATCCTGTGTCCCACGTGCCGTGACCCTGGTGCCATGTTCTCCGCAGCACATCCTGTGTGCCATGTGCCACCGGCCCTGTGCCTTCCCTGCACGCTGTGCCCCCTTCCCTGTCAGGCCCTGTCGCCTAAGCTGTGGTGACCTGTTGTGAGCTTCCCACGAGGCATCAGCTGTGCCTATGGGGCCTTGCTGGCTTGGGGTCCCCTCTAGGGCCTTCCAGCCCCTGCACTCCACATCCACCGAGGGTCCAGTACCAGTAACATCTGCTGAGTTCTACTCCCATCCCATCCATCGGTCCTGCTCCCTTGGATGTGACAACCAGCCCCGGGCCGGAGGCAAGTGGGTGTGCTGGGTCTGAACCATGGTATCATCCCTCCAGAGGCTCTGCCACCTGCTCTCTCCTGCAGGCACTCCCCTGAGCCAACCCCATCCCAAAACATCCCAGGGGGATGCTTCTACAGCCCATTCTGGAAAGGTGATTCATGCCATTCTGTTTCCCAGGATTTTGGGGGTCATTAACAGTTCCTGCTGCCACAAATCTGGCTGAGCTTTCCATGTCCCAAAACACCTTAATTACTCAAGGGCCACCTGCCTTTTCCCCCATGTTGCCACTTTTCTGGCCACCTCAGCCTTGTTAGAGCCCACAGGGAAGCTGAGGACAGGATTTACTTCGGCAAATTCCTTGCTGATTCTTGAGCACAAAGGGCCCTGGCACTTCAGTGGGCAGAGGTGGCTGGTATGTGCTGGGGACTGACAGCAGGGCACACTGGTTCTGAAAGGGAGACTGTCTTGTGGCAGACTGTCACCAGGTCTTCATGGGGACATCCAGCACATGGCCCATGGCAGAGGCTGTCTGGAGGCACAGAGAGGAGCAGTGGGCTGGGGATCAGAGCCGCAGAGGTGGACCCTGTCCTGAGCCCTGGCAGAGGTGGGTGCATGGGCTGTACGTCCCATGTGTGGAGCACACTGCCACTGTCACCACCACCACTGCCACCACCACTGCCACCAGCATCCCCACTGCCGCCATCATAACTGCCACCAACACCACAATGATCATCACTGCCACCAGCAGCACCACTGCCCCCATTGCTACTTTTCCACCCTGGGACATGTTCCTTTTCAGTGTGGTCATCATTGTCATCGCCCTGTGGTGGTGGCTATCACTCCTAGCAGTGTTTCCAGCAGCTCAGATTAACCTTTCACTATCACAGGGCGATCCCTGCCTCCAGGGTCCAGAGCAATTGGTCACTGAGTGAATTTCTCACCCCTCAGGCCACTGGCAGCATCAGCAGTTTGTTCACCAGAATTGGGCTGGTGAGGGGAGATGGGGCCTGGCCCGTGGTGCCTCATCCCACCCTGGTGCTCAGGTCTGTGCCCTCCTGGTGCTCACCTGGGCTGGGTCTGGCCGTGCTGCCACCAGCCGTCACCTATAGTGGGCATCTCTCCCAACACTGTGCCCGGCCTGGATGCAGTGAGGGGACCTCGCAAGGTGCGGAGCCCAGGCAGAGTGTGACATGAGCATCCTGGCTGGCAGCGATGAGCCCGGATATCTGCTCCATGGAATTTATCCGTGGGTGATGGGTGCTGTTGTGTCGTTGGGAAAGAGCTTCAAAGCCCCAAGGACACCAACAGACTGGAGCAACAGCAGCAACAATATTTGGAGCAGGGATCCAGGGGCCAGGGTGGATTTTAAGGGCCCCTAAAGGAGGCTCTTCCCCCTGTGTCTGCACCCGCTCTCTCCCTGTGCCTGTCCCGGGTCCCGGCGGGCAGCCCTGGCCGCATACACCGCGGTGCTGCCGTCTCCTCCTCTGTGCCAGCTCCGCGCCAGCCGCAGCCCGGCCCTGCTGCCCCTCCTGGCTGGCGGCTTCCCGCAGACCATCCGGCCCCATCCCCGCTCGTCGCTCCATCTGCCGGCCAGTGGCCATCACGGGGAACAAAGAGCCCCCTGTAGCTGTGAGCTCACGAGTTGCGGCGGTGGTGACGCCTTGGGGATGCCGTGTCTCCGGAGAGGCTGAGCCGCGAGGGCCGAGCGTCCCTCCTTCCACCTTTGGAACTGCGGGATGCCGGGAGTCTCCTTTCCCCTGCAATGTGGTCCAGCACCTTGAGCCAAGCCCTCTTCTCCTTCCTTCTCCTCCTCCCATGCTCTTCATTTGGGACTCACTCAATGTCTCTGGGTCTCAGTTCTCCAGCACTAAAGGTCCAATAAATTGGGTTTCACCTGAAATTGCTGATTCACAGCAAGGATATTTTTTTTAAGCTCTTGGCAACAAAATTTCCTTTCAAAACATTGCATTTTACATTTTCCCTGCGGCATGTATTTATTCAGCCTCCTCCTACCCGGGTGGAGGTCACGGTGGAGTCAGTGTGGTTCCCCCTGCACATCCCGGTGCCAACACTCTTAAGGGTTTGCACAGAGGGAAGGTCTGGGTGCTGGAAACCTCAACCTCCTTTCACCCACCGGGACTGGCCAGCCCTCCTCACTCTCTCCTGACCAGGCCAATGGAGGGACCGTGTGCCAAGCATCCTCCTGAGATGCCTGCGAAGCCACACTGGTGGCCCAGATGTGTCTGTGATCGGTGGAGTGAGTGGACACAAGGATGCACAAAGCCCACACGGGCCAGAGGAGGGGAAGGACTAATTGGTCCTAGTGACAACAGCACAAGTGACTTCGCTGGGCTCCCTGCCATGCCTGGTGTGCTGCAGCAGGTACCTAAGAGTAACTGAAGTCCTTCCCACATCAGTGCTGTTTGAAAGCACCATGCATTCCCACCACTGGCAGCACTGCTGCTGCAGCTGCGCCAGCAGGCCCAGGAGTGGTGGCATCCTTGGCTGGGGGCTCTCAGTCAAACCTGGCTCTGTCCTGGCCCCATGGCTGCTGCATGCAGCCAGCCCTCCCCAGGATGTCACTGCCCCCCTGCCAGCCCTCAGCGGGGACACCGAGGCTCTCATGCCAGTTCTGCTTCTGCCTTGTGGAGATGCAGGGGTATTTCTTCCTCAGGGAAAGGGCAACAGAAGGAGGAACAAAATTCAATGCAAACTGGGAGGTGAACACAACATCAGAGGCAAAGGGCCAGAGCCTGGATGCAGAACAACCCGAATCAATTCGTGTTCCCACAGCAACCAGCACTCACCCCCTCGCCCCGGCACCAGGTGCTCGCCAGGCTGGCACCAATGTGCCCATGATCGCCAGGGGGATGTGAGGGTGACATCTCCAGTGCTGCCTTTTCCTTTTGAGATGGATTCACCACACGGCATGGCATGGCACCACACCAAACCAAACCCAGCCTAAGAGGAATTTTGGGTTGCCTGTTCCCATGCCAAGGAAGGAGCAGAGGGATGAAGTGGGCTTTCCAGCAGGTGCAGGCGAGAGGGGCCACCACCTTTTGAGAGATATTTTCTGAGTGGCCTCATGGCAGATGACTCTCCTGCTGCCCTGGGCCTTGTCTGTGCATGGATCAAATACCCTGGAGAGCAATTTCAGAGGGCTCCAGCTTCTGTCAGCTGCTTCCAGTGAGCAGGTGCTGGACTCTGTCTGCTCCATGCTACATGTGGGACTCCAGGGCTGCTGACCTGCCCTGACCCAACTGGTTTTTGGCAAGTTAGAGAGTTGTTTGCCAGGGGATCTATTTCTAAAAACCATGGCAACGCTGGTATTTTTGCCCATGACATAAAGCATGGTGGAAGGCATCTGTGAAGCCAGCTGGGAGCACCCTGCCCCTGCAGGACAGGTCTGGGTACAGAGATACCAGCATGGAATTTCATTGTTGCAGGACAGGCAGGGAATGCTCTGACCCCCTGGGTACCAAGAGGGAATTTGTGTTAAGGTGTTAAAAATGCAGCTCAGCTCAGGACAAGCCCAGGTGGGCTTTCAGTCTGGAGGTCTGCTAGACTCAGTGGAGCTGAACTGGTGCTGGGATTGGGAATGAGAAATGCAGGTCTGGCAGCAGATGCATTGCTCTCAGCCTCAGCAGCAAGTGCTGGCCAGCCACGGAGCAAACCCTGTGGAGCATTTTCTCATTCAATGTCTCCTGCAGTGTATAACCAAAATCACAGGGCAGGAGTCACAGCCTTGGGGGCCATCCCCCGGCTCCTCCTCCCTCCCTGTGTCAGGACTTTGGGCCATTTGCAAAAGGGGTTTCTCTTGCTCCATTTGGGTCTTAATTAACTGATGCCCACCCTGAGCTATTAACTCTTACCTGGGATTTCCCTGCTGCTGGACTTCCGGATGAGGCAATCAGGACCCTCTGATCCTATCCTATCCTATCCTATCCTATCCTATCCTATCCTATCCTATCCTATCCTATCCTATCCTATCCTATCCATCCCCATTTATCCTGATCTAATCTCTTTCCCTTCTCATCTCTCTGTCCAGGACTTTCCTATCCTATGTAAACTCTCTGATCTTCCTCTTTTCCATACCATGCTTCTGTGTGAATGCAGCTGGGAAAATATCCATGTTCCTACAGTTTTTTCAGTTCCTGGGAATGGTGTGGAGAGAAGCTGGTTTTTTTCTGCCATTCTTTTCCTGAAATGCCCTATCCAGGACTGCACACTGTGTGGGGCTGGTCTTTATCCTTCCTTCCACAGGGCATCCATGCTGGCTCCCAGCACTCAGCTGGCAGTGGGCATCAGCCAGGGCTTCTCATGAGGAGGTTCTGTCCGTGGTTTGAAAATAGCATTTATTTGCTCTGGGTTACCATAGTTACTGGTGGAAGTCATGTGGCTCCTGCTGTTGGGTTGGGAGATTCTCTCCATTGTGGCATCACTGTCTGGTTCCACCTTCACCCATGGAAAAGGCAGGAATTTCTTGGGCATTGGGTGGGCTCTGCATGGGATGCTCCCTTCCCCCTGGCACCTTTCAGCAACCCACTGGCTGCATGTGCAGTGCTGTTGTGGATTTTTAGTCCCCACTCACAGGGTTTGTATTTCTAGGAGGAGCCAATGTGATTTTCCCAGCACAGAGCCTGTCCCTACACTGCATCTCAGAGCTCTTGGAAGTAGACACTGAGAGCCAGCACACCAACCTTCCCACCATACCCTACCCCTGGTTTTTGGGAAGCTGGTTTGCAAATGAGGGCCTGGAACAACTGACATATCCTGGACAGGCAATTTTGGAGGCATGATGCTTGGTGAGATGGGCATGCAGTGTGGGAGGGACGCTTGGTGGCTGGGAGCCACATGTGGGCTGTGCTCCAGGGCTCCCTGCAGAGACACTCAGAGAAGTACAAACCCAGTGCTTGGGTTAGCCTGGCACTGGAGCCTTCCAGCCATGGGTTTTTCCTGCCAGAGGCTGGTGAGTGCAGGCAGTATTTGTTATCTTCCCACAGCCATGGCAGACATCACCCCACAGAGAGAGCCTGGAGCCAGCCTGGGATGCCACTGGGACTTTCCTGCCTGTGGATATTCTCCTGCTGCCCTGGTGTCACTGAAACTGTGGGAAAAACAAAAACCCTCCCACAACATTTCAATGTTAGAGAGTCAAGGTATTATTTTATTATCTGACCAGGATGTACCACAGAAATCATCTAATCCACACATAGCCTGGGTGTGCAGAGAGAATCATTCCATGACACATGCTTTTACAAGATTTTCCCCAAACCTTATACAGTCAAAACCCATAGAGATGCACTGTTTCAAAGTTCATTGGTCTACAGTTGAGTAACCCCCAGCATTTGGTTTCCCATTGGATCTGAATCTCCTCAGCTCCGATGTTAATTAGATCTTCATTCTTCAATTTTTTATGAGTCCTTTCCGGAGGAGATGTCTCCAACTCTGCCAGAGGCAGAGTCTGGGGCAGATGTTGGTAGATGGCCGCTGAGGTTCTGTTGGTATTCTGTTGGTGGCCTTTTATCTATGGGTATCTATGGGCTGCTCCCAGTCTATTGGTACGTTAAGTGTGTTAGGAAAATTAATCCACAAACATCAGAGGTTTATGTCCAAAAAGGAGACAGAGGAGTCCTTTTGCTTTATTTGAATAAAGGGAGAGGCCATGGGGCATTCCCCTGGGGTCTCTCCAATTTTTGGAGGATGCAGCCTCCTCTTTTATCCCAATTTCCTGGCCGCATTTCCCTTCTCTCTTCCCCATTGCCTGAGGTACTTGAGAGGTACAGACTTCCCAGAACGCCTGATACCAGAGATTTCCCTCTAATGTATAACCGCCCCTTTTAATTTTTAATTCTTATGGAATTTAGGGTTTTTCTTCATTGTTTCTTTCATCTTTCAATGTCTAATTTTATTTAGCAGCAAACCTAAAGCTTATTTGTAAAAGCAAATATCTTTTTCCATTTGTCCATCAGTGGAATCCTTCCCATTGTTTCTTTTATCTCTCAATGCTAGTTTTATCTACCAGCAGACCCACAGCTTGTTTGTAAAGACAAATCTGCCATTCCTCTCAAGTCCATCAGGCCTCACCTAGAGAAACAATGTCCTGGAAAGAAAGCTTCAGTTCCCTTTCCCGGGGCAAAGGTGAACAAACCTGGCTAAAGTTATATAAAATATTTTTTTAACTGGTATGTTTTCCAATACTGGGAGCTGCCCTGGGGACACAGGGAGATAAGGGACAGGATGTGGCAGGACAAGTCCAGACCCAGGGTGCCACAATATTTTTGAGGATGGAGCTGCTGGCAGGTGCTTAGAATAGGCAGCCACAGGGCACCAAGGAAGGGAAAGGATGATTTTGGGTCATTACACTCAGTTTTAGGGGGAAAATTCGGGTTGGTGAGGGCAGAAACTTTCTGCTTCCCGGGTGGGAGCTTCTTCAGAACCATGTGCTGCACTGCTCCCAATGTGTCCTTTGTCACTGAGCTGGGACAGTGCCATGGCTCTGCCCCCACAACCTGCTTCTTCTCTGTGCTGCCAGCTCTCTCTTGGCCCGTGGCCCTGGCAGGTAGGGAGGGAGATAAACATTGGCTGGCTGGCAGAACAGCACCTTCCTGCAGAGCTGCTGAGCATGAGGTGCTGAAGAACCGCTGCTGTGAGATGCACCAGGGCAGGAGTCTCTTCTCCCCTCCCTGCCTCCCTCCCTGCCTGGCTCAGCGCATATCAGAGTCCTCATTACCAATCAGCAAATTAAATCCAATCCCTCTGGCACTTCCCAGGTATTCCTACACAGCTGCTGTGCTTGTGCTCCTCCTGCTTTGGCTCCTGCACTCTGACGGAGCATCACCTCTGGCATGCTGCCATGCCATGCCGTGCCTGCCAGCCTCTCCTCCTATGGACCCCTCAAGTGCTAGAGATGAGACTGAGAGGGTGCTGGTGCCAGTGGCTGCTGTCTGGGAGCCCCTGAAGCTCCTGTACTCTGCAGTTCACGGATGCAGTGTTACCCCCACCTCCCACTCTCCTCCTGCACACATTCTCTTTTGGGCATGACTAATACACTTAGAGAAGGATATTTTTGACTGGGTAAAGAAATTTGCCAAAACAGGGTCAGATTCTGCAGATGTGTTTCTGGGTGTGGGTGCTGGCAGTGCCCCAGTCTCATTCTGCCTGGTCAGGGGGACCATGGGAGCTGTGCTTTGACCCCTGGCAGCCCCCGTTAGTTCACAGTGGGCCAGGACATTCCACGGCCTTACCTCCTCCCTGCCCCACTATCGAACAAACGATGTGGCAGCCGGTGCCTTCCCTGGCCATGTCCCTGCTGCTCGGGACCACTCAACCTAAAATGTTGTGGATGAGCCAACTTAAACAACACTCTGTTATCACGTTGTTTGAGGAAAGACAAACTGAAAGGCAGAAGGAATGTGTTTCCTTTGTTACGATTATTCCTCTCTCAGGGTGTTGTTTCCTTGCTCGGTTTGCTGGGGAAAATCGAGCCCTGGCTGGCCCTGGAGCTGCTGCCGAGCAAAAAGGCACGGGACCTTTTTATTTTAAGAGTAATTTTTATGTTTCCTGGGTTTGGCATCTCCCTTGCGGGCAGTTCCTCTCCTCCAACCCCCTCTGTGAAACATCCTGCCAGTGGCGAGAGGACAGTTGCTGAATCATGGGGACGAAGTGACATCTGCTTGTATGAGCCCCACCCGGGGCAGGTAGCCTGCCGTACCCACTGGCAGCTGCGGGGACCAGCGCCTGTTTTCCAAAAGCACGGGCACCTCCTCTGGAATGAGCAAGTTGGGAAGGCTCAAGACTACCAGAAAGCAGAAAAAGCTGCAGCAGCGAGAGGGAGTTTCTGTTCCTCTTGGGTTGGAAGAAATGCTTGCCCAAACCCAAAATTCATATCCTGAGAGCGGGTATGCTGGTCTGAGCTCTCGGGGTCTGCCCTGTCTCTGGCTTCACGTACTGCCTTCTCTTCTAAGCCTCTGGAGACCAAAGTGCTGGTGCCTGCAGCCAGGGACATACCCAGCTCCAGGAGACAGAGACATTATTTTAGAGCTGACTTGGCAGGATGGAGAAGAAAAAAACCACAGATTTTACCACCAGCCCAGCCCCAGGGCTGGGATTTGTCACACTCCAAAGGGGACTGAGCCCTGAATGTCTCTGGCTGCTGCAGCCAGGAAAAGTGGAGGCTGGATGCATTGTGGGACCGCAGTCTGGGACTGTTTCACCTCTCTCCTGTGTGCCAGAGGCTGATTGGGATTTCCCCTACCCACGCTCATCAACGACCATGGGTGTGGCATCCAACACCTCCTTTGAAGGAAGCTCCATCATGTCTAGTCAAAGATGGCCTTATTCAGACCTGTCCTAGAAAAGAGAACACACCACAGGGAAATTCAGAGATCCCCAAAGGCTCCAGTTCAGGTTCTCAGTAGAGTGGGGGCAGCTGGTTACCTGTAGGTTCCTGCTGGCCACTTACACTTGTGTCATAGGTGCATCCCAGGCCTCAGCCTGTGACCACCACTGCTGGCAGGAGATGTGCTGCCCTTGGGGCTGAAATACCCAAGAAATATGATATTTGGTAGGAGAAATTACTGGGTGCCATGGACCTGCTCACCTCAATGCCACCAAAGCAGAAGATCTGGATAATGAACCCAGGGCTTCCAAAGCCCAGTCCTCTGTTTTCTAGTGCTTTTTAGGCTGCCCATCTATCATGAAATTGTTTAGGTTGGAAAAGACAGCCAAGATCCTTGAATTCAGACATTACCCTAGCTCGACCAAGGCCACCACTAAACCATGTCCCCAAATATTCTAAGCCTACTTGCTCCTGAATGCTTTCAGGAACAGTGATTCCATGACTACCTGGGCAGCCTGTGCCAGTGCCAAACCACCTTTTCCATGGAGAAATTTTCCCTAATACCCAATCTGAACCTCCACTAGCACAACTTAAGGCCGTTCCCTCTCCTCCTGTCCCTGTTCCCTGGGAGCAGAGCCTGACCCCGCCCTGGCTGTCCCCTCCTCTCAGGGAGTTCTGCAGAGCCACGAGGTCCCCCCTGAGCCTCCTTTTCTCCAGGCTGAGCCCCTTCCCAGCTCCCTCAGCCCCTCCTGGTGCTCCAGCCCCTTCCCAGCTTTGTTCCCTTCCCTGGACATGCCCCAGCCCCTCCGTGTCTGTCTTGTCGTGAGGATCTCAGAACTGACCCCAGGACTGGAGGTGCCTCAGCAGTGCCCAGCACAGGGGACAGTCACTGCCCTGGGCCTGTGGCCACACCACGGGTGGTACAGGCCAGGTGTCACTGGCCACTGTTGACCACAGGCAGCTGTCACAGGCTCTGCAGGCACTGCTTACTGCAGAGACAGCTTCAGTTTGGGCTCCTTGCTGGGACAGATTAGTGGCTGCACTAATCACTGAGTTTTGGAGATGACATAGCCAAGATGGCAAAGTTCAGTGGCTGCAGATGAAAAGGGCAAGAGCGTTTGCAGATGACAAAAGATCATACAGGAATGTTGGCTCAGAAAAGGGGAAGAGAAAGAGGACATTCAGTGGAAAGATGTGGGGGAGATATGAAAACAATTGGTTCCTCTTTCTACCATATCCCCTAAGTACAGCACTGAAATTAAAGGGCAGCATATATTGAACAGATTAAAAGAAGTTGATTTTATATATTTTATTTTTTAGTTGAGAAAGTTCAGGCATTGTTCAGAAAGCCAGAGGTAAGGACAGACATGGCACGAAGCCCAGGGAACAATAAAAGTGACAATCAAGCACTGTGTTTTCCAGCACTGCTTCAGGGGTTTAAAAAAACAAGAGGTTTTACAGTGGGCATAAAAACCAGCTTTGTGACTCCTTTTGGGAAAGGGAGAAACACCAGCCCTGATGGAAACTGGAGACAACTGGGATGAGTGCAGCCGCACGATGTCCTCACAGCCTGGTCCTGCACTGGATTCTCTCCTTCCAAACACTCTCCTCTCCCTGGAGTGAGTAAGCAGCTGGACACCCTTGGTGTATGCTGGGAAAGGGAGGACACCTCCCTTCAACTCAGGGGGACTGTGTTTAGATTGTAGCCCCATATCTAAGATCAGGACAGGGAGCCTCCAGCCAGCCAAACATTTCAACCAAATCTCGGTTTGATCCCTCTTCCATCTTCCCTCCAGGATACACAACGCTCTGTCCTCACCCATCCCTCACACACAGCTGGCTCCAGGCTGACTGAGCCCAGAGGCGAGGGATGGCCTGCACAGTCCCAGGCCTTTTCAAGGAACAGCCGTTTCTTCCACACAGAGATTTTTTCCCATCAGCTGACACAGTCAGGATCACAAGGGGAAGCTGAGCTCAGGAATAGTTCGTTATTTCAGAATACATGTGTATTCACATTCAGCCTGTACATGTGTATTAGTAATATCTGCTGAGGCACTGGCTCACCCCAGCTACTACTTGTTCCTTGGGCACTTCTCATCCTTGTGGTCCAGCCCTCCCTCCCCATTTCCATGCTTGAAGGAAAACTTCCAAGTGCTGCAGCAGCCCTTGGATGGGAATCTCTGCATCTCACTGGGAGCTGCAGGCTCAGAGCTGCTGGCTGGGGCTGCTGGGTGGGAGGTGGCAGCTCGATGTGGTGGATCTCACCAGGCAGCCCTGGGGATGGCACAGCCTGCAGGAAGGGCAGTAGGGAACATTTGGGATTGGGATATAGGGATTCTTGGCCCCCAAGGGCTTTCATGACAGATCCATCGTGGTTGTTTTGGCGATGGTGAGGGACCAGCAGTAGGGAGGATGGGCTCAGGACAAGGTCCTTTGGAGAGCACCAGGGTTGTTTGGGGCCAGGGCAGGGCTGCTCCACAGGGGACAGTAGCTGGCTTCAGGCATCAAGTGGGACCTGTTGGATAATCCCCATTGCTGCAGCCTTGGGAAAAGGGAGACTCTGATCCCATGCATAAGGAGGAACAGAGCTGGTCCCACAGCCTTGGTGTGACCGGGGGAACTGGCATTGCTGTGGCAGTGCCTAGGGCCACAAGAGCTCACTGTTGGACATGGCTGCTCCCGCCCAGAGCAGTGTGTTCCTGCACAAAACTGCTGAGAAATTCAAAACTTCCCTGTTTTCCCCTCTTCCATGTGCTTCCAGTGCAGCTCTCCTGCCTGGAGGGGTATATTCATCATATGCCTTTCATGATTCCTGGCAAGTGGCTTTTCACACAGATTCACATCCCTGGATTTCACATCACTGCCCTTCTGAAAACCTCCCAGGTGGAGGCACACAGAACCTGGGAAGGATGAGGACCTTGAGCAGCCATCTCCCAGGCTTTTGTAACCTCTACAAGTTCGCCTCTTCATTAGGGTGGAGATTAAATATTAAACTCCTAAAAACATCCCCTGCCTGAGAAAACCAGCATAAAGGCAGTGCTGGAGCTTACTGGAATGTACCCTTGTTGTGTGTACAAGGAAACACAGATCCAGCATCGGCAAGCAGTCTCCGGCTGCCTGAGGGATGGACCAAGGCAAAGGTCCTGAGCAAAGCAGGCCAAAAGCTTCTGCCTGGTGTGTGTTTGTGTGGGTTTATGGGACAAGAGCCTGCCCTTCCTTCTTTGGGCAGCTCTGGACCCTCTTCTCTGCAAACAGCTCTCAGGACAGCCCAGGAGCTGTGACTGGATCTGACCCAGCTGGAGGTTGCTCTGACCCAGGGAATAGGCTGGAGCAAACATCTACTCCCACCAACCAGAGGAGTAGCACATTTCCCTCCTAAATACGGGCTAGAAACGCTCCCCAAGAGACTGATCGGAGCTGGAGGCGTCTCCAACACTGTCAGAGGGTTGAGCACAAGGCAGGCAGCTGGTCTGGAGAGGTGCTCCCACACTTCCTCTGAAAGACCTAACTTACCCCTGCCTCTACCCCAAGCCTCTGTCTGAAGAATAAGATTTCCTCAGTGAGCCAGTTATTCCTCCTGTGGTTTCCACTTCTGCAATTTCAAAAATCTGTTAATGAGTCTGTTATTGCTCATTAGGGAAGAAAGCCATCCTGAGGAGATCCATACCCTGAGGAATTCTGGGAGCTATGGCTCTGCAGTCCTTAAGTTGAACTCAGCTGAACTGCTGAGTTCAGTTTCCTAGCTGGAGTCAACCTTGGGGCACAACCCTTGGTGGGCTGCAAGGAAAGCCATGACTCTGGGAAATACTTCACCCCACAAGAGCACAGTATCCTGCGGGAGCTGTGGCTGGTGTTCTGGAGTGCAAGAAAAGCCTAATGAACTTGAGATAAAGGTTATGGCTGTTCGTTAGGCAGATCCTTACAGAAGC
Organism: Vidua chalybeata; assembly: GCF_026979565.1. NCBI lineage: Eukaryota > Metazoa > Chordata > Aves > Passeriformes > Viduidae > Vidua > Vidua chalybeata. The sequence goes on from NC_071545.1 coordinate 515,246, forward strand.
ATCCACAAGTATTTCTGTGAGCTGTGGATCTGCTGAAATCCATTTTCCTCTGGCTTTGTCTAAAGGGTAGGTAACTGGGGGTGGGATTCTGCTCCCCAGCAGGGCTCCAGCCCCACCACAGCCCTTCCCTGTGGGAAGCAGTGCTGGAGTTCACTGTCTGGTTCTGTGAAACAGGCAGCCAAACCTGGGGAAATTCAGATCTCTGAGACATTGCTGTCTCTTTCCCCAATAACTTGGTTTGAATGGGGCCATGAGGAAGTCCTGCAGCATTTTGGCTGTGGAGGCAGCAAGGAAGCTGAGTTCCACTGTTGCATGTGCCCAAGGGTTATCCCATTGTCCAGCGGAGGGGCGTGGGTGGCTGCGGTGTGCTGCAGTACAGAGACACAGCTGCTTGTGGCAATGCCCTGGGGGTGCCAAGGACTGATGCAGATGTACCCCTTGTGCCAGCTGGCTGCCAGAACCCGGACTGTAGGGCATCACAGCTCAGCAGGAGCTGTACAGTCACTGGCTTTGTGCTGCTGGAGCTGGCAGGGCTATCCTCAGGCAGGTGTGATTTGCCATGCAGGAAGTCCATGGATAAGTTACTGGCCTAGATGTACACCTAGACCCAGCTCACCAGTGAGAGTTGGTGGAGTTTCAGCCCTAAATCTCCCTTGAACAAAACTGGACAAGTTGTTGCTCTGCAGGACTCACAGTGAGCAGCCAGCCTTGTTTGAGTTGTGGTATTTCTTGGGCTCCAATTCAGAGCACCATCAAGCTGAGTGTGCCAAGCATGGCATACTCAGACCCCTGCAGGAGGTAAGGATGCAAAAGGAAAAAAAAAAAGTTTTAGTAGAGGGATTGGCTCCCTGCGGCACAGCCAAGATCTTCAGAGAGTGAGGAAGCAAAAGTGGGTCTTTGCATAAACCCGGAGAAGTTAAAGGAGGAGGATTTCAGCATGAAGAGGATGTTTAAGGAAGAGGAACAGACTGTGCCCCAGCCACTGCCAGTGGGAGAGTTCTGGCTGCAGCCAGCTGGGCTGCTGAGCTGATGCAGCCAATGATGGTGCTGCTCTGGAATGCTTATGGATCAAAAATGTGTACTCCCAGTCATTTATGGGACACAGGATCCAGCATCACGCAGGCTGGGAGGATGAGGTACTGATCACTGGCTTGCTGGGCTTGCAGTTTTCCCCGTGGGATTCCAGACCTGCCTCCTTCATCTCATGGCTGAGGGATTAAGCAGGACGAGTCCAGTCAGAAATCCTTCAGTCAATGACATGTGGAGGGCACAGCCATAATTCTGGAGGACATTGAACCATGGAAAGGAAGGTGACTCAACATGAGGCCATGGACTGAAGCTGTGTCAGCAATGGGAGGCACATCCCTGGGTTCAGGACAGTGCCAACAGTCCTGGTGCCTTATCTACCCTTGCCCAGCAGCAGCCATCTGCAGGTTTGCAAAGCAGCAACAAACACGCTCCACTTTTCCCCAACTGAAGTCTGTACCCAGCTCCACCCAAAAGCTGTTTGTAGGGTCTGAAATCAGTCAGCAGCAGCCTATATCACCAGGCTACAGACAAGGAGTGGAGCCACGACCTTCCCAGAGGTTCAGGCACAGGTTCTGCAGCCCAAAGCAGTGCTTGGGAAGGACAATAGCAGGGCAGAGCTGGAAACACCCAGTGAGGGGCTTGAAAATGCAGAAAACCCTATAATTTGCTGCTACAGGCAATGTTGTACCACAGCTTGTTATAAAACATCTCTCAAGGAAGCAAGTGTCTCTGAGACATTTGCACAAAAGCCTGTACAGAAAATCCAGAAAAAAAAAAAGCACAACTGGCAAACATCAGGCTCTTCTCACACTGCAGCAGCACAGCAAGACACAGCACAGCCTTCCTTTTCCAATTTAGGCTCCTGTAGCTGCTACCAACCCTGAGACATCATCCAGGACCTTCCCACCATTGTGCTTTCTAGGCAGGACACCAAGCTTCTGCTGCCTGATGCAATCAAGCACATTCCCTCTCAGGTCTCAGTCACTGGGTTTACAGCAGCTGCGAGGTCCCAAAACAGCTGCCTGCACTGCTCAGCTCCTTACTATCCCTCACATCTTCCTGCTACTAAGCACCTTCATGATTAAGTTTACAGACTTCAAGGGAGTTGTAAAATTCTGATTTATGGTATTTAAGACTCAGGTCACCTTTGGAAACCATGGGAAGAAAGCCTTCTTAGATTGCAAGGATAGATTTACTGGCGATGGAGGCACAGGACCAGGCTGAGAGGAACCTCTAGTGGCCACAGGCTTCCTGTGCAGCAAACCTCCTGGTAGTGCAGAGCTGGCCGGAGAATTAATCATCTGGGAACTGTTTCTGCCAGCTCAGCAATCCCTTTTCCACACTGCATTGCCTTAACACACAGCTCTGCTCTTGGAAATATACAGTAGCATAAGGTGGCCAGATTTGTTTATGAGGTGGATATAGAGGAGTGGGACTATTTTGAGGGGAAATACCCAAATCCCTTTGGCCTGACAGCAGTTTGTTTAAACCCCCAAATTTTGTGGAATTCTACTTTTTTAATTTACGTCCTTGGTCGCTGCAGGGTCTGATTGCAACTTACAGGTGCTGGTGGCCAAAAGACACCCCTAACCTCCACTTTCAACTGGGGCTGGGCTGGGGCAAACCATGCTCCCCGGCCCTGCAAAGGGAAGAAGGCTTATGTCAGAATTCGCTCTCTAGAGACTTCAGAATCAGTTTGACACCTGATCTCAAGGGAAGACTTGTGAGATCTGAAATGATCAGGAACCATGTAACCACCTCACTGCAGTGAGAGCTCTGTCAGAGAACACATGCTCCAGGGTTTCTCTCAGTTTCAGGGTGCCTTTTGCTATGAGCCCTACAGGAAGGAAAAGACAAGAATAAAGGACAAAGCCAGCAGCCTCCACAGTCAAATACCTTTAATACCCAAGATTCTGCACAGCGACAAAACCACCATTGACGTAGGGCAGTGATTCCAAGATAGGGTAGAAAACCAACTCAGCAGCACATCACCACTCATCTGAAGAAAACATCACCCCAAATAGTACTCACATTCATTCTGACTATGAATAGTCTGAAATCCATGACAGAGAGCTGCAAAACAGCCAGGTGCCCACGCCTCGACTGTACCCAACAGCCTGACTTGGTGCCACTGGCAAGAGCCGAGCTCTCGCAGTGCCACAGTTGTGGGTCAGCTCCTGACTGTGGCATCAGTGTCCCCATGGGGAGAGGAGATCATGCTCCACCAAAAATGAGGATGAATTTCTAAAGACAAAGGTACACAATTTCAATACACACACATGAAGAGCAGTTCATGGATCTGCACATGTCACACCTTGTGGCTCACCACAGATCTCTATTGGCATGGTTTAACTCTTCAAAGAACAGTACTGGCCCTCACTCAATTTTGACTTCAGATATGTCATCAGAGAGGAAATGAGAATTTTCCCCTTCCCTTTGCTGCTTTGCCTCCATTAACAGGAGGTTGATTAATGTGCTGCATCAGAAAAAGGAGTGTGCCAAAGTGCAGGAGCTGCAGGAAGGACAGCTCAGGTGCAGTGAAGTCTGTCCAGCCTGGCTGCAGCTGGATACAGTTCCCATGGCCTGCAAACAGTTTGGTTGCCATTTACAGTGAAGTCAGGTTTCTGATGTCAGGAGTTTCTAATGTTTTCTGCCTTCAAGGAATATGACAAAGCAAAAAGCAGCTTTTCAGGAAAGCACAGATGCTCTCACAGAACTGTGGTGACCAATGCCCAGACCACCTCTCCCAGCCCAAGCCCATCCCGTAACTCCGGCACTCTTGCTGCTGCCAGCAGGATCACAAACAGGGATTACAGCCTACTTCAAACAGGTGTTCAGAGCTGCAAGTAACAACCGACTAAAGCACTTCATGGCGGGAGTACTTGAGATAACTCCACTTTCTGATAAGGTGTCCATTGTAGTCATTGTCTTCAAAACCAGCCTGTGGCCTCAAGAGTTTTGCATGAAACAAAGGGTTTGAACTTACACATACAGTTGGTCAATAACAACCATTAACTACATAGAAAATGCCTCTCTGCTACTGGAAAGATAACCAAGTCAAAACGCTGTTCTTCTAAGGTGTCTCACAACCACAACAGGAATGATGGATGAGGACTTGCACATGACAAGGAATATCCATTTTTACTGAACACAAGGATTGTGTTGCTGCAGCACTGTAGAACTGCTCTCCCTGGATTACTGCAGCTTCTTGCTCATCCAGGCTATTCCAGGTCGAACCACACAGACCGTGGCTGTGTGAACCACACAGGGTGGCTGTGGCAGGGCAGTACTTCATCAAGCCAAACCAGTCCCATGCCTGGCATCCAGTACTGCTCCTCCTTGGATTCTCACATTGATATCCTCTGATGAGTTTCTGAGGAACCAGAAGTTATTTCAGATTCTAAACACCCAAATTACTGTGCACCACGAACAAAGTAGGGAAAGGAACATGTTTCTGAGGAATGTTTCTTAGATATGGCTTAAGACAAAGTATTGACTTAGTTGCACCCAGCAGGGATGGGAGTGAGAAAATCCCATCACACTGCCAGATGCAGCCAAGTTTTTGCAGATAAAATGTATTCATTTGGAGTAGAACATTACACTCCCACAAATCCTACCATCACACAGCTCCAGGGAATTTCTGACAACAAGCTGGAAATTAATACTATTGTGTTTTTGAGTTGTTTTTTGTTCCCAAGGGCACCTCCTCAGACAAGCTCAAAAGAGGAGATGCAGACCAAATGGAAATCCCATCTACACTAAGCAGAACCTATACTTTTTGAGTGATTTCTTTTGTCTGAAGAAGCTTGTGGGATACCTGCAAGGGCAAAGAGACATAGGTGGCTTGGAAAAATAGAAGGCAGCATCAGTCAGTGTTTGCAAAAAGCCAGATATGACTGAGTTCTTCCACATCAAAATATATCAGTGTAACTGAATTACCTCTTGCAGTTCACTGAAGCTTATGGTAAACTTGTGAAAAGACAACTGGGAAGAACTCACTGTGTGGGAAGGAGAAAGAGAGGCCCAATGCTGACTCTCAGACAGGGTGAAAGAATCCAATTGCAAATACAAATGGTGCAAAAGACTTAAAACTATTCTGCACAAAGGCTAATTTTTCAAAGAGTTATTTTGACAAAAATTCAAAATGGCATCTTAAAAAGCAAATCTTATATATGCCAAGTTTATTCACATACTCTGCAAGAGGCAACTCTTTCCCAAGCCATGAGGTACTGTCATGGCTGGCAAGTTGGACAAGCCAACAAGACTAAAAACTCACTTCAGACCTCAGAATATGAATGTGACTCTGTCCAGCCCAGCTTTTAACATTGTTCATTTAGTTTTTTTCTTTTAATGAACTTCAAGCTTAAGTAGGAATACCATTAAGTAGCAATCCCATTCTACAGCAATTGTTCAGATTGAACTGTTTAGAAAATCAGCAATTTCTCTTTCCCTTCATTTTCCTCGTTATGATAAATCTTACTAGTGAGTTACTCACCGAAGCTCTGAGCATCCTGTTGTATGCTCCAGACTACTCACTGATGTTTATGCATTTGTGCTTCATGTGGGAGAATTTCCACAACAGACAGCGCCATTTTTGGATAAAGACTCTGGGGAATTCCCTCCAGACATTACATGCCACAGGCCATGCCTGCAGGGAATGTAGGAATGCTCAAGAACAAGCAAAGCCTCTTTTCATAACCCAAACCCTACCAGAATATACAGGAAGAAAACTGTTAGCTTCTCAGGAGGGATCTCATCACTGGGAAGACATTTGGAAAAAGTGCTGCCTCTAGTTCTCCTGGGAAACCCATTCACTCCAAGATTTGCCTCCTGCCTTCCTTTCTTTACTTGAGGGGAGAGAATTAAGCTCCCGTCATCATCAGGTCTAATTCCCCAAACACACAGGGATATCAGCACAATTATTTTCAGATTTAAAGCTTCATTTCATCTCCCAAGAAAGATGAGGAAAGGAACATTTCTGAGCACTGCAGATACTCTCTGGCTTTCAGCTGTCTGACACAGGGAGTCACTCTGAAGCCATCATACTGATATGAAATAGGAATATAAACAAAATCAAGACTTGAAGATATCACTGTCCAGCCTGGATGCCTTTCTCAGAGGCAGACTGCTCTAACATATGCAACTGGAACATGTCAAAGGTTTTGGTATAAGAAGGTCAGCAATCATGGTTCTGGTGTGAATGAAGAGCTTCATAACTTAATGGTACTGATTTGTCTGTACAATGTCTGCTCATAGGAGGGCAGTGATTTTATGAACTACTGTTCTAAGTCAGATCTGAGGTCACCAGTGTTCCCTGTGAGGAGACATCTGATATTCCTGGCTCAGACCAGGTACTGGTGCCAGTGGCTCAGAGCTCTGCAGCAGAGCTCAGCCAGGGCTGTGCCTCTGAGGAACTGTGGACTCAAACCTATCCCATGATTCAGACCTGTATCCATCTAGAATGGCTCTGAACTCATCACATTTTCATTTTTACCAACAGTCCCTGAATACAGATCTCTAGAGGTAAAGGGAAAAACAGTTAACCAGATACATTACTTCACCTTGACCTGTCTTAAATAAAATAAGAGTAAACAACTAGGCCTGCATCCAAGTGCACCACTTAGGAATGATGCACAGCACTAAGCCCAGCAGAAAGGATGTTCTAACTTAGCTCCTGTATTGGAATTTACCTTGGACAACTGAAAAACTAGCTGATTAATGATAGTCACATCAACCATTCATGGTGTCCCTGAAGCCCCACACCTCCAGGATGGATATCTGGAAGCTTTCAGAACACAGTGGCTGGTTATTGAAAGTGTTGCAGTGGCTGGTTCTCCCATGGTTCAGATCTGCATCGAGGTACAGAGCCTGGCCATCACCACCTCCTGGGAAGAGAAAAAGACAGGGTGAGGATATCTCTGCATTCCTTGGCATGGGAAACAGCTGTACAAAGACTTTAGTGCTTTTCCCATGGGAACAACTGGAAGCTCTCAGCAATGTCCGCTTGCTGTCTTCAGATGTAACAGTATAGGATCAGATGTATAGGTTTTGAACGATAATATCAGAACTGGATGATTTCTTGCAATAATAATAAAGAAAAGTAATGCAACTCAGCAAGAACAAAAACTACCCGCATTTAAGATTTGTATTTCAGTGCTGGAGGATATTGGAAGCTACAACTGCAAATTTTTCTCCAGTAAAGGAAAACCAAATAATTCTGTTAGCAGTCAAAAACCGAAGCTGGGAGAGAAACAAGATCAGTAAGTAACAGCACTGGCTTGGTCTTCAAAATAATTATAAACCATGTAAGAGTTGAAAGCATTTTGGTTATCTGTGGATCTACGTCAAGGTTCACAGAGCTTTCAGTCAGAAAATGCAGGGAAGTGAAATAAAGTTAGACACAAACGTGTTAGGAGAACAAAAAGTAAGATTCACTATTGCTTATTGGGCAACCATCAAAGAACAGTTACTAAAGCCATCTGAAGATTCAAAAGGGTGGGAATTCTGGTCAACAGCTGAAGCTGTGTACAACACTCGCTTCTATGTATCTACTACCCAAGCCTGTATCTCTCTTATTACCACCCATAGTGTAGCATACGGTAAATATAAGTGACTGCCTTACCTAAAGCTGGTAGAAAGAGCTGGTGGGACACATCACACTCTACACCTCCCTGAAAGGAGGGTGGAACATGATGAGGGTTGGGCTCTGCTCCCAAGGATCAAGTGATAGGACAAGAGGAAAATGCCTCAACCACTAGTGAAGATTTAGGTCGGATTATTGGGAAAATTTCTGCACTGAAAGGATAGTTAGGTATTGGAACAGGCTACCCAGGGCAGTGGTAGAGTCACCATCCCTGGAAGTGTTAAGAAACTTTGGTTTCTTAATGTGTGGCACCTGGGGACATGGGTTAGTGATGGCCTTGGCAGTGCTGGGGTAATGGCTGGACTCGATGGTCTTAGAGGGCTTTTCCAACCTAAACAATTCCATGATTTTATTATTAGAGCACATGCTGCCAAGTGGGAAATCAGCCAACACTTGACATTACAGAGCAAATTATAGGCCAGTTGCACTCCTAACAAGTGTCAAGTAGAGACTTTTGGGAAAATGACAACTACGATTTTAGATCTGTTCCTCGTAAATCCCATTTAAGTGACAACCTTACTAAGCAGATTTTTGCCAAAGTCAGCAGCACCACAGATCTAATAAAGTTCCTGGAGAATTAACATATTTTATAGCTTACTCTGTGTTTCAAAAGCCTTGAAGCAAAGTAAGCTCTTTTTTGAGAACTACTTCTCAGCATGAATTAGGCAGTATGAAGGAATGGCTATACTTAAAGCCATGAGTTACTCTCTTCTCTAAAATGCTTGTATGCAGGTTTTCTCACAGAAAATTTTGGTTGAGAAATGATGTCAGGTTTTGGGCAATTTTATCTCTACCTGTGGTGATAATGAAATAGATAAAGGGGTCAGGTATTTACCATGTACCAAGGTGGACAGGAAGAGATGGGGTAGGATCTGTGCTCAAATTCTCACACAGACTCACCTACAATGATGCACTCGCTGCTGCCAGCCATGAACATGGATGCTGTTTTGGAAGGCAAGTTGAAGTGCCTAGCTGCTAAGAAGGGAGAAAGGCGATCTGAAGGGTCTGAGGGGATGCTGCTGGAGGAAAGGGTGCTGGAAGCTGGTTGGGCATGGTTTTCTGTCTCTGATCCAGCTGAGGCTAGTTCTGGGTGTTTTATGATCACCCACTCGTAGCGTTCCACTTCTGGCTGCAGCTGCAGAGAGGCAGAGAAAGGTAGAGCTGACGTTAGTGTATGCACATTACACAGAGTTCTGCTCAGAAAAGAACATTCCAGCACCTCAGTCTCCATCTGCACAGTCAGCAGTAAAGCTTAGCTCAACCTTTCTTTTAGGCCAGATGTTATCCTTTATTCCTTTGCTTTTTAGGTGGTTATAATGATGCAATAACTTCCGAGTTACCTTATTACATCTCTCATCTCTAGATCACCTTTCTCTACAACTGCATAAAAGGAAGGTGGAGCCAGTTGGGGTAAGGCTCTGCTCCCAGTTAACAAGTGATAGACAAGAGGAAATGGCCTCAAGTTGTGCCTGGGAAGGTTTAGATTGGATATTGTGAAAATTTATGCACTGAAACGGTTGTCAGGCACTGGCACAGGCTGCCCAGGGAAGGGGTAGAGTGACTATCTGTGTCAGTTTTACACAACCTGGTTCTTGATAGTGGGGAAGCCACAGAGGTGGCTTCTGTGAGAAGCTGCTGGAAGTTTCCACCATGCCCGGCAGAGCCAATCCCTGATGGCTCTGAAGATGGACATGCTGCTGGCCAAGGCTGGGCCAGTTAGAAATGGTGGTAAAGCCTCTGTGATAACGAAGGAGGGGGAGGAGGTGCTCCAGGAGCCAGAGCCAAGATTCCTCTGCAGGCTGTAGTGATGACCATAGTGAAACAGCTGTGCCCCTGTAGCCCATGGGGATCCACGGAGCATGCAGAGATCCACCCGCAGCCTGTGCGGGAGGTGCTCATGCCAGAGCAGGTGGGTACTGGAGAAGGCTGTGAGCCCTTTGGAGACCCAGTGGAGAGAGGGGGCCCTTGCTTCCAGGCTGGAGCAGCCTGTCCTTGGAGGACTGTACCCCATGGAAGAGTGACCCACACTGCAGCAGTTTGGGGAGGACTGTTTGCCTGTGGGAGGGGCTCATGTTGCAGCAGGTCGCAGGGAGCTGCTGCTCGTGAGATTGGAACCACACTGGAGAAGTTCACGGAGAACTGTATCCTGTGGGAGGGACCCCATGGCATTGCAGGGGAAGGACCCCTCTCCCTGAGTAGTGGAAGAAAATCTCAGGTGATGAACTGACCAAGCCCTCCAGACCATGTCTCCCTGCACTGTCGGTGGGAAGGAGGGAGGGGCTGGGGGGAAAAAGGTGTTTTTAAGGGCTCATTTTACTTCTAATTTTTCTGCTCTGATTTTGTTAGCAATAAACCCACTCTTTATCTCTAAGTTGAGCCTGTTTTGCCTTTGGAGTGTTTATTCTCAGTCCCTAACTCATGAACCCTTTGTTAAATTTTCTCTGCTCTGCCCAGCTGTAGCAGGAGAAGGTGAGTGAGCAGCTTATGTGGGTGCCTGGCATTTGGCCGGTGTCAAACTATCCTTAGAAGTGTTCAAAAAATCTGTGGATGTGGCACCTGGGGACATAGTTTACTAGTGAACATGATAGCAGTTCTGGGTTGGTTCTTCATGATCCTAAAGGTCTTTTTCAACCTTGATGATTCTATGATCTTTTAAGAAAATGTTCTGTGCAAGGGGAGAAAAAGAGTCACCACAAAACTTAAAAGTAAAATTTTTCCTCCACATTAAGAGTTCAATAGACTTTATAAATTAGAAAGGTATGCAATCCAGCCTCTTTAAGTGGAAGGGAGGTGATAGCTAACCAGTACAGTTGTTCTTCTTGGTACTGGGCAGCAACAACAAAATTTTACTCACCCTAAACACAAAGCATTCCCCAGTCCCAAAGAAACTCAGCTTGTTCCCTCCTCGCCGGCGCTCACTCCAGTCAGTAGACAGGTAAGCCCCACAGACCTGGCACAGACAGCACAGTCAGGCTTCCGGTTGAAGAAGAAAGTGTGTTAAACCCACTGATACTGACATTTCAGAGACCAAACCTGCAGGCTTTACTTCAGTTTGAGTTTCAAGTTTCTACACCAGTGGATTAAAGCAGCACAAGTACTTATATCTAAAGACAGATTTAAGCTGCTTTAATCTACCAGTGGTTGGTTACCTCTAAATCCCAAGAGTGTCAAAAAATATTTCATACATCTGATGCCTTAAAAGAGAAATTTTCTAACACAACCTCAAGTACCAAAATATAGATCACTCTAGGCCTGTACAGCCTGATTCCTACTCCTTCACTTTGGCAACCAAAGCAGCAGTGCTGTCCCAAGTTACAGTATGAGCAGCTCTGCCTGAACACTTTTTGGTCAAACAGTAGCCTTGGTGGCTTTCTTACATTTCAAAGTATATGTTAAAGCCAGCTTAGCTAAGAAAATGCTGAACTAGCTCAGATATTTAGAGCATCCACTCAAACCACATGGGGGCCACTAGTCTCCAATAAAGAGAAGCACCCTTTGAGGGCTGAGCTGGTCTCTGGAGTCTTGTGTTTGCACTAGAACTTTTTGCTACCAGCAATACACATCACTGCCATGTGCACACAGAGGAAACAATGAAGCTCCAAAGTGGGATGAAAGCATCTGTGCTTTTTCCCCCCAGAAATCAGAAAAACAGTTATGATCACACAGAATAGTTCTAAGGTACGTTTGCAGTTAGGCCTCCACAAGCATTACAAGCAGATCTCCTAGGACAAAATTACTGAAGATCGGATTTGTTTTATTTAGGTAAATCTGTATTTAGATTTAAATCTAAATTCAGATTTAGAATTAAATCTAAATGACCCAGAAGTCCATTTGATGTGATATGCCTGATGGGTATGAGAGGCAGAAAATCAGAAGCCAAATTGTCCTAATTCTAAAAGTTAACCATAGACATACGAATAAAGGATGAAAAACCCTTTGCAAAATCCCTCCAAATCCATAAGCATTAAAAAACCCCATATTTTTCTCCTAGGGTGGTGTTGGTTTTTTGTTGGTTTTTTTTTTTTTTTGGTTGGGTTTTTTTTTTTTTTTTTTTTTTTGGCTAATACATGTTTTTTTTGAGGGGTAAGAAACAAACCATCCTATAAAAACCAGAATCCCCTTACAAAGCCAGACTTTCAACAGGTTCTAAAGCAAGAAGCAAAATAATTGTTTCCCCCTCTACCCTTCAGACACTAGGGGCAGTCCATAAGCCACTGGCATCTTAACATAGGCCTGAATGGCCATAAACCACATGCAGAACTATGAAATGGCCTGGAGGGTAAGCATTAGGTAGAAGTAAATAAAGAGTAGAAATGGGCTTGTTCATGGACAGTCATCCTGCAGAGGTATAGTGACTACAGATGAAGAGAAGGCCGAAGCGCTTAATACCTTCTTTGCCTCAGCCTTTAGTGGGGAGATGGCTTGTCCTCAGGACAGCTGTCCTCCTGAGTTAGTAGATGGTGTCAGGGAGCAGAATGGGTCCCTTGTGATCCAGGAAGAGGCCATCAGAGAACTGCTGAGCTGCTTGGATGTTCATAAATCTATGGGCCCAGAAGGGATCCACCCCAGGGTGATGAGGAAGCTGGCACATGAGCTTGTGAAGTCGCTCTCCATCATTTACCAGCAGTCCTAGCTCACTGGTGAGGTTCCAGATGACTGGAAGCTGCCCAATGTGATGCCCAGTTACAACAAGGGTGGGAAGGAGGATCCTGGTAATAATAGGCCAGTTGGTCTGCCCTCAGTACCCAGTAAGGTCATGGAACAGTTCATACTGAGTGTCATCACACAGCACTTACAGGATGGCCAGGGTATCAGACCCAGCTAGCAGGGCTTTAGGAGGGCTAGGTTGTGTTTGGCCAACCTGGTCTCCTTTTATGACCAGGTGACCCTCCTGGTGGATGCAGGACAGGCTGTGGATGTGTCTGTTTGGACTCTAGCAAGGCCTTGGACACTGTCTCCCACAGCACGCTCCTGGAGAAGCTGCAGCCCATGGCTGGGACAGGAGCACTCTGTGCTGGGTTCAGAACTGGCTGGATGGCCGGCCCAGAGAGTGGTGGTGAGCAGTGCTGCATCCAGCTGCCAGCCAGGGGTGTCCCCTAGGGCTCTGTGCTGGGGCCAGCTCTGTTCAGTGTCTTTATTGATGACATGGATGAGGGGATTGAGATTTTAATTGGTAAATCTGCAGACGACATTAAGCTGGGAGTGTGTGTCCATCTGTTGGAAGGCAGGAGGGCTCTGCAGGGGCACCTGGAATGGTTGGATGGACGGGCAGAGTCCAATAGGATGAAGTTTAATCAGTCCAAGTGCCAAGTCCTGCATTTTGGCCACAACAACCCCCTGCAATGTTAATAGTCTGGGGATGGTGTGGCTGGACAGTGCTCAGGTGGAAAGGGACCTGGGGGCACTGGTCAACAGTTGGCTGAACATGAGCCAGCAGTCATGCTTGCCCTGGTGGCCAAGAAGGCCAACAGCAGCCTGTATCAGGAATGTATCATCCTGTATCAATGGCCTGTGACAGGAATAGTGTGGCCAGCAGGAGCAGGGATGTCATTCTCCCCCTGTACTCAGCACTGGTGAGGCCACGCCTTGAGCGCTGTGTCCAGTTCTGGCCTCTCAGTTTGGGAAGGACGTTGGGACCCTTGAGTGCATCCAGGGGAGGCAACAAGGCTGGTGAGGGGCTTGGAACACAAGTCCTCTGAGGAACCACTGAGGGAGCTGGGGCTGTCTAGCCTGGAGAAAAGAAGATTCAGAGGTGACCTTATCACTCTCTACAACTTCCTGAAAGGTGGTTGTAGTCAGGTGGGGTTGGTCTCTTTCTCCAGGCAGCAACTGACAGAATGAGAGGACACAGTCTCAAGCTGTGTCAAAGGAAATATAGGTTGGATATTAGGAAAAAAAAAAATATGGAAAGAGTGATAAAGTTCTGGAATGTTCTGCCTGGGGAGGTGGTGGGGTCACCGTCCCTGGATGTGTTTAAAAAAAGACTGGATGTGGCACTCACTGCCATGGTTTAGTTGAGTTGTTGGGGCATGGGTTGGACTCTATGATCTTAAAGGTCTCTTCCAACCTCCTGATTCTGTGTGATTCTGTGTATGATTCTGTATAGGCACGAATAAAGCCCACAGGCTGCAGAAACAGCTTAATGTTATATACAGAATATTTAAAAGTCATGTACAGCGGCACAGACAACAACACCATTACAGGAAGTTCCCGTGTGCCCTCCTGAAAACGTTCTGGGAAGACTTCTTGCTTTATGTATTAATTTTTTAAACAAGCATATAGCTGTTTTCACATTATGCTGTCCAATATTGTCACACATAGGAGCAGAAAAAAGGAACGTGTGCACTCCTCCTCAGGTTCTCAGAACTTTCTTGGCTTATTTTTTTCCCAATCAAGAATGAGATGAACTAAGGCTTTTGTTTTCACATCATGTAGTCCAACATTATTCATACCATTTAAATTTTGCTACTTCCTCTCCTCATATCCTTGAGAAAATAAAAATGTCTTCTCTGAATCATAACTTTAGCACAATTCCCACTCTGTCCCTCTGACTCTGCATGTCAGAGTCTGTCCAATAGCAAAATGAGCTACTCTAGTCCATCACCCCACACTACTTGCAAGAGAAAAAGCAGTTAACCAAGACCTGGTTTGCAAAGTCTGCTCAAGAATGCATAGTCCTATAACCAACAAATAGAATAATTTAAAGCATGGATTCTTAAAAAAACAAAGCCAAACTTTGCTTATTCATTTTATTATAAACAGCTGTGTGTTGCAACACAGCATTACATACTACCCAAACTCCAATTTAATCACTTGTCTTTTGCATCACTCACTTCTTTCGCTGTTGTCTTGATGAGGAGCAGAGTTGGTTCGTGTCCCTCGCTGTGGGAATAGAACCTGAAGTGCAGAGCACAACAAAGTGAGTACTTGACTGCCACCAACTGCAGCTCCTTTCCTCCTCAACGTCAGGCACTGTCTCCTTCTCCAACCGGTGCCATGGCAAAAAATCACCCAAAGACTAAGAATATTCCTGCAAATACTTTATACAGTCCATGTAAATAATACAGCTGAGTGTAAGCAAATACTATCAGTTCTCTACTCAGTCTCCTGTACAGTTTATGTCTCCAAAGAATAACTAGAAGTTTACCTAGATCAACTGCAGCCTTTTACTGCATTTTGAATTGAAATAACCTAAAGGATTGTAAAACAGCCTAGGACTGATGATCATGTTTGAAGGGCTTTAGGTCCTCAAGGAAATTCATTGAGATGCATTCTCTTTGCTTGCTTTTGCTCTTCCTCATAGGCACATAAGGCTGGGAGAGCAGGTCACTCCCTGCCTCAGTACCTCAGTAGTTACTGATGGCAAAGTCATTATTAGGGGCTATAGGGTTACAGTGTTCCATACCAGGTGCAAGGATAACTCATATCTAGTTTATCTCACTTAAAAAAAAAAACAATCAGATTCATAGATAATTTCCAGTTTCCAGTTCTCTTCTTCCTTGGATCAGTATGACTGTGGTTACCTATCAAAAGTGCCTGCAGAGCAGCCACTAAGTTAAACCATTCAAACCCTTAAGGAACCAGACTCAGACCTGCAGAATCTGTGAACTGATCCAAGTTTGACTTTTCTAATTGATCTTGAACAGTTTAAAATATTCTGGCATAGAAAATATCCCAGTCAAATGCTGTAGGTAATACGAATTTGTCGCTTTTATATTCCATCGTTAATGATGTTCTTCAGATCAAGTCCTGAATAAGCACGGCCTTTCAAATCCATCAAATACTTCACCAGTTGCTCCTTTCTGCCCTACACTAGAGAAGAGAGAGGAAGGTGTTCCTTACCTGCTCAGACTACAGCCATGTTCCAAGGTGGTGAAAAGCAGGAGGGGCTGGCACAGTGCAAACCGTTCTGGGATCCATGACCAGATATCCCGCATCTCCTTCACACTGACAATTTCTGATTTGAAGTTCTCAGCGTGAACTGCCAAGTGCACATTCTGCCTGAGAAATACAACACAAAACACTGAGAAGCAATAATTTAACAAGTTTCAGATTACTGAACTGAAACACGAGAAGACAGCTGAACACTAACAGACTCCAGCATACAAATTATTGGTCAGAGCTCCAGTCCACGGGATTAGATGGCCGTGACCTGGTGAAGGCAACTACTGCAATTTAACATAATCCTCAGAGGCAGAGATTGGGTTTGAGATTGTATTTTCTATTTCTCTGTATGGCAGCTGTGGCCTGCACCTTTACACACAGAGGACACAACACTGAGCCACAAAAAATAACCATGGCCTTTTATTTGCTGTTTGTAACAGTCTCACTGGCACTTGAGTTTAAGCACAGAGAACGGAATACCTATATAAATAGGATCTGAGAGGAAGGGGTAGTATTTTTTCTATCTCTGAAATCCTGCCCGTAGGGTGCAATTAGAGAATTCCTAAATCCCTCAGAAACTTTAGAGGAATCAGTATTACCAGGGCAAGCAATTTTAATCCAAGGCAAATATTTGAAGCTTTTCAGAAGTTCCACCTCTTGGAAACATGCAATTACCAGTGACTTCCACTACATTATGAAACAAAAATGTTCCCGGGACCATGGTTACAGATGGAGCCTGAGAATACTAAGGAATGCTAGACACTGACACTGGGAAGGAAATCCCTGTACCCCTCAGAAGGGTGTGATACAGTTAGAAGGATTGATTCATGGCTTTTAAACACTTGAAGGTAACAATCATCACCATCTTAGCCAGCCTTCATTTCTCAGATTAAATAAGCATGCAAACCCAGAGCCTGGGGATTAAACGTTATTTGCTTCCATGGTCTATGTTAAATGCTTAAAATGCAATGGAGACAGCCATGGACACAGAATTTACACAAGTCACTGTATTACTGGGCAGCCAGGTGTTAAATAAAGCTTTATTACTTTGCTTTGCATGCAACGGTTCAGGTGCAAATATTTGTCCATTTCTGATGGGGTTTTTTGACAATTACACATTCCTTTCTCTCAGTTTCATGATCATGAAGGAGCCCTCAATACTGTACATCTGCATGGATCTGGATACCTTAGCTCACTCCCTAAAACACACAAAATATATAAACTTTTTATTTTTCATGCTCGTAGTACCA
Source organism: Vidua chalybeata (assembly GCF_026979565.1). NCBI lineage: Eukaryota > Metazoa > Chordata > Aves > Passeriformes > Viduidae > Vidua > Vidua chalybeata. The sequence continues at coordinate 532,052 of NC_071545.1, forward strand.
AAAAATCAGCAGCATTTGCAATGCAGAGGAGTGCTTGCTTGGAGACACTGGGAACTGCTTTCTGGAATTCACTGTAGGCACCTTGGTATCAGCATTTTGAATGAAATGACTCTTCAGGTCACTTAAAAAAATTACTAAAATTACTGCTTATTTTAGCCAAATGAACGAAATCAGTCTTTGCATTGCTACCCTGCATTATTTAATGCAAGGAACTTCTGTGGGCAGCTATTAAGCAATCTGTAACTATTTATCAGCTTTAAAACTTACAGTATCACTGACTAGGGACATTATTTGTATTTTTAAACACAGCAATCTGAGGCAAAATAGAGATCCACTTAAACAAAGTAGGGGCCCCAAGCCTTGAACCCTCATGTTCAGAATCTTACTTCAAGTCTGCAGCTAAAACTGATGTCACTGTGGAACACAGCTGAGAGACAATGACTTGGTTTCAGCTCAGCAGAAATTAAGATTTTTCCTGCCCCCACATTTAAGGAATTAAAAAATATTCAGGGCAGTCAACTGTTTATTAGAATGAATTTCCAGCAGAAAAGCAATGATGATAAATAGGCTAAGACCTAATGACAAATATCAAAACAGATTTAAATTTACACCTCGAGCCTCAGAATTATTTGTATACCTGGTCTGTACATTTTTCACATTTCTGTGAACTGTTTGGGCAACTAAACTTCAGTTTTTTTTTCTAAAAGGCTCTCACTCAGAGTATCTTTGGTTTTGCCTTTTCCCCTCCTCCTAGCTACTATAAACTGCTGATTTAAACAGTTTCCTACCCAAACCCCTCTCAAAGCCTGTTCAGCAGCATTCTGAACACATCTCTTTCAGTACCCTGTGCCTTCCCAGAACTCTTTCATGTAGGTAGAGTATCACCTTTTCAAACAGATCTTTCTGATTTACTAGAAAGTATTTACCACTGTATTGGCCATTTAAAACTGCACCAGGCATACAGTTCCTGCCCTTTGAATATCATGGTAAATATTTTTTTTAATGACACCATCTAGTTAAACCAGAGAACATGGCCAAAGAACATGAAACAAAATGACATGTTATTTCCCAGTAACAAATCACAGTTGCGGATGGTTGAGACTGAAACCTGACCCTGTGTTGAGAAGTGTCCACATACAGCTTGCACCTATCAAACTCCATGCTGCTGAGCAAAAAGATAACTTTTTTGGGGGGGTTCCAGATGGCAACTAGTTACAAGTATCTAACCTGTATTAATTGCAACTAGTTACAAGAATCTAACCTGAATTAATTATCTTATTTTTAACAGTATTTATCTTATGACACTGGAAATAATCTCCTTCAGTTTGGCAGTTGCTTTTCAAAGTAGTAAACGAGTGAAAATTAACAGAACACAAGTGGGCTAAAAAAAACCCAAATGTTTTGGTTTTTATTCATTGAGGAGAATTCAGTTTAGCCTTCACCACTCCACTCTTTTCGGGGTCATCTGCGAAAACACTGTAGCTTGAGAGAACAGTAAATTTGGACAGCATTAAAGTCTACCACTAGAACTGAACAAATTCAGGAGGTTTTAGCCTGCATTAGTGTTTTCCTCTGTTACTGGGATTCACATGACAACCTTCTCTTGATTGCTGATGTTAGAAAGACTTGTTCAACTGCTATTATTCCAAGGAATTAGATTTGAAAACCAGCACAATTACTGTTTAATAAAGCAGCATTTGCTAATTTCATAGGAATGTTGCTTTTCCAGCTATATCATTAATACTATGTGCTTCAGAGACCTCAAAGCTCCCAAAGGTAAAGGATGAGGATGTGCAGCAGCACCTGTCAAAGTGGATGTGCCCTGTATTATTCAAAAAAACAACAAATACCCAACTCCAAAGATTACTCACCAAATTACATCTTCCTTCTCTACTCTGGCATGGGTCAAATCTTAGAGGAGATGCATTATCTTTAAAATCCATTATAATTTCAGTGAGGGCATTATTGTGTGGTAAAAGGAGATTTCTTTTTCAGTCATAAATAGCAATATAAGTAATTTGTGATATATAAACCTGAAACCTAATCCTGTGTCCAGATCAGCATCAACAGACACCCTGCTCACCCGAAGTCCCTCAAACCCAAACTGCTTCCTAGCATAAATCAAGGCTTTTGCTGCATTCAGAACAACCTAACTGCAAAAATAATACACAGATTGCTTGACTGGAATTAACAGCTTTTTGATTTATTAGAGGTAAAATCCTCAACACAGAAGTTATGGTATGAAACATGCTTTGCTAAGTCTGTTAAGGTGTTCTTTCAACCATGAAAACATGAGAAAGTTAACTCCAGCTTTGATTTTATAAATTAGTACAAATATTAGTGTGCATCACTCACTAAAGTTAACTCAAGGCACCTGCAGCAAGGCCAGAGGATTCTCAAAGGCATGATTTTAAACCCAAACATCTCTGGTATTTAATACTCACAGGGCAGTCTTTCTCTTTCCAAGTTCTCTGCTTATCAGATATCACAATCCACTCACTGTGTTTTGTCATTTAAGATTTACTTTTCAGGCCAAGACTTGATAAATGACTTCATTAACCATTAATGCTCTACGGCTGAGTAACTCTGACCTCCTTGACACAGAAAGAGTCTTGTCTTCTCGACTCTAAAAAAACCCTACCTACTTAAAAGTAAATATAAACTACTATGAATTGAGACAGGTCAAGTGTGCCAAGTTGAGGTCAGTCCAAATTTTTTCCAATTAACTGCAGAAAGCTTCCAAAGAAGCTAAAAAGTTGACTCTGTTTCACATCTAATGCAACAGCATATGCCAGGTTTGGAGTTGGGATGATACCTAACAGCTCTTCTGAGCTGTTGAGATGTTTAAAAAAATTACATTTTTTCTTCCAGAGTAGAAAGGACCATTATTATAAAGGCCTTTTATAGCCATAACCATAATCCCAGCATGTACTTTCTCCATGTACAGTACTCTTACAGTACTCTTTCCCACTCTGGAAAACACGGGTGTATTGCTGTCTGAAGTGCTGTGCTCTTGGGCCCACTACCCCTTCTCTGACAGCTTTGCAGGTGTTATGAACTAACTTACTAACTTTGCAGGAGGGTATTCCAGAGATGTGGCACAGCAATCAGGTGCTCTGATTGCTGGCCTGCTTCTCCTGCCCCAATGTTACCAATATGACCACCTTCGAAAAAACAACAAACCAAAGACAGCAGGAATGAGCAAAGTGCAGAGACTCCAGTGTTTTAACCTACCTTTTGGGAGATGCAAGACTGCAAACAGGAGTGGTGCAGTGGAGATGGAATGGACAGAAGGAGAACATACAAAAGAAAAAGACAAAAAAGATAGAAAAGATCAATGACTTCCTACATCCATGACAAAGCGAGTGAAAGGAGCCTGGAGAGAAACAAAGCAAGGTTTGATTTGAGTCACCAAGCACTAAAAAATAATCAGACAGGTTAAAACATTTATATTTCTATTTTCCCCCAGTTTTGTTATGTGATGGGGAAATAAATCATCTTCTCCTTGCACAGGCCAAACACAGCTGGAGAAGAGAACTCACTGGCACCCCATGGAACCCTGGAGAACAGCTCACTTCTCCTGCACTTCCATCTGCCCACACTGGGACCCAAACTGAGCCAAGCCAAACTCCCAGCAGCACTGTGCGTGGGGGCATTGAGAAATTTCAGTGGGTTTACAAAGGTAGCCAAGAGAGGATGAAAAATTTTCAGTAGCAACTCTGCCTGACATAGCAGTGACTACTGGCTTTATTTGGGCATATTTCTGTATTTTGCCTTAAAAGCATCATTGTTGTGAGAATTTCTTTACAACATTTAACACAGCAGGAGCTTTTGAAGTGTCTGTGGTTGGCTGATGTATGTTTTCTTTTTCTCTGGTTTATTTAAATTATTTATTAATTTTTTTTAAAATTTAAAGCTCTAATTCTAATTTAAACAATATACTCAACGATATTACAACTCTCCTGAACTTCCCAACAGGAATGCACAGTGGAGGACTCAATATTTTGTTACAAGTTTCAAATACAAAGGTCTGAACTGCCTCTAGTGTGACAATCCAGTAGCTAAAGGCCTTGAAATATTTGAGACTGACAGGAAAATGCTGAAGCTGATTGTAAACCAAGCTGTGAGTCTAAGAAATTAACCCTTGGAAGAGACTGGGGGGAGCTTTACATGTATGTAGACACATGAAGGAGGTTCAGCTAACATTTATGTGATCTTTTAGGCTGAAATGTACTGAGTATGTACTGCCATGCCATGGAATGGTAACTGTTTGCAACTACTGTAACTAACTCAGCAATGCAGCTGGCTGGAAGATCCTACTGTGTCAGTGGAGATTTACAGAAAATGAGACTGTGTGTCTAGAATACCAAATTCTAGATACCACACTCTCTGACCCAGAGGACTTCTAGAAGTCACCTCTCTTTAGAGGGCAGTTCATAAAACTGTCCAACACTTAAACTTGAGAGTTCAAAATGGTTGGGAGAAGTTTTCTGCTGTCAGAAGCCTCTGGAAAAACAGAACAGGCACTACTTGCCTGCACATACATTTGCACTTGGCAAGATGCTAATTTTGTTCAGATTAATATATTGGTGCCGTTTCTATATCCATTGAGAGGCCTTTCAGCTAAGCTTTTTATTAGTATGACTTTTACTGTCATATCAGAGCAGGATTTCATTTACTGGTTTCAAAGTTAGTTCTTCCTTTCCTTATTTCTGAGAAGAGCTTGTAATTATGCAACAGTTTCTTGGATCTGTACAGTCACTCTTCTCTTCCATGGTTCTTTCAAAATTATTTCTTCTACTAGTACATGAACCTGTCACAAAACAGGTCAACTCCTACCTGTGAGTACTACACTCTTGACTTCCAGGAGTCTTGCAGTCAAATTTATTTAAAAAGTAATCTGAAAATAAGACCTATTTCTTCCTTGCTCGGTTAAAACAGCTCCTCAGTCAGGCACAATGTTCCCAGCTGTGACAGTGCCTTACACTAAAGAAACTGCTGAATTCACAGTACTGAGCAGCATCAAATTGACATTTTCTACATATTAAATAATGATATATTAAATAATATCATATTTAAGAATAAATTCTCACATTTCTTTGGGTATGTTTCTTCCAAGTAATTTATCAGTGCTGGTTTTATCATTGGAGCTGCTGAGAGCTTCTTCTGTGCCTGATAAAACCAATCAGTGAGTCGTGTTGAATATTGACACTTTGTTAAACTACTAGAAAGTTGAACACACCTCTGTGAACACCCATGTTAAGAATGAAAAATCACAGGAATTCTCTTTTTCTCTTCTGGCCTGAGAGCAGGGAACAAGGCTGGCCTGGCTGGGTGGGCTCTGCTGTGGGGCCAAGCCCCATCGGCTGCCGGGCAGCTGCGGGGACGAGGCCAGGCCAGGGCTCGGGCTGCTGACATCTTGCTGTGACTAAGCCCTGTCCCGCCACTAGCCCGGGCTGAGCTGGAGTCTGCTGGGCCCCGGGAGCAACCCCGGGCCGGGCCAGCTCAGCCAAGATTCTGCTGCCATTGGGATTTGCCCGCAGCCACCGGCCAGGGGGAAGAGAAGCCATCGGCCCCGGCCGTGCTGCTGCTCCATTCTGGCCTGGCTGCTGCGACCCGGGCTGCTTGCCCCAACCCAGCCCAGCTGCAGCTCCGGCCACAAGCTGCTGAGCCCTGCCGGGGCCAACTGACCATCTGCAGGCCTGGGCGAGATATTAACTCTTTCAGTGCACAGATAAGACTTGCAGACCTTCAGTCCTCCCTTGGATGAGAGAAAAGGACAGAGTTACAACATGTAGAAGAACAACATGAAGACACCAAGGTCAGTGAAAAAAGAGTCAAGTACCAGATGGGAGGGATGAGGAGATGCCTCGATCTTAGGGCTGAAATCCTCTTGTAAAGCTATGGAGAAGGATGTAATTGATACATCAGACTCTTTTTCCCTGTGACTCATTGAAAAAGTATGGGGAGATGAAGTGTTCTGCGGCTTTGCGTTCTTCTCCCCGGTCCCTGGTGGTTCGGGGAGCCCGGCTAGGCTCTGCATATCGTCTGGGAGTCCGGGGCTGCCGCGTGTCTGGGCGGTCTGGTGCTGAGAGCACTGACGTGGGCTGCCATGCTCTGTAACTGGCAGTGGGAGGAGATGAAGGGGCGAAGGAATGGCACATCTTGCCTTGCGGTTGGCTGGAGAAAGTTTAGTCGCATGGTTGCTGCGGAGGAGAGCAGCGTCCGCTCCTAGCACCCACGTGGACAAGATGGCAACGAGACAAAGGACGCATGGGGTTTTATAGGGGGCGGGCAGACAAGGGCGGAAGCTCCCTTGCCCAATAGGGACAGGCAGCGGGGGGGTGACGTGGACCACGGCAACCAGCGGGAACACAACAGGGGTGGATACAGGGTTCCAGGACGAATAGGAACACGGGGATGGGGTAACTGACACAGAAGTTTCAGGAGTGAACGGGGGGCGGCCACAAGACTGACATGAGGAAGCTCCAATGGTAAGTGACCTGGAGTGAACAATCGTGGGGGGAACATGGGGGTACATAGAACCAGCTAACTAACATTAATAAAACCCCTATCTAAGCCAACCCAGGATGCAGCAGTGTTCAAATTGTAGATATGAGCAAAGGCCTCCAAGCTACAGTAAGCAGATGTTGAAGTAGCTGTGATCCTATGAGAAGTTTGAACAGAGAGAGAAAGAGAGAGAAGAGTGATGAAGACCCTCTGCTCCAGGGAAAGAAGAAGACTTCTCTTTCTAGAGATGAAGATGATCTCAGAGATAGATAAGGAAAACCTTTGCTCTTGAACAGCTCATCCTAAAAATAGTACCCTGTAAGTTGACATGGCCCACAAACACAGCTGTGGGAAAAGCTGTGAAAAATGGGAAGGACTTTATCATCACAGATTTTCTGGGCGGCTGCTGTTCATGGAAATTAAAAGCCACGAGAGAACTGTTTTCTTGTGAAGAAGTCTCCATAAATTGACAAGAGGGACTCCTCTCCCTAAGTTAACTGAAGAAAGACTATCCTAGAAGTGATAAACTACTGAATTGTTTCTGTACATTGTGAGTAGGAAAGAAAAGGTTGTTGGGGGAGGAGAAGTGTTCTAAAGTTTTTATTCTGATTCTTATTATTTTCTTTTAGTTACTGTTAATAAAGCTTTCTTTACACCCTTTTGAAGCTTTGAGCCTTCTTTGCCTCCCTCCTAATCCCATCTCACACCAGGAAATAATTAAGTATATTATAGTGGCTGCATTAGCACTTAGACAGCGCTAGACCCACTACATTAATTGGTGCATTAGTCGGGTAATCTCAAATTGGTGAACCAAAACCACTACACCAACTTTGCTAAAATGCCTTTTCGTTTGAAAACTGCTTATGAAACATACTTTTGAGATATAATACTTGTAATTAATACATACACACATAAATTAATAATTTATCAAAGTACAAGAAACTTCTGTTCCTCTTGTATCATAGCATTTCAGTTACACTTTCCATTACAATCCCAGCAATGCTTGATTTTAGAGCTGCTGAGTTTTTCTGCAGAGAAGATGCATCAGTAGACACCAGCATGCACCAGTGGACCTTCCCCATCAGTCACCCAGGGCTGCCTGACTGTTCCCCACACCAGGAAAATTCCAGAGATTGCTCAGGTTACCTGTGCTGAGCCCTACCTTTTCTGTTTGACTGTGATGCCCTTCTGCTGCAAAGCCTTCTCATTGGCCATCTGCAGGAGCTGGATCTCCTTCCGAGAGAAAAGGCGGATAGCAAAGGCTTTTTCCAGGAGCCTCTCTGGGGACACCGACTTGGCGATGTCCCTCACAAAAGCTCGAATGTCCTGCTGGATGCTGTCAGACTCCATGGGCTGCCCAGCTCTGACTTTGTGAAAGAATTTCAGAAGAGCCAGTGCAACACGATAGAGAACTTTGTATCCCTCCACCAGAAAGACATCAAAGATCCGTGCAATGTATGCCATAGGGAGCTCTCCGAAGAGCCACCGCTGCCAGTCCGAGTACACCTCCAGCACATCCTCGGACACTGCCACCATTAGCTTGTGGGCCGCCTGGCAGTACTTGTTCACCAGGTCCCCAAAGGTCATGCAGGAGGACTCAAAGGCCAGGAAGGTCTGGTCAATGAGCCGCTTGGACGGGTCATTGCAAGCTAGGATGCGACAGACCTGCTCAAAGCACTCAGCCTCGTCCTTGCTGTAGTGCAGGAGTAGCGCGATCACCGAGGGCAGTGCCGGGCAGAACGAGATGTCCGGGAACTGATTGGCGATGCACAGAATGATCTTCCTGACGGCCCCGATGCCCTCCGTGTTCAGGCAGTACGTGGGGATCAGGCTGTTGTCCACAAACTCTGGCAGCGGAAGGGAGCTGCTGTTTCGTTTTCCAATGATCTTCACCACGATGTCCCGGTACACGTTTGCATCCGGGGTCACTGTACGGCATGGGATATTGCTGATGAGTTTGTGGTACACTTTGGCTCTCAGAGAGTGGTTTTTGGCCCAATAGCCCTGCCGGGCCAGCTGCTTGAGCTCATGTAAGTCTGTGCAGGTGAGCTCTTTTGTATCCTGGCTCTGGGCACTAACATCCATTTTGTCCCAGTCCACAAAGCGGCTGTATTCATCCATGGCTCCAGGAGAAGCAAATCACATAAATCATGAGAACAGAGACTTTAGTTAGTCATTGACGGACTCTTGTATTTTTCTGCAAAAGGGAAGTAAAAAACCAGATGTTTGAGTAACAGATAATTTCTTATTTTCTTAATGAACACACATACATACATACTTGTTCCTGCAATGGCAAAACTGTTTTCTAAAGCAAAGAAAGTTAAAGATGCCTTTTTATTTTTAAGCCAAACTTTTCTTCAGTACCTCCTATTGCAGTAATTGATCAAATGCCAGCCAAGAGGCTGATCCTGAGGACATCTCTCCAGGAAATTAATTTCCCCAACTGAAAGTCAAGCTGAGGCATGGACCTTTACATTAACATCCCACTCAAGAGAAGAGAAGACTCCCATTGCAAAAAAAATATATTGCAAAGTATGTTCAATTTGCAATCTCTCTTTCCAATTCTCTGGGGAAATATAAGTGAAACTTATACTAACTAGAAGGATGCAATCTCATAAGTAGTGTATGCTGTTCTCAGACTGTGGCCACTGAAAAGATACGCTGTCCTCCTACTAACCACAGCCATGTCCTCCAAGTAATTTCTTTGTGCTGGTAATAACACTTGTGTGACCACATAGTCACTGAGATTAGTTTGTTAATCTGGTACAATTTTTCTTTTCCATTGGATAAGAATTTTTCATGGAAAGAGTGGTCAGACATTGGAACAGGCTGCCCAGGGAGCTGGTGGAATCACTGTCCCTGAACAGTGTTCAAGAAATATCCCTGGAAGCATTCAAGAAATGACAGGATGTAACACTTAGTGCTCTGGTCTAGTTGACAAAGTGGTGATTGGTCAAAGGCTGGACTCAATCTCGTAGGTCTTCTCCAATTTCAATGACTATGTGCAGCTGTACAGTCAGATCATTGCTAGTGCCAGAAGAGAGACTTGCGCAGGACAAGAACCCTGCTTCCTGACTGCAGCACAGGGTCAAGTCAGTTTCAAATACCTTCATTAAAGCACTTACATTTTCTAAGTGTTGCTCTGGATGCCGGCCATGCCCTGTCACAGCGGCACACAACAGCTCTCCCACTATAGATGCCACAGACACCTTTGTGACAGCACTAGGAGCTGGAACATCAGGTTCTGGCCTCTAGTGCTTTGTGCCAAGTTTACCTGATCTACCTGCTGGCTCCAGGTTCAGAGCACACTTGTGTCCCAGCAGAGAGTGTGGCTGTGACCAATAAAGCCCATATCTAAACTGGCTTTAATCAGTCAGTGCAAAACCAGAAGGGGATGCACAATATCTCCACTATTGCAGCAACCCTGCCAAGTGCTGGAACCTCTGCCCATGTGCCCTCACTGTCCAACTGAAGCTGCAAACATGGCTGTGGATGCTGCACACTCTGCAAAGGCAGACAATCTTTATAAAATCCAACAGGCCCATAAAACTGTTCTGTCCAATTAAGATGTTATATAGCAAGGTTAAATCAATGAAAATATTCACTGAAAGACTTCCAAAGAACCCTTAGTCATTCCAGTATTGACAGACTGAAAAACACATTGAACTTGACATTTATTGGCATGGTCTTCCATTTAGGAGGTCTTTGAGCCTATTAGGGGAACTTCTAGGGTAATGCCCTGGAATAATCTGCCACAGGCTTTGAGAAAGCTTAGGGTGAGATGACAAGGTTTCTCCCATGGTGCTCTGCAGCACTATGTTAATCTACCTCAGCTCCCTATAGGTCACTGTCCTTTACCCTGCCCTTTCCTTATAGGTCATCGCCCTTTGCCCTGCCCTTGTACCGCTCCTGTGCCCACAGACCATTGGATTGGCCCCATACCCCATACTTAACCCAGGACAGTGCACTGCTTTGTTGTCTTCTGTCCCTGGACTCCTTCAGCATGACTACAATAAACCTTGCTGGAACTCTATACAGAGACCCTTTCCATCTTTCTTTGCTGACCTATCTGTGGTGTGAGTGTGGACTGAGTGACTGTCTGTGCCTGCCCGAGCGGCTTTCTCACAAGATGCCTTCAGGGAGGTAGGAGCAAATACCATCCATTTTCCACACTGCTACATTCCATAAATCTGGTGCTTTAAAATTATTTGAAACTCTTAAGGAAGATATACCATCAAGATGAGATCTCATCCTCCTAGCTGCACCTTTGGAAAAGAAATCAAGCATTTTGCCTGAAGCAGCCATAGCAGCCAATCCAGACAGTTTTAGATTCTGAGTAAATGCTAACCTGAGTATTTTGGAATCACATGCTGAAAGTCCCACATTTAACTCCTCTTTTAAAAATTTGGCAGCAGCAGCATGCAGGAGCCTTTCACAGAACGCTTTTGGATGGCTCTTCTCTACCATATTTAATTCAGGGCTTTTTTATAAAAAGAAGACTGGTTTTTGATCATCATTCTTACAGCGTAAGAGTGATACAGAAATGCTCACCATTTCTTTTTGTGGCATTCTTCCACATCTGAAACCAATTCTCAGACTGTAATTAAAGGAGGCAACACATTGTCCTGACTCCAGTTCTGAAAGTGAGACATCTTACACAGTTCAGCTGTGGGGTCTCTGTGTGAGCTCAGTGTGTGTTTCCTGGAGATGCGGTAACAGCAGGACACCAGTCCATCGCAGAGCCAATGTCAGCTCCAGGGAAGTGAACATTTCTCTGTAATTTTCCACCTGGGAATCACAGAAACACTCATTTTTAATTCAAATCCTACAATAACGTCCTTTTGTAGAAGAGAAATTTAATCCTGCTTTGCACTGGCAAAAGCATGGGGAGATGAACCATTCAGTTCCTGGACACTCAGCACAGAAACTATCACTGCCTTGTGCTTGCTGGAATCTCCAGCATGCTTCTACCTTCTGCCATCATCCCTTGGGAGCTGCTTAGATTTATATTAGGGAGGGTTAAGTAAAATATCTATCATATAAGACAACTTCTAAGACACCCAGATTCATTTTGGCTTTTTTTTTCCTGTAAACTTTCTTCTCCTGTCTTATTTCCTAAGATACACAGGCATACTTAGAGGCTGTATCAAACAGACATTTTTCACTCTAGCAATTATTGCCCATTCCAGGAACTAATGAATTTGATTAATATGTGCTCTTGAAGCTCACTGAAATCCGTGGCAGTCAGACTGCCAGAAGTTTTAATTTGAGCTCACAGTTTTATACATTTTTTGGCTGGGATAAATCTATGGGGTCTGCAAGTAGGTCCGGCTGCTTATACTTTTCACAGGTCTAGATGTTGCAATAAAAAGTGACAGCAAAGCAATTGGGCATCATCAAGGCTGCCAGAGCAAAACCAGCTCTTAACTGTGCTTGCAAAACCAACAGAACTTGTGTGCTTCAGTGTAATGGTGCATAGTTCCTGATACCTTGCCAGTAGCTACTGTAAGCCAGCAAGCCTCAAACAGGGAGGATTTACTTGCCACAGAAGAGCCCAAGAAATCTCAGGAAAATTCCAGCCAGCCTTCAACTCCTCAGTTCTTTCTGAATCGTCCTCCCCCTCTCCTGTGAGAGAAGTTCTCTCTCTTTTCTGGTAATCATGTAAAGAGCAATGTTTAACTCTGGGCTGCTGGGAAGAGGAGATAGAAGATGACTCGCCCTCAGCAGTCAAGAGCCAGTGAGTCAGGGCTGTCTCCTGCCCATTCCTCCCTCCACAAGGAAGCAAGTAGGCAATACAGACTTGTATTTGGAGGGAGGCTGGAGTTTCAGTTAGGGAGTAAAACTAGAGGATGGCTGTTTGAGAGTGCAGTTGTGTCACAAAGTCACAAATTCACCTAAACTTCCTTGCTTACCCCTCCTTATAAAGGAGGGTAAGACAGGCAGAAGAGAAAAAACATTTCAGAATAAAATGTATATATATGGATATGGCTATAGGTAGGCAGAGAGACTCATTTACAGACCCTTATTGCAGCAAACTGCTTTCCCTCCTGCTTTAGAGAAGTCAGCATCATGTTATGGTAAAAATCCTCTAACTGGAGATGAGGACAACAGGATGGATGAGCGCCTGAACAGCACAGGACTGAAATGTGGTCTAGTATGTGTAAGCATAGAATGATAACAGCATTGTATAAACTAGAAAAAAAAATTGCATTATTCATAACAACCACAGAATCACAGACCATTCTGGGTTGGAAGGGACTTTAAAGCTCATCTCATTCCACCCCTTGCCATGGGCACGGACACCTTCCACTAACCCAGGCTGCTCCAAGCCCTGTCCAACCCTTGGACACTTCCAGGGATCCAGGGGCAGCTACAGCTTCTCTGAGCAGCCACAAAACTTTAAAGTTCTGTACTAAGAGTAAGCAGACATTATCCTTTCTAATCAGACTGACTTTTAAAACACACAGGAATTAACACAGAAGAACAGAACCAAGAGAAAGAGCTTTCTTCTTAGTATCTGCCCCACAAGTGAAGATTGTTAGATTTTTTAGTTTTTAATGGAGCTCTTCAGGTAAGTGCAATATAAAAAAAAGCAAGCACACAAGTGAGAAGTAGAGCTAGAAAAATGCATACTGAGGATCTGCCAACAATGGCTGCAGCACAGGCAAAAACAAGATTAAGTTTAAACTCTGAAGCAGGCAAGCAATCATTACAATTCAAACCCAAGCAAAGACCATAGCAACTTGAATGATTTTAAGTCAGTGACTGAATTTTCAGGAAATATTTAGCTTGCTATTCTAGCCACATTTTCCATTTCATTCCCTTAGCTCTTCCCATTGTCTTTTGGACTGCATTCAGAAGACTGCTGAAAACTGTCTGAATCTGTATAAAACACATAGCAGTGAAGCCAAGTGTGACAGGCAAATTCTTACTGTCTACAAAGAAAAATTCTATGAAAGTATCTAAAAATACATTAGAAAAAAAGATTTGAATTATTACTTACTTTCAGTATGGGGAATATAAGGTTACAATTTTACTAAAGATAACATGGCTGAGGGCAATTTCAATAATTTTATTATTTAGAATAATTATTTTATTATTAGAGGGGTTTGTTTGTTTTTTCTTTACAAAATGCAGGAACTAGCAAACTGAAATATCTGAACTACAACTAACTCAGAGGGTAAGAATTTCTTTCAAATTGAGAGTATGTGAAATACTCTACAGTAGTGAAATATTCACAGTCTAAACTTCTCAAAAAACAATTCCAACTTTGGCTAAAGCCGGAGATTACGTTATTTAATACTGCTTTTAATAAACATAAGAGAGTGCCCTAAAAACCAAGCAATAATTAATCAGGAGATCCTGGTTCCCCATTCCATTTAGGTATTCTTGCAACTTTGTGTTCTGAAAGTCTGCCTACAGTTTAAAAGATTAAGACACTTCATTTAAATCTAGTGTAGTTGCTCTATAATGGGAACTACCAAAGTCTGAAAATTACATTTTTCATCTCGTGCATGAGCAGTTATACTACCTTGGATTCAGCTCTTTGCTATGTACAGATACAGTTAGATACTGACAATTAACATTTTGGCTGGCATTTTTTTAAAGGCTCTAATAGAAAGCAAATATTCCCTTTTGCTGCCCTTCAAATCAAGAGTAATGTAATCCTCCAGACCTGCAGCGTATCATTTGGTGTTTGTATTTCTGACCAGTGTTGTAGGCACGGAAAAGACTCAAAATTATTCTTTTCCATAATCTTGTGAAACTAGGTTAGTGAATCTATGCAGAAGGCACATGAAGAGATGAGAACTGCTTCCTCAAGACTGCTTGCTACTAGTCCTTTTCCCAGTAAGAGGAAATTAACCACAAAAGTCTGAGATGAATTCCATCCTTGAGGGATACTCAATCACCTCTGAGATGTTTGCTTCATAAAGGGAAGTCTGACAGAAGCACAAAGCAACACTGCAAGGTAGCAGTAACTGTAGAACAAAAGACAACTGACAGGCAGCTTCCCTCTCCTCCCCCAGTATTTCAGTGCATCCTGCAGCTTTCCCAGTCCTGGACTTACAGCAGCACACCTTGACATCTCTGCTACATGGATCTGGGAACAAGACTGGACACTACTGTCCCCCTGCACCCAAACACCTCCTGATCAGAAGCACAGTCGTACAGCCTCAGTGACTTTGCCACCCTTCCCTGGGGCAGATGTGCTTCAGAGTTTGAATGAAACACTCCATTTAGCATTAGAAAGCAACCAGCTCATCTCGTGCAGAGTGTTCGGGAGCACGTGGCTGCATTGTGCAGTGATGATCCCTTCCAGCAGAGTACACAGAGCTCGATGGAGTGGTTAAATGCAGTTCGATCTCTACATGTGCCCTGGGCACTCTGTACTCACAAGCTGGGCGCCACGATAAAAGTCATGACAATGTTCTATTACAAGTTTAGCAATAGTGTGACTGCAGATTATTAGATGCTTCCTGCTGGATTTTTGATATGCTTTTAGGACAAAGTCTAAAAACCTCTCAATTTCCCAAGTAACTGATAAAGACCTGATATCAGAGCACTCTACAGCGCAAATACTTTTAGGCATTTAGATGATTTCTCTTGGGATATCACCACTGCGTGTGAAGCACAGTAACAGTTTGTTCTAGAATCCCATGTTTTCTTTCTTAGGAACATACTACCACCTTCTTAAACAGTCTAAATTATCTGTAATTGATTTGTTGTGCACTTTATTACAGTCTAAAGTTCAGACGCACGTTCAGACACAGCAGTTCTTCATTGCTGGGCAGGTAAGTGATAGTAGCTTATATTTAGGAGAATGTGTATGCCATAGAATTATGGAACAGTTTGGGTCAGAAGAGACCTTAAAGATCATCTCATTCCACCCCCTGCCATGGACAAGGACACCTTTCACTATCCCAGGTTGCTCCAAGCACCGTCCAACCTGGCCTTGGACACTTCCAGCGATGGGGCAGCCACAGCCTCTCCCGGCACCCTGCAGAAGTAAACTCTGAGTAAAGAATCCTTTGCCTTGCCATCCTCTGAGTAAAGAATTTCTTCCTAATATCTACTTTAAATACATCTCATAGCTGCAAGCACTTCAATACAAAGCCTCCCCTCCTTCCCATCTCTGGGGTGGGATGACACAAGCACTTCTGATGTCCAGTCCCTGTGGGTGCTGGGAGCAGTAAGATACCAAAAAGGCACACACAGAACCAAATAAGATACAAGTCTGGGGAAAAACACAACACATTTTTGTTGAAAAAATGTAAGAGGAAAGAAATGGTTAATGACTCCACAAAGGTTCAAAACCGCTAAAGAGCAGAGCATAAGAGGATACTGGAGGCAAACGTTAACAAAGCCATAGGTGAGTAGCTTTCACTCCTGCCTACATCATAAAAACACTCAAGGAACAAACAGTAAAATTAAAGAGAGGGTAATTCCTACCTTTTTTTCCCCTTCAGACCAAAAGAAAACTGCACTTAACCTGCAAAACTATCTTACACGATGCATTAAAAATTAACCATTATAAAAAAGGTATCTGTCAAAATAGTGCAAAAAATCAATACAATTTTCTGACTACATTGTCAGAGTTTTCCTTCTGGTTCTTCCAAACCATAAGGCTTAAAACATCCTTCATGTTGTGCTAATTATCTGTCTTCCCTTGGTTGCAAAATGGGAAATAACTACAAACATGTCTCCCCTCAACAGCAACCTCTGACTCTGAAGATACAATCTTTGGTCTTATTATTTTAACTTTCCCATAACATCTCACTTTATATCTTTCTCTGTTTGGAAGTATAGTCAACTATGTAGAAGCAAAGACAGTGTTGACTGTCAGTGAAAAACCTGACATGGTATCAATCCATACACAATAATGCAATCCCTTTTCCCTCTCTGTTGCACTGCATGCTGTCAGTTTGACATCTATCACCTTGAGACTCTCTTCCACTACGTTTACTGGCAGAAAAACATATTTAAATATCTGTTGATGATATGTTCTCCTCTTAGGCACACTGCATTGGTTTTTGTCAAACACTGATTTATTCATTTCCCTCTTATTAACCAGAAGGCACAGGAACATGTAAACATGTACTTTAGATATACATGCAGCCATGTGTTATTTCTTTTACATTTAGAGTTTTTTCAGGTCCAGAACAGCAGCTCACAACATGAATGGAAACACAGGCAGATTTTTACAAGCAGAAGACACAATCTGAGATACCAGGAAAGGGCATTCCTAGGAGAGATGTTTGCCAAGAAGCCTTTCCCAGTGCATGGCAATATATTGTGTATATATATAATATAACAAATATAAATACCATTTTAAAAACTAATGCTCAGAATAACTTTCCCCACAATATTCATATTTATCAAAAATACACCCACACAGATGACTGCTGGACAGTCTCTCTTGAGAAAGGTTCAAAATATGAATGGTGACATTTAAAGTCTGTTAAGGAAACCAGCCAATGTCCCAATTCCTCATATCATCTTTAAAACAAAACAAAAAGACAATTTAGTCAAAATAATTCAAGTATCAGCATGGATACTTACACCAGTTTAATTCTTCTATAAAATTAACTGATAATACATGTTTATAGTGGCTTAAGACCTCCATAGTGCAACACATGAACATACAAAGCCTTAACGGGCAGTGATGGAGAGCTCAAGGGGTATCTAAATTGGGAAACGTGTGGATGCAGCAGTAACCCTGATGTAATGGAGCACACATAATAAATCCTTAATTTATGCTGAGCCTTTGGAAATCACTACACACACTTCTTGTATGTGTAGTAAGCAAATGAAGATGTACACTTTATTCCTGCCAGCAGTTATCCCTACAACTTTTTTTATTCCAGGGGAGATCTGTGCTCCCATAATTTCAGCCAGCAGCTAAAAACAGGGTAGGGAAACCTCATTATCTCAGACTATTTCATGATTGCCTACACTAAGTATAAGTACACTAAGTATAAGGGCACAGCAGTTTTCTCTTGGAAAGCAAAAGCCAATTTACAGTAAGATGAGCATATAAAAATTAAAGCTGTCATTTTACTCAGAGTTTTATTTTTTTCCAGCTCTGCAAAACCCTACATTTTTTTTTCCTTTCTTCCAACGTTGCTTAGAAGAAAAGCTTCAATAATCTGGTATGCCCTGTAATGGATTACCCTTTTCTGAAATGAAGTGTAGATTACCCTACACAGGGAGGAGATATTCAGACACCAACTACACTTTACAAGCAAAGGAGAACCTAAGCTCAGCCAACAGCTACATTTTGGAGAACTGAACAACACATTGCATTATTTTGGTACTTATTTCTGTCATCTTTCTAAACTTACGTTATATATGTAATTCGTGCAGTTAGGGTTGTATGTAATAGGCTGTAGTTATAGATGTTATACACTGTAGCCACTAAATGTTTTAGAGTTACTGGAAAAACCAAGACAAAAGGAAATTCGCAGATTGAGTTGCCGGGCACCTAATTAGCATTTAAAAATCCCTAGCCAGCAGAAAACCACGACCGCAAAAAGATGGCTATTAGATCACACCCAAGCGAATCACAGGCAAGTGGCGTCGAGACCGGGACCCAGACTCAACACCAAGAGGGAAGACAAGGAGGGGAACACCTGGACTCATCACTAGCTGATGATCTGCTGCTCAGACATTAGCGGCCAAAATGCCTTCTCTGTGACAG
Organism: Vidua chalybeata; assembly: GCF_026979565.1. Lineage (NCBI taxonomy): Eukaryota > Metazoa > Chordata > Aves > Passeriformes > Viduidae > Vidua > Vidua chalybeata. The sequence continues at coordinate 550,260 of NC_071545.1, forward strand.
AAGACTGCATGAATATGCAGCTTGCCACAATGACTTATAGCCAAAGGCAGAATAAAAAGTATAAAAACCCTCTGCAGAAATACAATGGGGTGCAAAAACTCGAAGGAGGCACTGACTCTGTCGGTTTGCACCCAGAGCTGCTCTGTAGACTGTGGGCTGACCCAACCAAGCTGCGGCTGGGGGAAATTCGAACACTAAATTGTTATGGGATCGCAAAATAAATTTGTGCTATTAATTAATTTAAATTGGCTTGTCTCTATTTACAACACTTACGCTCTATTAAAAGAGCAGCAACAAACACTCCTCTGCAGCAGCAAAGGTACAGAAACAGCACCTCATAATGAAAAACTGACGAGTGTGAAATCCCACACTAGTCCTGCATTTGTGTTTGGAAATCACACCAGATTGGCTGCCAAGTTTATAACCTTACTATTAGTGTATACTGCTAATATTCTAGTCTTTCTGGGGAGAGAACTTTGGGCAACTGGCCCTGTCATAGAGTTCAGAATCAGGGCACAGGTTTTACAGGAAGCTTTGCTGTTGAGGGTTCTCTGTACCCATGTGCTTGCTCTGAGCAAATCTGAAGGGATCTAACACACCTGACACATCTCCTCTCTCCAGTGGCACTGTATTAGCCAATGGATTCCAAGTCTCTCATCTGGAGGATACAGGCATATTGAACTGTAAACCAGGAGCAGGAATCCTGTCTCCACATCCAGATTAGAAAACAAACATCTTTATAGAATAAAGATATTACAAAACAAAACTATTAAACAAAAAGAATCCCAAAACTCCTCCAATACTCAGACTGAAGTGCTTTTATTAACCCTTACCTTAGAACTTGTGACTGTACAGATCTTCTTATAACTTACTCCCTTCAGTTGTTACTCTTTGTGAGATGAAAAATAATCTGTAAAAATTAGACTGTTTTTTAAACAGTGCACTGGGCAACACTGATATGCATCAAGTGCACCACTGACCTCCACACCTTAAAAAAAAAGGTATCTGCATGCACAGCTTCCAATCTTCATTCCTGAAACTATAGAAAACAAGGTGACAAATACCCTCACCAAAGAGAACAGATAAATAACTACATTATTAAAGTGCTTGCAGCATCAACAACTCATTTCAGTCTCTAAAATCACAAGCAGGATTACTACTTGTGGCAGCTGTGTCACAAATACTTTTAGCTCCCCCTATTCTCTACAGGATGTACAAAGTCTGCATTAAATAGGCAATCTCTGGAAAGTGTTTCTCTTCCAGGGACTAACAGGTACTTGCTGCATAGGTACATGACTTTGGAATTCCCACTCTGCAGTGTTTGGATCACCAGTTCTGAAACAAACCCAACTATACTCTGATGATATGCAGTGGACTATGGGGTTAGAATAGCTGATTTGCTGAGAGTTGGTATCTGGCCTTTGTCCTACTAGGTAGAAAAATTCAAACTAATCTGAACATTATTTTTCTTTTCAAAATGTTGATGGTCAGTGTAGCAGATTTGGCAATAATACAGTACAAGTTTTCTGAAACATAGTCACTACACTTGTACTTGTGTGAGATTTATTTCTCCTTTAAGTGGTTTTCCCCACAAAAAATAACAAAATAATGAAGTGGTGAATTTTGGCAGCTACACCTAAGTTACACTTATTTGACAGGTTTTTTAATCAGGAGGGGAGAAAAAGTTTTACACTGACAGAGAATAAGCTTAGATTAGATATTGGGAAGAATATCTGTGAGGGTGAGGAGGCCCTGGCAGCCACAGAGAAGCTGTGGCTACCCCTGGATCCCTGGAAGCTCCAAGGCCAGGCTGGACGGGGCTTGTAGCAACTTGGGACAGTGGAAGGTGTCCCTGGACATGGCAGGGGCTGTAATGAGATGAGCATTAAGGGCCGTCCCAAGCCAAACCACTCTGTGGTTCTGTGCTGATGTAGCTGCCCACACCCCAAGCATCATTCAGCACACTCCTTAACAGACATTGGCAGTCTCCTAGATTTCTCCTGAGTCTCTTTCCCAAGACATTGGGAATCAACAGCTCATAGTCTTTTGCAACATTTCTGAAAATTCAGACAATTGTTCTCTAACTGCAGAAGTTTAAGCAGGAGGAGAACAAATGAATTATGTTAAAGCCTAAGAGTGTGAACACCACAGATATGAGCACTTCCATATATTAAAGTCAGAGATTTTAAAACATTTGAGTCCAGAACAGGACCTCACCAGCACATATTCCAATAAACACATGTGGACTCCAAGCCAGTCAATCATTAATTATAGTGCAATAAGATCTATTTTTGTATCAGGTGACTGGCCAAGTACCAAAGCAGGAAATAGCCCAAGAACACTATTTCTGCAACAAAACCTACTGCACCCAGCAACACACTCCATTCAATTGTGTCAGACTATTGCAAATAAACCTGAAAATAAAGGCATCCTCAAATGAATTTGAGAGAAACTGTAGTACTTTAGTCCTGATTCAAGGCCGTACAGACAGACTAAAAGGAGCTACTTTTCTTTCAGACCATTAACACAATTTATCAATTTTGAGTGGTAACACACACTTATCTGTGCCTGAGCATGCAGCCACACAGCCCAACAGCACCAGTTCCAGCTGCCTCTCCAACCTAACAGGAAGGGCAGGGGGAATTCTACAGAGCCAGAAGAACAGCAAGGACCTAAGTAATGGTATGTTATCAATAATGTGCTTGTCACTGGCTGTATGTGGCTTCAGCACTAAAGCAAAGGCACCTACGACCTAAATAAATGCCAAACAATGCATACAATACAACACAACAATAATGCCTAAACAATGCATTAGCAGATTGCAATAACCTTGGCATTGGAGACAGGTGTCTCCCGTGCAGTGCGGACTGGTTTGCTTTGCTTGCCTTAAATATGCAACAGTTATTTTAGTACAGGGATAACTTCTTTTCCCATTTTTCTTTACAGTCCAAATAACAGGGGGATCAGAGGATGGAGGCCCTTAAAGACTTCAGATTAACAGAACAAATAAGCAAATACAACCAAGGGGAGAAAACAAAGACCACAACAAAAGGAGTGAGCTGGGAAGAGCAGAGGTACTTAAATATGTGATGGATGCACAAACAGCCTGCTAGAAACATTTACTTGGCAGCACTTAATCATTAACAGCAAAAAACACAAAAAAAACCCAAACAAACAAACAAACAAGCAAACTCCCCAGAAACAAAGAACAAAACAAAACCCACAAAATCCCCACCACCACCAAGCCCCCCCCCCAAAAAAAAACACCAAAAAACCCCCAAAAACACCATCAAAAAACAACACCCAGAACAAACAAACAGCAAGCAAACAAACCAACCCCCCAAAAGAGGAAGAAAGCTGTTTTTATTTGAGTTAAAATTTCCGGCCGCGGGACCACACCTGCAAACTTTCAAATATTAATGACAGAAAAGACTTTCAGTACAAGGATTCCCAACAGCTAATTATGTTTAGTGCAATACTATTCACAGCTGCTTTGAAAATTAAAAAGGATATAAGTATCATGCATTGCTTGGAAGGAACAAAAAGTTACCATAAAATGTTGCTGGAATCCTTGAACTCGAGTTATCATTGTTGTTCCTGAGTAACTATCTTGGAGAAGTCTTTTGCAACAGTCTAACAACTAGTGATTGCAGAAAGAAGGAAATTCTAACAACAGGGAACTCCCTATTCTGGTAATACAGTGCCCTAGATATGATCCATGTTATTTCTGTGCTCTGGGTACTCCTGGATGCTCTGAAAATTCTACTAGGATTTCCTCTAAGCCAGAAAAGCTTTCAGATGCTCCAGTTTCTTGTAGGAATTGGACATAAAAACATAAGGATTGAGATAATATAGTTCAAGGGAGAAGGTCCCACTTTCCTCTCATCACAAGTACACAGCACCTGAGAGGTGTCATTCCCCCTGCTGCCCTGGGGCCGGAATCAGCTGAGCATACTGCATCCACCCGGCTATTGCTCGCTTGTTCACAGGCCCAGAGAGGCCGGGGAGCATTCTGGCAGGTTCCAGCCAGCACTCTAAATTTGGTGTTTGGTGGCTAACAGTGTGCCAGCCCCAATATTCCAGCAGCAACTTTCACTGAAGCATGGGCCGGAAAGACTAACGTGAAAACAAACTCACAATAAAATTCTACTTTCATTATAGAAATTTAAAAAACATTGAAGTCAGAGGCTGCAGAACACAAGTGCTGGGCTTAGAGAGCTCTCCCTAGGAAGATCCGCTGCCCCGCTGCGGGGGTGGGCTGGCAGAAGAAGTGTACACTGTGCGTGCTGGGGCGAGCGTCACCAGCGGTCAGAAGATCCTCTGAGGCACTGACCGGCACCCGAAGCTCGCACAAGCCATTTAAACACCTTCCAGCCTCTGCACACACCGAGCCAGCCCCCAGGCGCGCAATCCAGAGCCCCCGCGGCCGGCTGGCCGCAGGGACCAGCGCCCGCTCTCCGGTCACCGACAGCCCCGGAGGTTCCGCCCTGGGCTCTGGAGCCCATGGACAGACACAACGGCTGGGGCCGCGCCCAAGCCTCCCCCGCAGCTGCCGCCTGGACTCGCACGAGCACAGCCAGCGACCCGCGGCCAGGACATGGGGGCCCGACGAAGGCCGGTCTCGAAGCCAGCCCCCTCCGGATCCCTCCCGGCCCCCCGCCGGAGGATGCTGCCGCGATGCCACCGCCCGACACCGAATGCCATCTCCCTCGGCTGGCTCCCGGAGCCGCGCTCATCCTCACCGCTCTCCGCCGCTCCGGGCCGCGTCCGGCGGGACCGGGGGCGCGAGCAGCCCCGCGCCTGCGCAGAGGGCGCGGCAGCGGTGGGACGGGCGCGCGCACGCGGTCCTGCTGGGCCGGGCGGGCGCGCGCGGAGCGCCCCTGGCCCTGCGGCCGAGCGGAGCTGTGGGGAGGGGTGGTGAGGGCTGTGAGGCGCTGTGAGAGCTGATGGAAGGGTGGTGAGGAGGGTGATGGGAGTTTCGGAGGAACAGGAGGCTGTGAGGGGTCACTGTGAGGGATGTGTAGGCCAAAATTTAGGGAGTGTGAGACGTGATAGGGACTATTAGGAGTGGTGGGTGTCAGTGAGGGGCAGTGTTGTGATAAGAGTATAGAAATTTGGTGGAAAAGAAACGCCTTGTGAGCCAGCTGATTGTTAGAGATCAGAGAGGGTGAGGGCAGCTGGGCTTAATCTCTTATTATAAGCAGCTTGGCACTATAAGTGGTTGTGTTCAGTAGGAACTTCCACAAGCACAGGTTCTCAAACAGGGCATGTTCAATACTGTGTCTGGTAATGTTCAATAAGAACTTTCACCGTCACAGATTCATGAGTAGTGTGGTTTATTGAAGCGGCAGAAATGCAAGGGGGAATGGAAAGGGGGAATAACTGTAAGTTAGATATTTTAATTAGATTTTCAGAAGAAATTCTTTACTCATAGGATGGTGATGTCCTGGCACAGATTTCCCAGAGAAGCTGTGGCTGCCCCTGGGTCCCTGGAAGTGTCCAAGGCCAGTCTGGACAGGGCTTGGAGCAGCCTGGGACAGTGGAAGGTGTCCCTGAACATGACAGGGGTGGAACTGGACGAGCTCTAAAATCCCTTCCAACCCAAACCATTGTAAGAGTCTATGACATATAGATTTGGAATTGCCCTAGATGGATGCAGTAGCTGTGATAGAGTTCTAACAGTAGCAATAGTATAGTGTTAGCCCAGGTAATAATAATCATAATAATTTTATGTAGAAGCTTACAATGAATGCTTGGGAGGAGGGAGAGGAGACTAGTATCCCATCAACTGTTTCTGAGGTCCTTTTGGGTCTTCCTCCTAACTAGGTAAAATTTTTACCCTCCTTATATACAGCCCAATCTTATCCCCCTGCTCCTTCTTCACATATAGCATGATTTAAGCAAAGAGCAATATAATATAGTAATATATGTGGGTCTAAGGTACTTAATGAAGGCAATTAGCATATGTAGGGTTTGTTGAGGTTTTTGTTTTGTTTTGTTTGATTTTTTGTTATGGTGTCCTTCGAAGTTCTGGTCATACAACTTTGTTCTCATTTGCTTCATTCTTCAGAGCGAGAGAAGGATCATTGCATCTCCACAGGACTTCCTCCTTCAGGGTCTTTCCTGACGTCAGCTATACAGCTCTCCATCCACAGAGATAGCACAGGGGGTACACAGCATACACTGTAGATATTAAGCCTCAGCCCTTGCTTGGCTCCTTGGTCATTATCCCACAGACAGCAGTGTTGCATGAGGAGAACTTGGGCTGTGCTTCTGCCCTGGAGCCTGGGAAAAGCTCAGCGCAGATGTTAGAAACAATTGTTGCTTTAGGAAAGCTTTAAAATCTGACTAATTTTGTGCTCAGTAACAGTATGTCTGGTTTTTAATTTTTGCAAAGCCTACAATGGCCAGGACAGAAATTAGTTCATTTTAAAGATGAAGGATTTCTATAGTATTTATTTGACTTGGCTTGGCAGCAGTGCTCTGTTTACAACTGGATAAATAACTGCCACATTAAAGATTATTAACTAGCAATGCTTCAGTGGCCAATAAAGCACTAATCTTTTATATGGTGTTGTATATGTACACAGCTTGGTACGGCTGGATCTTGCCAAAGAGATAACAAATCCCTTTCCTGGAAGGTTTACAATCTAAAGGAAACCACAAAGGACCACAAGGAAAGTACTAAATATGATAATGAAACACAAAATACACAGATGACTTGGAGCCATTTGCAGCTGCATTTTAAACAGGTTCTTAAGAGGGTGTTTTGTATTTACCTCAAAGCTCCTGGGCAGAGAGGCAAGATAAAATCCTAGGTTTGGGTTGGAAGGGACCTCAAAGCCCATCCAGTCCCATGCTGTGCCATGGGCAGGGACATCTTCCATTAGACCAGATTGCTCCAAGCCCTGTCCAACCTGGTCTTGAACACTTCTAGGGATGAAGCAGCCACTGCTTTCTGGGCACCCTGTGCCAGGGCCTCATCACCCTCACTGTATAAACCTTTTTCTAATACCTGCTCTAAATCTTCCCTCTTCCAGTTTAAAACCATCCCCCCTTTTCCTGTCACTACACACCCTGCTGAAAAGCCTGACATCACCTTTCTTAGAGGCCCCTGTTAAGTCCTGCAGACAGACACAGTGGCCACTGTGCTGTGACAGATGGCCAGTGGGGTCTTGTCAGTGCTGTGCCCCTTCCTCTGCTGGTGGCCAGGCAGGGCCATCCCCCTGCTCCAAAACAGACCTAAGCTCCAAACTGGGGGAAGCAGTAAGCAGTCCTTGTAATGTGCTTCCTTTAAGGCTTCCTTGTGACTGGCTAATGCTACTATGGACAGCAATGGACTTGTATCATGGAGCACAAGACCCGTTTCCAGAAGCTGTGATGAGAAATCATTTGTTTATCCAAATACAAATTGTAAATATAATACATTACTTTATATTCATTTGTGTTTGATTCTGCAGGGTCCTAGAGGACACTTCCACACATGTAAAGCTTTATGTTCCTTATGATAAATGAAGCTGAGCTAGCAAGGAAAGCAGGTTTAAAAGAGGATGAAAGTAAATGGAGAGGTGTGAGGACAGAGATAAGTGTGGGCAGTGTTTGCTAAGATTTTGTAGGAAGATGGAAAGCTTTCATCTGTCTTCAGCATTTATAGATCCTTTCACTGTAATATGAGAGACATGTATTTTGCATACTTGGACTCATGGTGCCCCTCTGAGGTAAAGCAGTACTGTTATTCTCGTATCTCTCCCAGGAAACTGCAGCAGAGACAATGTGTTCACATGGGGAAAAAGAAGCTGGGGATTGACAGGCTTTGGAAAAGCAAGAGCAGCACAGGGAGAGAGAGACTTACAGAGTTTCTCTCCTGAAATGTGAACCATTATTTGAGCTGGGCATACTGCTCAGACAGATGGTTGTTCTCAGGGTTCCGAAAGTAGGAATAATTTAAGGCTCTCTCCAAACTGCTGACCTGATGCTCAATGGTGCATTGTTGAGAGATAATTTAGGAGTATAATGGTGACTAAAGCCTCTGCATTGCCTGGTAGTTTTACCTAATTCTCGTACTTCGGGTGCAGTAGGGGGATAAAGTTCAAGGAGACAGAGATAAGATCAGTGTGGGGAAATCTTTCAGGAGAGAGGCCTGCGTGAATGCATGATAAAAGGAGACAGCAGTCTGTGGATTTGTGGTGAAAATGGTGGATGATACGGGTAGAGGGGATGCTCTGTGTTATAAAACGTTGGAGCCTGCATGGCTATATGAGTAATCTCCACAAACCTGTGTTCAGGCTGTTGGACTGTCTGTGACTGTGAGAGAGAGGGTGAAGGCCTTGCTTGAGTAGCTGGCTGATGGCTGGTGGAAAACATGTTTGAATGCATCTACTCCTCTTCCTGGAGGAAGGTGTTCATTGCTGGCAGCTTTACAGAAGCCAAGGAATGCCAAGGCTCTCTTAAGTCCTAAACTCTGCAGTGGTTCAAATAGAGAGAAAGACCCAGTGAGCCCCTGGGCATGGAGGGTAGTGAGTCTACGGAGGCTTTTGAGGGATGAAAGAAGGCTCTTTGTTTATATATAACTAGTTCCCAGAGTTTTGAAGTGCTTTCACGTAGCCATGAAATAAAGTAGCTCCACAAGTGCAGTGTTGGGTGAAGCCTGTGACCTTTGGGTTTGTGCCTTGATGGTGGCTTCTCTTGCTGTTCTCTGAAGAACAAGTGAGCTCATATTGAACCATTCCTTTATGTGGGAATGCTCTTCCCCCTGAACATACATTTTCCAGAACCTACAGGAACAGAAATTTCTCTGGCATATACAGTTGTATATCTTACATTTTCTTATGAAACTAGGGTCTGGAGTTATGGACTAGGCACTGGATGTAATGGAGGCTTTTTGACAGGGGCAGTGGAGGGACTGGAAAGCTGGATGGGGAAACATGAAAGCAAGAAAAGAAAAGGAAGTGAGGAATGGCTAAGTGGATGGAATGATCCATCACATGAGATCTATCCTCATGTGGTCCAACAGCCTTGGAGAGGAGATTTGCACTACTAAGTTGGGCAGAGGAGCAGCTGGAGGATCATCAGAGAATGCCAGGAAGCACAGAAGGGTCTTAGGCCAAAACCTAAGGTGAGCTAGTAGAACAGTGGCTTTGCTGGCCCCGCAGCAATGGGATTTGCCCTGGGCTGCTTGCATGGGAAGCTGATAAACCTCGGCAAAGTCTGACCTCCTGTGGGTAAAACTGGGAATTACTAGGGGATAATTAAGCAAAACTTTTTCCTATCACGTGCCAGCATCTTAATGAGCGGTTTGCTCACTGGTGTGGATCACTTCTCTTCCACTTCCAGCAGCCAGACGTGGTTCTGCCCCTCTAGATAAGCTGCTGATGTTACTCCTGGCAATGAAGGTGAGGCTGATGGTCCCAAAACTGGGAGAGTGCTGGTGGATTTGTTAATGACACAAAAGGAATGTGGTCATGAAGGCAGCCAAGCATTTCTCTGTGACTGCAAGAAGTACTCCATGGACACCATGTTTTCCATTTGATTGGATGGGTTGCAGCCAGCTTTTCCTATTTCTTTGTCCCTTCCCCAACTATGGCACCTCCTGCCTTTTAGGGGTGAGCAGTCACGTTGTACCATGAATGTGAAAGGTCGTCTTCTGGTACTGGGTGATCCTCTTGGTGTGGAGAGGGAGTTTGTGAGAAAGGAATTAGCAGTTTCCCTTTAGGATGACTCTAATCCCCCTCCTCCGCGAGGAAACTGGTGTAGTACATTCCCAGCATATTGCACCAGGTGTTCCAGAGTGGGATGTCGCTTGTTAGGATCCAGATTCAGCTGCAGGTGCTGCTGTGGTGTTCCATACCTGGTAGGGTCCAGCCCACAGAGATTCCTCTGGCTATTGGGCATCTTTGGAGCACTCTTACCAGCTCTTGACTTTGGAGGAGGAGAGTTCATTGCAGAAGGATCTTGCACATGACAGTTTGCCTCCCCCTGTATGGTGCCTGCCCGATGACCTGCGGGATCTTAGGGAATGACTCATAATCCTAGGGTTTTTCCTGGGAAGGTGATTCTGAAGGAGTTTGGTTTATTCCAAGTGCAGGTGTATCTTATAAGCTCCAGGGACTGTTAGTCAGTCACGTGCTACAGACATGGATAGATAACTAAATGTTGCTTAATTTATGCTCTGCACTGTCTTTGATGTTGGCTTGATCCCTTTCATTCTCCTGCACTCCACTGCACCAGCTCAAACACAGCACTGCCTTTTTGCAGGAGGCTCATTGGCTTTCATCAGGCAAAGCAGGAACTTTTTTTTTTGAATTGGCATCCCTAATGGTATTATGTCTCTGTCTAGGCTGCTGGCTCTGGGTCTTCAGGGTCTCTGGTGCATTTACCTCATAGTGTGATTGAGCGGCAGCAGTGAGGGACCTGCAGAGTTCACAGCAAAGGTGGCTAGACAAGTAAGTTCAAAACCAGGCTGTGATCCCATGGATCTGCTTTTTAGAGACCTGAGAATAGGCTGAACCTCCCTGGGTGAAGGATAAGAGAATATGGTGCCCAGACAGCCTCTGCCTGGAGAGGGATCCTGTCTGTCCCAGCCAAACAGCCAGGGCAGGCTTAGCTCTCAAGAGGGCTTTACACCAAAATCTGTGGCACTGGGTGCTCTCAGGCCTGCCTGTGTTCTCCTCTAAGGCAAAGCAGAACCTGCAATTAGTGTTTCCAGAAGGTGTGAAATAGAGCTGGAGGAAAAGCAGCCTTGGTGGTGCTCTGGCCCAGGCCTGGTCCTTGCAGCCTTCATACCTGTGCTGGAGCATGAATTGCTACTCTGTGCTGGTGCCCCTCACCCCTCTGCAAACTCTGTTTTCATTAGGGTGTGCTCTTTGGTTAAGGACCCTTCTCACTTCCACCTGAACAAACACTTTCCATCGCATGTAAAATCCAGCTTGGTGCTAATAGACGTCTCCCCCCACTTTCCTCCCTCCCCTTTACCACCTTTTCTGCAGTTGGCATGACAAAAAAGTGTTGCTATTACCTGACTTATTATCAGCACGGGACTGTAATTTATGACATATACTTGGTAAAGTGCCACGCTGAAAACATTTATGGCCCTCTTTGAGTTCTGTGGGGTGGTGGGAGAGCAATAGCTGTGGAGGAGAAGCCAGTTGTTCACCCTTGCAAAATACAGCACAGTCCAAAGGCTTCCTCTGACTTCTGACAGAAGCACTGTGGGCAGTAGGCTCAGCACCCTGCTCTGCTGATGTCAGTGGGTTGAGACACCAGTGCCCAGAACAGATGCGAGGTTTTTCTGTCCTTAGGAAACACACAGTTTCTCCCTTGGGAAATTTATTGAATTCCCTATCTTTATTGCTTTTAGTCCTGTACAATCTTATCCCTCAGGCAGGATCTCAGAACCTGCCTTCCTCGTGTTCCTCATACAAGTGTCACCTCCTCTTTCCTCCCCTGGCTTCAAGTCCCTGTTCTTTCATGGGAGGGTCTGCAGCAGCTGCCCCATGTGCAGCAGGTCAAACACAGGAGCTGTGAAAGGCAGGCATTACAGCAGGGCAGCTGCCCTCCAGCAACCAGGTTCATACTCTGTCTGAAGGAAACAACCTGATAATTTAATTCTCCATGTCTGGATTTGAGCTGAAATTGTGCTGTGGAGAGAGGGGGGCAAATGAATTGTCATTGCTGTTGGTGGGCTAGATTTGAATAGCAATATAAGGGGAAAGGAAAAGTCCTGGCAAAAGTGACTTTTTCAGTGACTGAAGAGAGATTTATGAGAAATGAGACTTTATATCCCAGTCTTGAGATGAGTGGTATGGAAATTTGGCATGGGAAAGAGTTTTTTTCACTGGGCTATTTGCTGATAACTGAAAAGTTAATGTTGACTGTTGAGCTCCTCTCAGGAAAACACCATCGTTCATCTTTCAGAGGTATTTGGAGCTTGGCTGTCTGCCCTGTCCACTTGTTGTGTTTCAAAGGATGGGAGCAGAGATCATCCAAACCATTTCCCAGTTTCAGGAGCACACTTTCCCTGAAGCTGCTCAGTTAGAAGGAGCATTTGCTTGGCCTGCAGTGAGGCAGGCTCTGTACACTGTGGGGAAGGATCACATGGCAGTTTGTCCTCTTTCTTTGGTTCAGGCTTTGCCAGCTGCTGGGTGAGAAGCAGGTCTCTGTAGCCCTCTGCTTCAACAGTGCCATGTGTGCATCCATGTGCTGGAGTTAAAGGAGATGTTCTGGCTGGGCTTGAGTCTTGGATGCTCTCTGCTACTTGCTGTCTGAAGATTTGCAAGATAAAGCCTTGGGAGGTGGGTGACATAAGGAGATGTGTGAAGCCCACAATACCAACCTAATGCTGCTTTCAGAGTCATCATCTCTAGCTGCTATTATTTCTGGATATCTTGTCCAAAGGGTCTCAAGGCTGAGGGTTTGGTCTGGGAGAATGCCTTGAGCTGGAGTGGCTTCATTCCTGCTGTGGTTGGACAGAATGTGTGTTTTGGATGGCATTTATTTCCCCAAACAGCAGCTATATAGAAGTTTGCCATCTGGTGTAATTTTGTCTTCTGAGCTCCATCTGTCCTGTGCAGTGGGGAGAGACTGAAGCCTCCCGTGAGTGAATCAGCTCATTTTGTCTTAAGCACGATTGGGTGGAGCAGGTTGCTCTGGAGCTGATTCTGCTTTTTCTCACTGGAGCTTAGATATTTAGGTGCCAAACTGGGTGCTAAAATCAGAGATGAACCCCCCCCCCCTTTCACTTTTTGTGTGAGGGAGGGCTGGTGGGAAGCTCAGATTGTCCGTGGGGTCCGAGTCACCTTTAAGCCTTGTTCTGTTGACTGAGTTCCAGACCCAGGAACCCCATACCCAGGTCAAATCTCTACCTGGATTCCAGAAAGAGCCCCCCTTTCTCAGATGGTGAGAAGATGGGCGGTGCTGGACCATGCTGAAAACAAGGAATAACCACAATCTTTAAAGGTTTCTCAGTGTCCTGCAGGGTGAAAGCAGTTTAACTGATAATAAACCTCTGCTGGGTGCAAGATTATTCAGTGGGAAAAGGTGGGGGGAAATGGCAAAAAATGGCAACCTGTCTTAAGAGAGTTCTCTGTATGTGCACCTGATAAAAATCATAACATGGGATTGGCTTTCTTCTCTGTTTTCTTGGCTTTTGGCATGCGTAGCCAAGCTCTGGTGGGCGGGGCAAATTTCCTTATCCCTAGGGTAATTAAAAAAGACCATTTCCCCATTTAAAGAGTGAGAGGGAGGTGAGGATGGAAAGGGGAGCTGAGCCAGGCAGTGAGCAAGCCCTGCCCACACTGCTGCATGAGTTAGCAGAGCTATGGCTCTCCCACCCCCACCAATTTTCACGGCGTTAGGCACGTGGGATTGAGGGGGGCTGGATGGGTATGAAAGCAAACACACATCTGGAAGTTCCTCCAGTTAATTGGGCAATTATTCATACCATTCTTGCTGAAAGCAGCCTGCTACTGCTGAGCCAAAACCAACAACAACAGACTGTGGGCGTACTTCATCCCTGCTTGGAGCGGGGAGACTTGTGTGGCAAGGTGGGGCTGCAGAGGGCAAGTTAAGCAGTGAGGGTGTGGACCCACTGCTCCTGGGCTGCTCTGCTTGGCTGTAGAGGTGTGTGGGGAAGCCCTGGAGATCCTGATGTGGTGAGATGCTAGGGAAGCACTTGCTTCACAGTGCATGTGGGCCTCAGGTGGGGAGGGGGAAGCTGCTGCTCTGGAGCAGCATGGGAACCCAAGTCAACCTGTGTTGGGTTTTATTAGGAGCTTGGCAGGCTGTGGTGCTGGTGAAAGTAGTCCAGGCCCAGCTGTGCTCTGTAGCACTTTACTCCTCGTAAATAATGGATTCACTGCCATTTCTGCCCAGCTGCCACCTGAGTGAGGCTCTAACAGCTCATGTTCACCTTTTCTATCCCTCCTTTACCTTCCTCACATCCTTGGTTCCTTCTTAGTCTGGCAGCAATGTCTCTGGATGTCCCCATTCCCTGCCTATTTTTTGGTACAGATGCTGTGCAGGTGAAGTTCTGAGGGAATGCAGAGCTAGATGGCCTTTGTTCATTCCCCAGGATTTGCATGCGAGATGGAAGCTGGGAGTGACCACCTCAGTCTGAGTGGCTTTCCCTATGACAGAGTTGACAGGCCTCAGCAGATCCTCAGGGAGATGATGTTCAGGAGTAGCCTGGATACCATCAGCCTTGAAGAGTTGTCTCTCCTCCTTCTCATCTCTATATCTGGTGGGATATAGGGTTGCTCCCGAGGCTGAATTCTCTGGGATTGCATATCAGTGTGACAGACCACATCTTGAAAGCGTTTCCCTGGAACTGTGGCTGACTGCTCTTTGAGTGCTTTGCCATTCCCTCCTTGCTGCTGAAGCCCACAGGAAGCCTTCCCCTTCCAGCAGAATCTCTTGATTGATAAAAACAATCCCCTTCTCTCAAACCATGCCTGCTGCACAAGCTGGGGGTGCTGTGTTTGGCCCATCTGCTTCCCACTTTGCCTGAGAGCACATCTCTGGCACTGGGAGTCATTGTGGCAGCCTCAGAAGCGCACGCTGTGCTGGGCTCCACCAGCATAATTGGAGCCAGCTCCAGCCAAGCCCAGCTGGGATGTGAAAGGAGAAGAATTCCCATGGTTCCCTCTTTCCTTGTCTTTTTGCTTCTGCCATGAGATGGGTCTTCTCTAAAGAAAAAATTTATTGCCATTAACTCAAGATCTTCCTTAGGATAACATAAATCAGACAGACAGTTTGGCTTCAGGATGAATGTGCAAACGTAAGCAAGGCTGCAGTGGGTCACGCCATGGAGCCGTCGAGTACAGGGTTTTCTCCACAGCATCACTGGAGTAAGTGCTGTAGGAAAAGGCTGGAAACAATGCATGCATGGCATGTGCTATCTTGCCTCTTATCTGATGGTCCATGGGTGTGGTGAAAGGTTTATCTAGTGGGTGATCAGCAAATATTTTGTATCTTTGTCCATTTTTGAAGTGTCTTAGATGGTGCTAACTCAGAAAGGCTTGGGGATGTAAAGTTCTCTGCATGAGCTTTAGTAGTCGTCTCAAAAGTACTGTGAGGACATCTCAGCATCAAAAAATACTGTAGAGGGGGGAGCATGATTCCCAGTTTTACAGGAGGGAGTGAAGAATTTAAATGACTTATCCAAAATTTCAGTGGGAATCCTTAACAGAGTGTGGTGTTCAAACCAGATTCTCAGACTCCTGTGACTGTTCAGCTTTCCTCTTTGATAATCACCCACACAGAGATCTAAGTTAGGATTGGAACTTACCCTTGAGCTAATGCAGAAATAAACGTAACTGAAGGGAAAGCCTTCCTTACTGTCCAGCGGATGACTATACTGTAGAAGGAGGACATTGCCAGGTGGAGAGGCCAACCAACAAAACCTGCTTTGTCAAGGATTGGGAAATGGAAACATTGCTGAGGGTCGAGCTGAGGAAATACGATTCTGAAGGTGCTCAAAAAAATCAAGATTTGTGGTGGAAAACCATTTCAGGGAATGGGAGAGAGTTAGGGACAGGATCTGCTGTTCAGCCAGAAGGAAGAGGGTAGAGCCGCCAGTCATGTGGAAGGGATGGGAAAGGTAGGAGGGTATGTGGAGCTGGGCACTGAAATGGAACAGCTGAGATACAAGCACCAAGGGACAGCTCTTGCTCTCACTGAAGGGAATGGACCAACTCCCATTGACGTCAATGAGGGCTGAACTGGGACCCTTGCGAGAAATATATTGAACACAGACAAATCCAGCAAAGTCAAAACAGATGATGCAGACTGCTTAATACAGTCACAGGGAGCTGATTGCGAAACCTTCTAATAAGGCAATTCTGTCAAGCAGCCATCCAAGCCCAGTAGGCTTCGACCTAGGAGAGGAACATGGGACGCTGTGGTCCTGGAGAAGGCATACCCAAGATGGAAGGCTGAAATGACATGGGATGTGTCCTCACTGTGCTTCAGCATAACCCCACTTGCCACCTTGTTTGTGTGACCTTCCTAGCTATCTTACTGTATTCCAGGTGCTTTTTCTTGAGTTTCCTCTGTCCCACCAATGGAGCTTTTCTGAAGCTGGAGGTGTGGACAGACTGGACAAGTTGTCAAAGAATACACTACTGTACCTCAGCTGGCAGTGGGGGGCAGCTGAGTGTGCACACGCCTAATCCATGGCACATGCAAGTCAGTTCAACTTAGCCAACGTGACAGAACCGCACTAAGCTGGCTGAAGTGACCTTATTTGCACGGACTAAGCAAATGCACATGGACCGTAAGGCTGACATGCAGTAACCGGTTACCGCATGATAGCCGGTTCCTGTGTTTGCGCTCAGCCTCTGACTCATCACCCCAAATTCTTCCCTTGCTGTGCTTCTCAGTCCCTTGTTCCATGTTCCCAGTGCCTGGTTTCCTCTGCGTCAGGGATGTCTGTGATCCTACAGCAATTCCGTGTCTGTCCAGAGAGTAGTTTTGGCAACTGTCCTGCTCTGCTCCAGGGAGTCTCAATGATCTGCTCCAGATTCAGGCTCTCCTAGTCCTCTTCTGAGGGTACTCAGCCAGCCAGCTCCCTGTGGGACCCCAGGTCATGGGTCCCCTCACTCCATAAACCCTTTCCAGCCCAGCAGGCCTCCTTGGGCACCAGAACCTGCCTCTCCTCCATCTTTATTTTTGTTCCCCACTTGGAGAAAACAGAGTCCAGACATGGCTCTACCCTTAAAGAGCAAGATGTGGAGCACTCTAGTGAGGTCAGTGGCGGGATCTTGGCAGTATCTTCTCTCTGGCACAGTGAGAATTTGGAAAAGGTGATGGAGTTGAAAGGAGAGGGCAGGATGAAGTTACTAGTGTGGAATGAAGCTGAAAATAGAAGGAGCTGAGTTTCTGGGTGCTCCTGAGGATGTCTCATCCTTGACCAAGCACTGGTTCAGGCTGAAGAGCAGAGACTTCAGTGAAGCCACACTTACTCTACACCATGTTGAAACAGAATTCAGTCCAGAAAGATCCATTTCCCCTAAACCTGGAGTTGTATCACAGTTATAGCTGTGTTATGACAAAAGGGACAGATCTAAATCAACTGATTTGTAAGTAGAAAATTCAAAGGAATGGGAGCAGGAGTGGAGACAGGAGAGCGGCAGGAGTGGAGACAGGCAGGGGGCATTGTTGCTCTTAAAATGGGCCTATAGTCTATGCACAGTTTAGATGTTTTGGGAAGAGTGGAATTTCACTTTTGATTCCCCATGGATAGACTGGACTGAAACTTTACCTTCCTTTTCACCCTGGATCCACTGAAATAGCAGCATCTTGTATAAGGACCAATTTCCTTGATGTAAGAGTAATGTTTGGTGGTGAATCCAAGAGTGTACACAGGGACAGGTTACCTGCAGTGGGTATTGAGGCATTGCCTGAACTTTCAGGAATGAAATGAGCAAAGCCAAAGTGCTGGGGCCAGCAGACATGAAAGACACCAAGAGGGGCCTCTTTCAACTGTGCCAAATGCAAAATAAAGGCTATGGAAATGTATGGGCTTGCTCTATACTGGGGCAGAGGACATAGAAACAAAGGGCATGAAAAGGGCAGATATTCAACACTTTTTTGATACTGTTACCCATAATGTTTAATGTCCTTTTTAATGGCTTAGAGTGCACTCTCAGCAAGAGTAGGGACAGCCAGTTGATACCCCCGAGGGCACAGCTGGTAGTCAAAGGGCACTTCACAAGCTGTCCTCTATTCTGTGCTGTGATATGCATTTCAGCGCTGAAGGTCTGGCATTTTCTGCTGCCTGCACTGCTTGTTTGCTTCTTGCTTCCATTTCAGGCAGCTCTCTTTCTTTGAATATGGTGGAAACAAACATTCCTTCTCTAAGTAAACAGCTGAAGGGACTGTGTTAGACTAGCCACACCTCAGTGAATTAAATTTGCACCGTGAGCCATAGTTTTATGTTTGTGGGTTTCCCACAGTAGCACCAGGATGTAATCACAGCATTGTCACCGGTAAGCTACTGCATCAGCCTAATGCACTTCTGCCAAGGGCTTGCCTCTGTGCAGTGACATGGGAAAGGACCTGGATATGGGAAGAGGTGTGGGCTTGAAGGAGCCCTGCTCCACATTAGTTCTCCAGCCACAGCCTGGCACAGAGCTTCTTCCCTCTCCATGCAAACTGGCACATGGGGACTGTGTTCTCAGAGAGGAGCAACCTGAGTGGTTCACCCTATGTGGTGAGTTAAAGGTGTTTCTGGAAGCACACAGGAAAGCAGCACCATCACCATCTCCTTAGCTGGTCCCAGCTGTACAGCAGTATAGGCAATACTGTGTCTTCTGGAGTGTATCTGGGACAGCCTCCTCCATCAGTGTTCCTACTTTTCCTTATTCATGGGCATATCATAAAGTGAGGTTTTGTTATTTATAAGACTGATTTTTCTCTCTCCCTTGTCTTTTTTTTAGCAAACAGTGCTCCTCTCCATGTTCCACGACTCTTCACCTCCTCTGAATATCTGTATGGGTATGTTTATTGATATGACAGCATGCAGCAGTCAGCGCTGCCAAAGTCAATGTGTCCCTTGTCTGCTGAGGATAGGCTGGGGCTGTCAGCTTTCTGTCTCCTGAGAGAAACCAAGTCTGTTTGTTGATTTTGCCTTTAGCTGGTGTTAGATAAACAGTGAAATTGTATTATTTTTGTGCTTCTTCCTATGACCAGCTTGAGCACTGTAGTGGGCACATCAGTCACTGACATCAATTCTTTCCAATGGATTTTGTTCTGAGTGTTTGGTGAAGCCTGGACAAAAACACCGTTATCTTTGAAACTCATCTGGAAGGGTGGGAAAATCATGACCCTTATGCTGTTCTGGGGCTTAGCCGTGGTTGATGCTGCTTGACATTTTGGGGTGCTGGTCTCACAAGGTGGGGGGGCTGCTTCTGCCCATCAGGTACATGTGTTCTTGGTCACTCTGTTTATCAATGTTAAATTTCCTGTTTTATAGTGGTGACATCCTCAGTGCAAAACCAGAGGCAGCAAGCCTATTCAAGGAAACCTCACCTCCCAGGACTCTCTTTTCTCTGGTGGATCCTCTAGTGTTCTGAAAAGTGTGAGTCCTGCCTAAAGATTCTGCATGAGTAGGTGGTTGGGGAAACTCTGGGTACTCTTTTCTCGTGTCTGATAGAAGTTGAGCTCTCACAGCAGCTTTCTGTATGGGCTCCTCCTATGCAACTGGTAAAGAGAGGAATCCCATGTTACAGGTCGAGTCAGACCATTGGCTTCTTGATAGCTCAGTCTGATTGGGTGAAATTTGCTGATGGGTTCCGAGCTGTTGGGGATGGATGAACAAACACAAACAGCATGATTCCTTAGGTTTTATTTCCATTGGAAACCAGGCTGAAGGAGCCAGCTCCACTATTCCCTATGGGATTGCTTATGACCAAAAACATTGCAGAGGTCATACTTCTTGGTATCTGCATGGGATCTTTTGTTGGGGCAAACTCATTCTGTGCCTTTGGAACCAGCTGACAAATCTTGATATGCAACAGCTGGCCTGAAATGGCAGATCCTGGTGCACCAGGATTTCAAGGAACAGGCAACCAGAGGAGAAAACTGGGTGAAGAAATGCCTGATCTTGGGCTTCTGCCAACAGAGAGCAAGACCTGCTGACACAGTGGGAACACAGAAGTAAGACCAGTCATGTTCTCAGGTGCTGGGGCCTTTCAAAGTGAGTATGCTGGCCCTGGTAGAGTGGGCTTGCTCCAGAGAGGTCCTTCCCACTGGACTTTAACAAGCAGGAGGATGAAGATGCTGGGAGAGGTGACCCAAGTAGTTTTTGGTCTGATTTTACTCACGACTTGGGACTTTTGTTTGTGGTACACAAGTAAAAGTTGGGGGTCCGTCTCCCTCTGCAGCACTGCAGAATCATAGAATCTTAGAAACTCCTGAGTTGGAAGGGTCCTACGAAGATCATCGAGTCCAATTCCTGGCCCTGCACAGGACAACCTCAAGAATCTCACCATGTGCCTGGGAACACTGTCCAAATATTTCTTGAACTCTGAGAAGCCTGGGGTCATGACCACTGCCTGGGGAACCTGTTCCAGTGCCCAATAATCCTGTGGGTGAAGAACTTTTTCTTAGTACTTGATCTAAGACTCCTCTGACAAAGCTTCATGCTTTGGCTCTTCACCATGTGTCAACAAATTATGCCTGATCAGCAGGATTAGAGCATGTCACAGTTTCTTTCTAGGCTTTATGTCCAGCTTTCCTTCCCACAAAACTCAGCCAAGGGAGAGGGCAGGTCAAAGAGTCTGCAGCTTGTGTGAGTGATGGTTTAGCACAGACAACATATTTTGAACCACAAAAATGGGGAGTAGAGTTGCTGTTCTGATGTGATTCCAGGCTCTTTAAGAAGAACAGAAGAGATAAGGAGAACCAGGCAAACTATCCTTGGAAAGATAAACAGAACAATACAAAGTTACTGTTGAGTTAGGAAGAACAATTGCTGAGAGCAACAAAGGTGTTTCTAGACAAAGAACTGCAAACATTTTAAAAGGGAGCCAGAATAAAGAGACCATGAACAACTGGGCAGGATGTGACCTCCTCTGAACCTGAAGGAGGAGCCTGGCAGAGCTCCCAGGCACATCATTTCCACATGTCTGATGCTCTGCAAACATCTGCCCAGCACCTTAAGGTCCTGCTAAAGGCAGTGGTGTAGCACTGTAAGTCCAGGACAGTGCCTGACAGCTCAGCTCCTGCTGCCTGGGCTGACTGACTTTGGCATTGAGTGGGATGGATGACTGTTATCCTGCTGTGGAGCTATGATGTAATTTGATTCCTACAAAATACTGGTGCTGAAATATATTTCTGGGTCCTGCAGTTTGGGTACAGTTGCTGTTTCTTTGGACTGTCTTATACTTCTCAATCTTCATTACAGAAGTGCTCATGTCACATTGCAGCTGACCCCCTAACGTAATACCCTCGGAGGCAGCAAAGATGAAGAGCTGAAAGACCTTATGTTTACATTACAAAAAATACTCTTTCTGGGTTCTTGTTTTCTATCATGGCCAATCACACTGCCACTCTCCCTTTCCCAGTTCTTCTCATGGCACCTAGTGAGATTCTTGAGGTTGTCCTGTGCAGGGCCAAGAGTTGGACTTGATAACCCTTGTGGCTCCCTTTTCAATTCATGAGATTCTATGGTTCTGATTTTTTCCACCCCTCTGTAACCATCCATTGCCCTTCTGCCCCATCCTTCATCTCCCCACTGCTGTCTCCCTGGTGCTGTGATGCCATGAGAGCAGATATGCTGCCATTGGTAGAAGGAGATGGTTACTGCCATGCCAATGCATGTCTGTGAGCTGTCTGGCTCCTTGTGCAGTTCCTGAGTCTGTGAGTTCCTGTGAGTCTCTGCACGTTAGCTCTGTGCATTGCAGTCATGCAGCTCTTTGTGAAGCCAGTTAATGGCTGCAGTATTCCATGCATTTCCCACTGATTGCAGCACCCATGCAGTCATGGTTGGCAGCTGGCAGCAATGTGCCAAGCAGAAAAAACACATGAGCATGTCAGCTCTGTCTTGTGGTGGTTGTCCCTGGATGCTTCAGAATAGTCTGGCCCTGGAGCCATGTGTTTTCCATGTGGCTCCCCCTCCTCCCTGAGTGCGTTGTACATGGTGACCTCTGGAGGTCCCTGCCACCCTCAAACATTCTGTGCAGTAAGAATTCCCCCCTGCAAGGGAGGATGTTCCAGTATGGGGGTGGCATGGCACCTGGGGTCTGTAGGTGTGGGGTGATGCTCCCCTGCTGGGGCAGGTAGTCTTGTATTCACACTCAAAGAGAAGTGCAGTGGGTCTTTAACCAGGAAATGAGCTCAGGGAGCTGGGTACTCAAATGATGAATTGCTGGAGTGTGTAGATGTGTGTCCTGTAGCCCTTTGTGGTACCTGTCCTGGAGACCAGGAGCACTTTAGAAACAAGACAGCAAAGTTGTGCCTAGGGTCCATGGAGCGCAATCTCAAGCAACCAAATATTTGCTTTCCTAATGCTGCTCCTAGGAGCCTTGGCTACTTGAGATGATAGTGTGTGTCTGTTATTTCAGTTGGGCAGGCTGAAACACCCAGACATTATAAGGTTTTTTTTCTGCAGAACCAACCTGAAAATCTTTCTTGGAGGTTCTATGTACACCAGTCTGCCATGGCAAAAACTATCCATGTACGAAACCATTTTCCAGGACAGTGGGAAACAGGTGCTGAGGTAAGTTGCAGGTCCCCCCTCTGAAAGCACTGTCCTGGCTGTGGATTCTATGCTGTGCTGGACCACAGAGTTTCATGGTATTCATCAGGATCCTTGCACACCTTGCCTCCATCCAAGGCCACTGTTTTAACCTGACCTCACCTTCAGCATGCCTTCTGCTTCCCTTTCCTGAGGATGTGCATGAGCTGGCTCTTACATCCCCTGCAGATGCTCTGAAATAGGTAGGGGAAGACTGTAATAGTGGCATAGAGGTTCATTGGACTGCCCCTTCCCACCCTCCAGATAATGCCACAGAGACTGCCTGGGATGTTTTGGTGCATGGACAAACTTCTGCAGCAAGTGGCAGTGAGGTGAGTGATGCTGGAGGCCTCCTTTGTGATTTCAGGGCAGAGCAGTGTGTGCCTGTCCAACAGAGGCACCCTTGGGGCTGAGCCTGCTCCAGGCTAGCTCTCTGAGTATGCACACCTGAAGGTGCATCCCAACAAGGGTAAGGACAAGATCCTTATGCTTTGCAAACCTTTTCTGCTTGTGGCTGAGGACACCCAGGATTGAAATAGAAGGACAAAACAATTGTGCCATGTGGCATCTGGCGTTCATGCTACATCATGACCTGACCCTGCCTGGAGTCTCTACCTGCAGACAGAGGTTTCCCTTGGTCGCAGCAGATCTGCTCTGTCTCAGATACAGCTGACTGTGAGCAGGCTCCACCCAGGCCATGGTTCCATCAACACCTCTGGAGGATGTGTTGATGGAACACAACATCCATGTGTACATCTGCCTGGAGCCGGGCCTGCCCAGGAGAGCTGGCATGGGACAAACACATAGCTGGGGTTGTCTACAGCCCCTGCTCGCTGTCAATCTTGACACAGTGCCCTCACTTTTCTTCCCCTGCTATGGCTCTGTGTTGTGAAACATTGACTGCCTTACACCAATGAGACAGCCAGGCAGCAAGAGACAGCAAAGGTTTTTTGTCTGGTCACGCAGGGCTCAGGTTCCCCTGTGCTTACATACAGCATTATGAGCAGGGCAGAGGTACAGTGTCAAAAGATAAAGATCTAGGGATAGGGCAAATACTAGGAAGAAGCGGGATTGTCCCAGAGCAGAGAGAAGCAAAAAAAATTACAGAGATGACAGTGAGGAGCTGCTTCAGAGGAGCCTTCTGCTGAGCTCTGAGGCCTGATTCTCCATAGGCCAAGTCCTCAGCCAGTGCACAGATGCAGGCACTGAACTGCATAGGGACATCGTGAGGGGGCTGTCACAGACCTGCACTTGCAGCGGGGGACCTGCACCTCCTGAAAAATGCTCCTCTTGAGCTCTCTGAGACCCTCATGGCACACCTGGCCAGGGCTGGTCAGGACAGCCACAGAGGAACAGGACACAGGACACCCTGGCATAGGAGCAGGGCTTCAGGAGGGAGCAGCATCTCAGCCACAGTGCCGGCAGTGGAGCCTGCCAGGTAATTACAGATGATTGTAGAACTGATCTAAGATGAAATGCTTTGGATCAAGACCACAACCAAAAATATTGTGAGTTGGATCAAACTGATCCAAACAAATCTGTTTGTTTCCTGCTTTCCTAGCAGACAGTCAGTCTTAAAGGTCACAGAGCTGAGAAGTGTAGCTGGGCACAAGTGGATTTTCCTTTAGGAAAATTACAATGACAGAAAATTCCTGACCAGCTTTGCCCTAAAGGTGAAGAAGGGGGTCATTCACCTCTCCCAATTTTAGACATCTTTGTGAGGAGCTGAGACATGGAGCCTTGGAACGCAGAGAGTTTAGCATCTCTAGCCAGCACAGAGGTCCCCACTCCCCAGGGGACAAGGCCAGCAGGAGTGATGGCTTGTCTCTTGCATATTCCTGCATGCTGAGTGGAGGCTGGGCCTCCTCAAAGCATCCCTCCAAACTGCTGACTTTTGGGAAGTGGGAGCCTTTCCAAGCCTTGGGGACTGTTGTTGACATGGAATGAAGGTATGCAGACAGGTTGAGGCAGAACAGTGACATGAACAATCAGACTTATCCCTTTTGACAACTGCTTTTTTGATAACTGCCTGTATTGTTAGCCAGCATCAGCCAGTGACTCAGAGATGGAAATGTGCAGGGACAGGCTTTGTAACTGTCCCAGCTGCTGGCTCCTCATTCTTTCCCAAAAGCAGGGATACCCTGATCCACACCCCTGTGGACCCAGCTCTGGAGCAGCTGGTGGTGGCACAGCAGTCTGAGGGCTGCTTTCCTTTGCGGGTGTCTTGCTGCAGGCAGTCACATTGGAAGAGATGCTCGGAGCTGGAGAGCTGCTGGCTCCCACCTGAGTGCAAGTCACTGTGATTCAACCCGAGGGCTCCCAGCTCTGTGTGGTGAACTCACCTCACCATCCGACTGATCCCTGAGGTGATCTCACCCACCAGATTTCTCCGCAGGTGGGATTGCCCCAGGAGGCTGCGCAGCTTTAGGAGAGCACAGTGAGGCGCTGGCTGCTTCCCCATGGCCAGCTGCAGCCTCCCGTGCTGTTGCGGCTTCCTGCAGCTCCACGCCCGGTTCCGCTGGGAGCCTGGCTCTCCCAGGCAGGTGTGCTGAGGGAGCGGGCCCAGCACATCCACTTGGCAGCCAGGGATGATGCTGCTGCTGGAGAAGCAGTGCAGAGGCCAAATGTTTGCAAGCAGCTGTGTGCACATAGAGCTGTGTGCAGGAGCACACTGGGGTACTTGGCCTGTGTCCTTCATCTCTGCTGCTGTCCTGTGTCTAACTGATGCAGGCTAGCTTCTAAACGAAGAATTTGCCCTTCAAATTTGGTAATGTCACTTTAATTCACAGAGCACTTTTAAGATGCTCAGATGCATTTGGCAACTGTGGTCTGTTTTTATTAGTAAAATTATAGCATATCACATTAAAAATCTGTTTTCATTGCCCTTGTTGGAAAGGATGCCAAATGCAAATCCATTTAGATAAGTGAAGTGGATTTAAAGACTTCCTTTTGCTGTGCCTATTAAACAGGTGACAAGCTAGAGCCTTGGAGTTTCTTTCCTTTTCTGGTGTGGGAGCTGGGTGCTGGATCAGGAGCAGCAATGGAGAGTGTTCTGACCCTGCATACTGCCCAGTCAAGCAGGTGGGCAGAGCTGCTTGCCCTGTGCACACTCAGTCCCGTCTTGCCTGGAGCCAGCTGGGAATGGAAGGGAACAGACTGTTCAGTTTGTGAGTAGGTTGGTTGGAGATGGCTCTTCTGTAGACCCAGGAGGAGCCCCTGTGCCTTCACTGGGCTCTGCTGTGACACGGCTGCACCAGGAGCTGCCTGCAGACTCGCTGGCAGACAGCTTGGCAGCCAAGACCTGCAGAATGCCTCACTAACACTGGGGCTGATATGCCCAGGGCCACAGCAGAGTCTGGGGCAGAGGAGAGGTGATCCCAGACCTCTGCAGCCCTGGGGACAGAGCTGGACAGAGCTGAGACCACTGAGTGTTACCTTTGGCGGGTCTCTCCCATCCTGTTTCCCGCCTTAGACCCCAGTAGCTGCATTATCTGTGGAAGATACCTGTGTTCTGGTGCATGTATTCTTCCTCTCTCTGTCTCTGTGGCTGTTCATTGTGCACTGTGGGGGGTCTGGCACCTGGCTGTGCACCTGAGGCACCTCCATGCCCTGCAGAGGGGAACAGTGCCCTCATGGGAAGTCTGTACGTGGTGGAGGTGCTGGCCAGGGTGATCCAAGCTTGCTCTCCATGTTCACACTCCTGTTGATCTCCACACCTGAGTTGCCTCTTCCTGTCATAATTTTCTCAAGAAAATGCAGAATTTGTCTTCATGGGCTGATCCTTGTTCTTCCAACAACTGCAATGCTGCCCATTGTACCTCCCAACATGCCCTGGCCTGAGACACCTGTCCACATTCCTGACCAGTTCCTGCATTTCTTACCTTCACTTCATCCCCTCATAACATCCCAGAGGCCACTCTTCTGGAAGTTCTTCCAGAAACCTGGTGATCCCTACCACAAACCCCTGATGGATGCAATTGCCCAGCCCAGTGCCTTGGGAACAATACCCTGCAGGCCTGTAGGTGCAGCTCATCAGGTGCTGGGCATCTGTGCTAGTGCAAGCCCACAAGATGCAGAGCTTGTGCAGCATTAACAGTATTGAGTCACCATGATAGTCCAGAACATTTATAGTTTTGTTTCTAGCATCAAGACTCTTTTTTTTCCCAAAGGATCTGATATCCTGGGGATACTGCTGTGTGTCTGGTCTGGGTCTTTTCAATTTGCACTAGGAAGGAGGGTGCAGGACCCCCATCTGACCTGGCCTGATGGAGCATGAGGTTGTCCAAGGGCAAGATGGGCTCCAAGGATGTAGGAATGGCAGAACGGGACACAAGGGAGAGAGGGAGAAAACTCCTTTAGTGGCATGTGGTGTTGTCCATTCTGTGCCTGCAGTGGCAGGCTGGGTACTGCTGGGGGGTCAGGCTGCTTTACCTTGGGCCTCTTAGCAGAGATGTCCTGGTCCTCGTGGTCCTGAGGGAGCTGAGAGCTGCCCCTTTCCAACATGTTGTGCCCTTGCTGCCTGTCCTGCAGCCACCCAGGTACATCCACCCGGTACCTGGGGAGCAGCAGCTGCCCTGGCTGGCAGTTCCCACATGGAAGCACAGGAGGAGGGAAGTGATTCAAAGCCACCCAGTGAGTCAGTGGGTTAGCTGGGAATAAAGCAGAAGTCTTTTGCTCAAACCACTCACTCAGCTTCTCTGGGAAGGTTGAGTGCATTCTAGGGGGACTTTGCTGCTTCAGCAGTTTCCAAAGAATCAGGGCTCTAGATGTAACACAGCAGATGCTCTGCTCCAGGCTGCACTTGCAAGACCAGTTGCTTAGAAAATTATAATGAGCCAAAGAGGCAAGGCAGCTGCTCCCTGGGGCAAAGCACAAGGATTTGCGCAGGGGAGAGGGTGGTGAGACTCAGACCCTGACACTCCAGCCCTTATGCAGTCATAGGCAGGTTGAGGTACCCAGATGTTCCAGTGCAGGGTCTAACTGAGCAGTCAGAGATGTTTAATGATTTACTGCCCACTCTATGCCACCATCACTGTATGTGCTTGGCCATGTGGCCTCCGGCAGGGCTGGCTGTGACACGAGGGGATGGCACAGCGCTCTCCAACCCAGCAGACCTCCCTGCATCCTGTGGCTGGAGTTGGGCACTTCTGCTCATACCTCGGAGTGTTTCCCCTCCCTAGCACCCAGAGGTGGGATCAGGCATCTGCCAGGGCTGTCTCCTCCCCAGCAGCACATGGCAGCTCCACTGTCCTCTTCCTCCTGCTCCACTGCCTCCCTGGGATTCAGCTTTTGGAGCAGCTTATCTCTGTTTCCAATGTGCAGGCCAAGCCAAGCTGTGCATATTCCTTGTTTGTGAGTTGTTTCAGCCCTGCTCTGTGCCAGCTAAGGTGGGAGGCAGTGGCTGGCAGCCGAGCCCACAGCCACCACAGGGGCTGGACCTTGCTGAAGCTCTGAGATGTGTGGTGGCACAGCTGGCCCAGCCGAAGGTGGCTGTGGTGGCTGGAGGCATCAGCCCTGGAGGAAGGGCTGTTTGTTTACCCGGGGCTATGGGTGTGCTTGCCCAAGTCTGTGGTCCCCGCAGTGTCTGGTGAGCAACTGAGAGAGGATGGAGTGTGTGAGGTGTGGGAGCTGTGGTTTCTGCAGGCAGAGGAGCTGGTGCACAGCTTTGGCAGTGTCTTGCAAAGAAGTGGCCCCTGGGTTTGGAAAGGAAGATGGGGGGAGTCCTAGCTCTCTTTGGTGCAGCTGGATGGCTTGTTTGGGTTTCCAGTGGCTGCTCTGGAGGTTGAGCTCATGTTTGCTCTCTGTCCTGCTTCAAACTGGTAGAGAAGTGGCAGGGAACCCAGTGGCTCCTCTTGCTCTGGAGCTAGGAGATTCCCCACAGCTGCCAGTCTTCTGGCTTGTCCCCAGCCCACTAAGCCCAGTGGCTGGAGCTGTGTGGATGTCCTGCCTGCTCTACATTCCAGAGCCCATACAGGATGGAGCAGCTGGCTGGCAATGTCACTCTGGCCCTAACCCTAACCCATCACCTCTCTGTGGCTGTCTGAAATAAGCTATCACATGCTCATTTTTCCCTTTCCCCAGAAAAAGCAAAGCACAACCCATTGTCTGAGACTGCAGGAGTTGCTGGGGTGGAGACTCTGGGGAGATGCTGGCACTGAGCTGTTTGTCTCCCAGCAGACTAGTCTATACCTCCTCCTGGCCTGCTCGGGTTGTTGCCTGGACCATGCTGAGGAGGGTGAATGGAGGAGATGCTGCAGAGCAAGGAGCTGTGGAGCTCTTAGAAGGGAAAATATATCTGTCCTGATGCTGTCACTGTGCTATAGGGACAGGGATGGACTCCTTCACCCTGCAGTAACCAGACCATGGTGCCAGCAGGGTCTGACTGGTTGCCTGTGGAGGAGCACCCCAACTGGCCCCCCAGCTCCCTCCACCAGACATGGATGTGCTCGGTGCTTAGATGGGTAGACGTAGTGCCTGCTGCTGCTCCCGTACCTAGGGAAAGCTGCTGGAATGGCTGCAGAGCCAGCACCCTTGGGGAGGCGAGGGGCTGGATGTCTGTGGCCTCTTTTGCATCTCTTTAACAAGGCATCCCCCATGTGGGATCCCGTTTTCTCTGGGCTGTACCACTTCCTTCTCTTCTGGCTGTTGGAAGCACAGGGGGTTGCTTACAGCCTTGCCAGGCTGGCAGTGAACTGGAAGGGCTCCAGCTGGCATGCCATGGCTAGCCCCAGGCTCAGCTGCCCTCTGACACAGGAACCCCAGTGGGAAAATTACTCCCACACAGGCAAGTCACAAGCAGTCACAAATCAGGGCCAGGCTCTGTTCCTTCAACCTTTCTGCCCAGTGCTGGGATATTTTTACAGTCACTGCTTGAATTCTACCTTCTTTGAGAGCAGGGGCAGGGAAAGGGGGAGGCTGGAGACATCCCTGTCCTTTGATGCATGGTCCATGGTGAGGCAAGATGTCCCCAGCCTGCCAGTGAAGCCCTCAGCCCCATGACCAAGTTCTGTCCATGCTCAAGAACTGCAGTGAAGAACCAGAGAAGAGCAACCACGGAGCACAGCTGGGTTGGGACATGCCTGGACACCTCTTGGTGTTGAGTCTGGCAACCTCCTGCCAGTGGTGCTGCTGTGGTGGGATGGGATGCAGCAGCCTCCCAGGATGAATTATCACCCTGCAGCTGCTGATGACAGCAAGACCGGCATGGTTATGCCTCCCTGACAATCTCTTCATATCAGTTTCATGCCTCAGATCTACCCAAGATCTGCCTTTTTTCTATGGGGAGAATAGCACGCGAGGGGCTCCTTCTCCACCCCCAGACCCTGGCCTGCCGCCACTGCCTTTGGATGCCGTGGCAAAGTCATGCCACACTTTAATTGCATCAATTAATTCCTGAATACCAGCCTTACTATGGCATGGGGCAGGGCAGGGGGCCCGGGAGCGAGGAGTACAAATGGGCTGTTGTATTGTCCTCCCGTCTCATTGCCTGCCAGGTCCTGCTGGCCTGGCCCCATGCTCTGAAATACTTCAGCATCCTCATGGCCTGCCCCAGGCACTTGGCTCTAGCTTCCCTCCAAACTGGATGCCCAGGATCCTTTCTGAAGACTCCTTGTGCCAGAAGAGAAAGAGCTGGGAGCTGTGGAAGTCAGGCAGGGTCAGGGGCCCAGGGGAGCAGGCAGTGTTATGCCCATCCTTGGGGTCACCCCAGGAATGCCATGGTTCATGGATGGGGGACATTTCCCAGGGTGTGAGGTTGTCTCTTGGCTGTGCCCCTATGAGGATGCTCAGGACAGCCAGAGGTTACATTGACTCCATGGCACCATGAGGTATTGCTTAGCCCCAGTTGAAATCAGCTGCAATTCCAGTGGCTGGAGAGCTGTCAGCTCCTATAGGGCCATCCTGCTGCACAGTGGCTCAGGTGTCTGGGAAGTTCACGTGTGAGCTGGCTCCCATGGCTATGCTCCGTGCTCCCAGATCCTGTCCCATGCTGACTCTTGATTTTCCCAGGGGAGTGAAGCCTCTTTAATGCCCCCAGGCTGTGCGAGGCCTCCAGGGATATGGGGGATAGCCAAGAAATCCATGCTCATGCCTGGGAGATAAGTCCTCAGCCTGCTGTGAGCAGCCTGGGGAACTCTGGGCATTTTGTCTCTCTAGGTCTTGTTTCTTGCAGCTGGAATGGTGGCATCATCCCAGCCCAGGGCCCCCTGACGAGGAGGGGTGTGCTAGTGGGTGCTGAGCAAGGACCAGGGGCTTGATGAAGAGAGGGAGAAAGGCACCTAAATGGTTGGTTGAGCTCCTGCAGGGTTTGCACTGGAGCTGCTTTGCCTTGGGGCTTGGGATGTGCCCTGCACAGCCACCTAGGTGCCATCAGCCCTCTCCACGAGGAACCCCAGAGCCTGTATCCAGAAACACTCTAGAAAATACTGGCTGGCTTAGATACATTGCTATGCTCCTTTCTTGTTCAACACTTGCTGTCAGAATTCCTCTGATGGCTGCCCATCCCTGGAAGTCCCCTGCCTGCTCTAGGATAAGCTGGGCAGGGAGAACCCTCAGCCTCGTGTCACATGGCACTCAGGAGCTCAATTTATTTCACTCTTTTTCCCTCTCCCTGGAGCTGAGGCCACACCTTGCCCAGGTGCCTCTTTTTCTCTGATATTTTACCATCAGGGGTTGGATGGTTTTTAGCAGCAAGCTGAGACCATGCTGGGGCAAGATGGGCAGAGCTGCCCACTGGATGCTGCTTCCTGGCCCCAGGCAGGGCAGGATGGGTAGATCTGTCCCCTTGGTGCTGTTTTGGCTGCTTTGCTAAGGCATTGGCTGCTGCTGGTCCCGCTTCCAGCAGGAACATTTGGAGGAGGCAGTTCCAGTCAGCCCGTTGTCATACAATCTGCAGGAGCATTTTTGGGAGGGTTTTTACTCATCTGCTGGCATTTACCAGCCATAGGTCCTCCCACCCCACCAGGGGCTCAGCCCTGTGTTACCCCTCCACCAGCCCTGTGGTGCTGCTGTGCTCATGTGCCCACCCTGCACAAAAGAGCAAGATGGCAAATGATTAACGGTTGTGGGCAGGTCAAGTGATCTTTGCATGGATTGAATGCAGCTGGAACAGAGAAGAGGAAAAGAAAGGAAAGGAAAGGAAAGGAAAGGAAAGGAAAGGAAAGGAAAGGAAAGGAAAGGAAAGGAAAGGAAAGGAAAGGAAAGGAAAGGAAAGGAAAGGAAAGGAAAGGAAAGGAAAGGAAAGGAAAGGAAAGGAAAGGAAAGGAAAGGAAAGGAAAGGGAAAAAGGAAGAAGAAAACGAAAAAAAAAGGAAAGGGGAAGGGGAAAAGAAGAAAAAAAGAAAAATATAAGAAAAGAAAAAACTCCCATAATAATAATTAAAACAAGAAGGGAAAAAAATAGGAAGAAGAAACAGGAGGGAAAGAAAAGAAGGGAAAAAAAAAAAAGGCAAAAAAGCAGCGATCAAAGTAGTACCATGAGGAAACAACCCTGGCCTATGTGGTGCTTTTGGCTTGGAGCAGTTCCCAATGCCAAGATGTGCCTGTAGGGCTAACTGGAGGAGAAAGCCAGGCTACACTCTTGCTTTTATATCCAGGCTTCTGCATGGATGAAGATTTTGGGATCAGGAATGGTCAGAGGGTGGAGCATCTCTCAAGTGGGGAAAAGCTGAGAGATTTGGTGTTGTTCAGCAGAGAGGAGAGAAGGCTCTGGAAACACCTTATAGTCCCTTCCAGTGCCTAAAGGTGACTTGCAAAAGAGGTGGAACAAACATTTTAGCAGGGTTTGTAGTGATGGGACAACATGGGATGGCTTTAAATTAAAAGTGATTAGATTATCTGGATTAGATGTTAGGAAGTATTTTTTTACAGTAACAGTGGTGAAACCCTGAACAGGTTTCCCAGAGAAGCTGTGGCTGCCCCTGGATCCCTGGAAGTGTCCAAGGGCAGGTTGGACAGTGTTTGAAGCTGGGATAGTGGAAAGTGTCCTGGCTCATTGAAGATTTTTGGACTGGTTGACATTTCAAGGTCCCTTCCCACCCAAACCAGTCTGTTATTCCATGATTATATTTTCCTGCAGGGAGGTGCTGGGGTGCTGCTGCCTGGGGGAGGGCAGTAGTGCCATCCTGTCTGTGCCTAGGGTACAGAGAGGCTTCAGCCTCTCTGGTGGATTCCCAGGCCGGCTTCCCACACAGCGCTGCCAGCGAGCAGAGTGGGGCTGGGCACCGCATGGCCCCGACAGGCGCTGCAGAGCCAGCCTTGCTGGCACCGTACCCAGGTCACCCAGCAGCCTGAGTGTAGGACCTGCTCTCCTCCACCTACCTTGGGCTCCCCCATACACCAAGGTGGTGCTCTGGAGATGGGGAGAAGGGTCACCAAGCTGCCCTCCTGGGGTGATGGAAGCTGCCTCCAGGGGGGCAGTGTGTGAGCTCACACCGAGTGTACAGAGGGCAGAGTGTGAGCTCACACAGTGTGCAGAGGGCAGTGTGTGAGTTCACACAGTGTGCAGAGGGCAGTGTGTGAGCTCACATGGAGTGTGAGAAGGCAGTGTGTGAGCTCACACAGGCTGTGCCGAGGGCAGTGTGTGAGCTCACACAGTGTGCAGGGGGCAGTGTGTGAGCTCACACAGAGTATACAGAGGGCAGTGTGTGAGCTCACAGTGTGCAGAGGGGCAGTGTGTGAGCTCACACAGTGTGCAGGGGGCAGTGTGTGAGCTCACATGGAGTGTGAGAATGCAGTGTGTGAGCTCACACAGAGTGCGCAGGGGGACAGGGTGTGGGCCTGCACAAATGTTTCTGGATATGGATCACCTGGGCTGGTGTGTAAATGGGGTGCGTGGGATCCTGATCACAGATGACAGGAAGGTCTGAGTGTGAGCTTGCACAAGTGTGTGCAGGTGTGCTACTCCTGGGGAGACAGGACCAAATGGAGCCCCAGGGCCTGAAATAAAAAGAGAGGATAATTTTTGCCGTGAAAGCATTCCCTTCACAGCAGAGGGTTAGAAAACAAAAGGCTCTTCCAAAACAAATGGGGTTCGTTGGCCTCAGCACCGGAGAGAGCTGCCAAGAGGCTGCTGGGTGGGAAAGGCCATGTAAACATTGGTTTAATCCCTCTGTCCTCCCACTGCCTGCAGGGATGCTCTACCAACATCCCTGACTCTTGCACCCCAAGATGCTGCAAGACCCCCAGGAGCAGTCTGGGCACTGCGCCTCTCTCAGGTTGTCCCTGGCTCCCCCTCCTCAGCTCCCCCAGGCCTGTCTGCCTAGTGGTTGAGCTTCCTGGGAGGTTTTCATCCTTTGTCCAGACTTGCACTCCCTTTGCTGCTGGAGCTGGGCATTTGTGCGTCCAAGAGCAAACAGGAGGCTACACCTGGGGCTTCTCAAAGATGCACAGAGAGGCAGTGAGAGGCAGCAGCAGGAGCTGCAGTAAGGGAAATTCCCCATGAAGACATGGATAAATCATGAGGCCATTGTGAATGTTCTCAAATACTGCAGTGGGGGCCTGGAGAGGACTGGGAATCTGACTTTGGAGACACTCAGATGGAGCGGGGTGGGAATCTGTCCTTGGAGATACTTGATGGGAGCAGCCCAGGAGCAGCCTGCTCAGAGCTGGCCCAAGAGGGAGCAGATAGTTTCATGAAGCTCCACCATCCACCCTGCTCTGGCAAGGTCCCTCCTGGAGTGGGGGCTTGCAAGTGCCCCACACTCACAACCCAAGCAGGGTAGCGATGGTGGACATGGGGACTCTTGCCACCCCTTCTACTCTGTGCAAGAGCAATGACTCCAGGTTGTAAGAGCCTTAATGAGGGATGCAGGACTCCAGGCAGCTCTTCAAAATGCAGTTTATTGTATCCAAGATGTTACAACAGTCCAGGGTCGTGGGTGACAGCCTGCACCTGCAGCTGTCAGCTCCAGCTGCAGACAAGCCTGTAGATGTTTTAATTTTGGTTACAATGCATTATATACTTTGCTGAGCATCTTAATACAGAAGAACCAATCTATACCTTTACTTTGACCTATAGCCTATCATAACTACTACAATTACCATATTGATGTTACTATTCTCCAATCACAAAAAGTATGTTAGAGTTTAAGCTAGAAGTTGTTTTTCAGTTTTGCAGTGGAAAATTTGGAGACCTTTTTTCTACTTGCAACATTGGCAATCTTGTTTGCCCGTGCTATCTTTCTGCTTGGTAAAAACATCTTCGTGTTTGAGGTGGGTTTATCCTTTGCTCTAAGTCATAAAAACTCCTTCTAATTAACATACCCTTTGCCTAATACTTCTAATTAACATACCCTTTGCCTATAACTATCTTATAACTAAGATACTTATCCAGTAAGACTGGCTCAGCAATTCTTTTCTTCTATATCAAAACTTGCTTCCATCTCTATTTCATTCTCAGGTTCTACATTCAAAAATCTTTCTGCCAAGCACACATATCTGTGAGACTTTCTTGTCAAACTTTCATCCTTCCCAACACCAGGTGATGCATCCTCATGTCCCAGTGCTTCAAGGGAGTGAGTCTGCATGATAGCCTGCATCTGTGCTTGGCTCTCATGACCCAGAGACCACTCTGCCTCATCCTCCTCATCTTTATCCTCCTCCTCCTCCAGCATGTTGTTCCATGAAGGCCCTTTAGCATAGCTGACCGCTATGCACTGTGATGTCTGATTCAATCTGAACCAGTGTCTTGCTCACTAGAACCACTGAAAAGACCTGGGACAAGGTTCAGCAGCATCTGGCAAATGTAGAATCTACTCAAAAAAAGTTTATGAAGAGGAAAAAAATAGCAAAACCTTGAGGAAAGAGAGAAGACAGGCAGCAACTCTGTGAGACCCTTGTCTCAGGAGCAGGAAGCAGGAAACATAAGGAGCCATTTATTTTAAGTAAACTATAAATATCAGACTACAACAAATTCATGTAAGAAAAGAAAAGTTGGTCCGAATCCAAAGATTTACAAAAGGTCTTGAGCAAACATATGTGATTGAGTCTGGCAATGTGGTGTGTGCATGTGTGCTGGTGTGTGTGCTAATCAAGGGCTGCTGCACTAGATACAGCATCATCCCCCAAATTAAAAACAGCGCAAATTCAAAATCAAGACAAAAGTGTGTTGGATCTCGTGGCTGATGATAAGATCAGTGGGTGGGAAGTGAGAGTGGAGCAAATCCCTCTGAAAATGCCTGCTCCAGTTGGGAGCAGCTCTGTGCAGCCATGGCATGCTACTATCCCCATCACTGCCAGTGGAGAGCACGTGAGGATGTGGAACTGGGGAACGTGCTGGATGGGCTGCTATGGGGCTGCAGGTGCCACTGGTGCCTATGTCCTTCACTGGTGCTTCCTGCCAGGACTGGTGTGGGCTGTCAGGTAAGCTCTGGGTTTGTACTACCACTGACAACCTCTTTTCCAAAACCCTGTGAGCTCTGACAAGCTGGGATGCAGCCACATCCTCATGGGAACACCAGGGTATTCCCAGCTCCATCAGCTGCCTCCCTGGAATGTTTTGGAAAAGAAAGTGCCAAGAACAGTGTCTGGTGGATGCAGCTGCACCGGAGTCTGCTGCAGCATGGGCAGGGCAGCCCTGCTAGGGAGGGATTTGGGCAGAGCTTGTTCATCACTATAGAATCACAGGGTGGATTGTGTTGGAAAGGACCTTAAATTCCATCTCTTTCCACCCCCTGCCATGTCCAGGGACACCTTCCACTAGCCCAGGTTGCTCCAAGCTCTGTCCAGTCTGGCCTTGGACACTTCCAGGGATTCAGGGGCAGTCACAGCTTCTCTGGGCACCCTGTGCCAGGGCCTCCCCACCCTCCCAGTGAACAATTCTTTCCCAATATCCCATCTAACCCTGCCCTCTGGCAGTGGGAAGCCATTCCCTGTGTCCTGTCCCTCCATCTCTTGTCCCCAGTCCCTCTCCAGCTCTCTTGTAGGCCTTTCGGTACTAATAAGCCCTGTTTAGGTACAGGAGGGCCTCACTTAGGACTGATGTTTGCAGAGTCACAAGATTATTGGCTTTAGCCACCAGTAAGTTTCCATCCTGGCCAGTATCCGAGTTGGAAGCTACAGGACATTTCTTCCGGTAACAATGGTACCGTTCCACTTGGGCTACGATTCATTTTTTCCAAAGATCTCGTAACAATGGTACCAATTCACTTGGGCTGTGATTCAGGTAAATGATTTACCAAGGCTAACAAGAATTACTGCTTTTCCTTTGCTCCCCATCTTGGGATCCTCTTACAGGCGGGATCATTCCCTCCAGTACCATGCAAGAGCTCGTGGTACAGTCAGGGGATGCTTCACTGCCCAACTACCATCAAGGTTTATCAGGAACTTCTGGTGCTGTAGAACTGGCCCGAGGAGGGGTGGGGGCAGGAAGCACCACCACAAGACCCATCTCAGGGATATGCCACAAAACCAGCCTTTGTTGCCCCAAACTAGCAGGCTTGTTGAGCAGTTCTTGGGTTGCAGAACTTCTGCTTTTTCCAGCAGTCTTGGAGCTTGCTTGCACTCTATGAGTGCTAGTAACTCTGTGCTCATACTTGGGCATCTTTTGGCTGATCTGCCCCAGCTTTCTTTGGACCTGAGCCCTGCTTTAACCTCAGGCAGAGAATAAATCTGATGGGCATGAGGTGCTGGCCCCTGCTGTGCTGCCAGGCTGATGACAATGAACATATTGCTCGGCAAGTGGCGCCTGCTTTGTGTGACTGCTCTTATCACAGCCAGATGACATGTTTTGCCCTTTTCTTTCTGCCTGTGTGAAGTAGCGCCCCAGTCCCCAAGGGCCAGCCTGGCTTTCACCCATGAACTACCGCTGTGGTACTGCTGCCTGGGGCACCTCTGTCCCTTCTGCCTGCTGTAGCTGATGCTACAGGCAGTGGGGGATGCAGTCAGTGTGCCCAGGGCCAGGCTGGGCTGCGAGTGGCTCTGCAGCAGCCAATGCACCCACACCCCTCAGGATGGCCGTGCTGGCACCCTGGCTGCACCCACTCCTTGCTCCTGGCTGGCTGCCCTGGCCAGGGCTCATGGGGCCATGTGCTGCTGCCGTGGGGCTGCTCCTGCTGCATGGGACTGGCTGTGCCAGGGTGGGTGCCCCACGGTGGGCAGCTGGTCACTGGATCTCCGTGGGACCCACACCATGCCACCACTTCTTACCCCACACTGTCCACAGGAAGCTGCAAAGAGAGGTTTGACCCCCTGTGCTGCTTGTTTGATCCTTCAGGAGCCTTGCAGGACTGTGGCATACTCGGAACAGATGTGTCTGCAGGATTACAAACAACCCAAGTAACAGATTACTGTGTCACCACTTGTTTACTCTGTCTGCCACCAGCATTGTCTGACATCTCTGTGGTCACTGTGGTGTCCTCCAGTTGCCATCACTTGTCACCATCAGTCACACACACTACCCTCAGACTTGGCCATTAGGCGGATTAGCCATAATTAGTACTGCCCATCATCACTAATCACTATCTTCATTGTCAGTTTCAGCACCACCCAATGCCTACACTATTCCCATTTATTAGGAGTGTGGTGGATTCTCTGGCCCGTGGCGTCTCTGATCTAAGATGAGATATCTTCTTTGAAGGGCACTGCTTGGTTTTGACATGTCCTGGAGACCCGGATCACTGAGCAGGTTCTTCCAGTGCTCCCAAGGCATTCAGCAGGTTTGTCCCTTCTTGGCTTTGGAAGCACTTGCTACCAGTCCCTGCTGAGTGATTGGCTGCTGCGGGCTCTGCGATGAAAATGAGACCCAGGCTGTGCTGAGTGCTGGGGTACATGGGTGAGCTGAGGGGATGCTCACACAGCCGTGCTATTCTGGTGTGTTTCAGGGGGGGATCTTGGGGACTGAAGGTAAGAGGACATGGTTGCAGACCAGTCCCTCTCTGTAGTCCCATCCCTCTCTACTCTCACAACACTTTTGGGGCAGGAGCAGACACCTGGCAGGGTGGAGGCTGTGAGCAGGCTCTTGAGCAGAGTGGACACCGAGGGTTGGTGTCCTGTTCTGAAATGTGCTGAGTGGGAGCCCAAAACAGGGTGGCTGTAATGCAGAAGGATGTTCTCCTTCCCTCCAGGCTGGTGGCTCTGGTCTGTGCTGTGCCCTGCCCCGCATCCCCTGCTGCTGTGTCCCTCACATCCCCCACAGCTGCTGTGCCAACAGTGATGCCTGCAGCACTTGTCTGGCACATGGCTGGTCCCAGCGAGGAGGGACCAGCTGCTGTGTGTTTAGGAGAGACTCTGAAAATATTGGGGTGGGCTAAGGGGAAGGTCAAACAAACCATTTATTTTTAGGCAGAGCAGTCATATGTGAGTGTCTCTGTTTAGGAATCACATCCAGATGCTGAAATTAAACATCTGGGCTTAACCTCTGTGTTTTGTCTTCTTCCCCCAAGTGTGGTGCAGCCTTTGGAACCATCTGCTGAGGAGTTATCACCTCGTTCATCAGCCGCCCCTCACCTCTGGCTGGGGCTCCCATATTCCCTCTAATGTGCTGGGAAGGGCTGGGAAGAGTCATGATTGCAGAGACCCCGCTGCTGGTCACACTCTGCCTGCCCCTTGCTCCACCCCACAGGCTGTGCTGGAGCTGCCAGTGGTGCAATGTGTCTGAGGCCCTTTCCCTGGGCAGCAATGTGGGAGAATGTTCAGTAAAACTTGGAAGGAGTCCTTTCATGTCCTGGATGAGATGAGGGCTTTTCACTCCAAGAAGGGCTGAGGGGCGGAGAGGGGGTTTGCACACCCCCTGGGAGTCAGATGGGCAGCTCTGAGCTGCCAGCCCTGTGCTCTCAGGACATCAGACCTTTGGCAGAGCTTTGTGTGTTGGTCGTCTGCAACCCAGACAGCTCAAATCCTGCTGGACATCTTGGCTGGCACAAATAAATCCCTCAGCAGGAGGAGGTCCTGAAATCCTGCATGCAGCCTATGCTGGAACAAAGCTGGCAGCGGGGCCAGAGTGCAGGGTAGCATGGGGAGCATGGCCAGGGTAAACTTCCCCCAGCTCAGCTCCAGCTGTTTCCTCTGGGCGAGAGGGTGTGATGCTGGTGGGTACAGCCCACTGCCAGTGGGGCAGGTTGCAGCACGGCTATGCCATGGGCAGAAGAAGCCAGAGACTCTGAGGATGGTTCCAGAGATCTGTTTGGCCTGTAGCTGCGGAGTCCTCTTCATTTGGCAGGGCCCTGGTGAAGGTGGTTTCTAGAGAGGGTCCAGGGCTGGCAGCTCCTGTGACACGTGGTCTGGCAAGGTTCAGGCTTGTTTACAGCATGAAGAAATGCTGGCTTGCTCAACCAGAGCCCTTGCTTGCCTTGGGTGATCTAACCCATGCAGTGGCACTAGTGATGGATGGGATTTGCATGGTGGTGTTTGAATAGTCCTTATACTAGAATCATAAAACCATAGAACATGCTGAATTAGAAAGGACCCATCAGGATCACTGAGTCCAACTCCAGGCCCTATGCAGGACAACCCAAGAATTCCACTCTGTGCTTGAGAGCATTGTTCAAACACTCCTTCAACTCAGATTGGTTTGGAGCTGTGACTACTTCCCTGTGAGTCTGTTCCAGTGCCTGACCACCCTCTGAGTAAAAAAGCTTTTTCCTGATATCCAACCTAAATTTCCCCTCAGATCCAGACATTTCCTTGAGTCTTGTCCCTGGTCATGAGAGTGAAGGGATCAGAGTTGCCCCTGTGCTGCCCCTTGGGAGGACTTTGAAGAGCTCGATGAGATCTCCCCTCAGTTCTCCTCCACATCAGCACACCAAGTACCCTCAGCTGCTCCTCACATGGCCCCTCCAGACCCTTCCCCATCCTTGTGACCTCCTTTGGATGCTCTCCAATGGCTTAATGTCTTTTTTATATTGCACATAGGATTTGAGGTGAGACCACCGCAGTGTAAAGCAGAGCAGGGCGATCCCCTCCCTGGCCCAGCTGGTGATGCTGAGCCTGATGCCCCCAGGACAGGGATTTCCCTCCTTGGCTCCAGGGCCCTGGTGACCAGGACCTCCAGGTCACTTCCTGCAGCTTCTCTCCAGCATCTCTTTCCCAGTCTGCATACACAACCAGGACTGCTCTGTCTCAGGTGCAGGATCTGGCACTTGCCTTTGTTAAATTCTGCGTGGTTGGTGATTGTCCATCTCTCATTTGTCAAGATCTCTCTGCGGGGCCTTTAAGGGAGTCAACAGCTCCTCTCAATTTAGTGTTGTTGGTAAACTTAATATTCCTTTAAGCCCTGCATCCAAGCCATTAATGAAGATGTTGAAGAGAACTTAGTTGAGGATGAAGCCCTGCAGAACCCCATTAGTGACTAAGCACCAGTCTGATGTCATCCCGCTCAGTGTCCCTCTTTGTGTCTGACCTGTGAGGCAGGTGTAGGCTGGACAGTTTGCCCAGAAGGATCCTGGCAGAGACTACATTGAAAGCTCTGCTGAAGTCCAAAATGATCACATCTAGTGGCTTTCCTGGATCAAGCAGTTGGGTTACCCTGCTTTAGAAGGAAATCAGGTTTGACAAGCAGGACTTTCTTATCATTAAGTTGTGCTGGCTGTGATTGATGCCAACATTGTCCTCCAGGTATTTTTCAATACTTCCCAAAATAATATTTTCCAGAATTTTACAGGGCACCAAAGCAAGACTGACAGGTGTGAACTTTCTGAGGTCCTCCTTCAGTGGCATGAGGGAAACAGTCCTTGCACTGTGAAACCTCTGGAGTTGAATAAGAGAATATATTTTACTCAGGGGACAGCAGCCCCATGGCTTCTCTCCTGGGGTGGGATGGGAATTATCACTGTTCCAACAAATCCAGGACCTGGCTGTTTTGACACAACTGGCTCGTTCCTGCCTGTGTTGTTGTGGATGTGCTGTGGCTCTGGCTTTCTCTTCCTCTGCTCTTACAGGAAGACCCCCCCCCCGCCAAATCTCCAGCAGGCCTGGAAGCAGGGAAGGCTGAAGTCTCACTCAAGTCTATTTACCACCCAATTTCCAGGCTAGCACTGCAGACTTGAGCTGCAACAGTGAATGAGACCATAAAGAAGGACAACGATCCTATGACGGGGACAGTCCTGCCTCCCTACATACAGTTCTTTCACTTGCAGAAACCCAAGGCACGTTACATCTTACAGCCTCGTACTAAGGACTCATCATCTCTGGGACTGACCATCAGCTTGGGAATTTCAACCTTTCCCTCCCTGGAGGTTAACTACAACTGCTTATTGGGGTAGATGGGGTTTGGAAGCAGAGCTGGAAAAACATAGCACAAAATCCTCCTTGGTTGTATAAAATCTTCAAAATATAGATTACCATTTGAAAAGAGACTAAATGTCAAAAAGGTTGTTCATTTGGCATGCTTCATCTGCAGAGCTTTATGGTCCTCAGCACTCCTCTGTGGTCTGCCCAGCTCCAGCAGAGAAAAGGCTTGGTGCTGCTGCCTGGAGCCATAGCCATGAGGAACAATCACAAACCTGGATGGGAAAGGCAACTTCATGCTTTCTGCTCCCTCAGAGTGTCAGGTGGATAAAGATCAAAAAGCTTCCCTTCGTTTTGCTTCATTATTCTGCTGTGAAACTCTGTAAATGTCCTAACACAGGTGGCCTTAGAACACCTTCACTGTGCAAGTCTGATCCAAGATAGCAAAAGAAAAACTTTGGTTCCTTGCAGCTATTCTGAAAGGAAGGGAGCTGTAACAGCAGAGCCCAGGGTGCTGGAGTGGTCTCTAGTCCCAGCTTCTCTGCTCAAGACTGGGATGGCCACTGGCTCTGGTATCCTGGACATGAGTCCCTGTTCTTGTTTCCCCATGGCTGGCTCCCTGTGCAGACGGTTCTGCTCAGGGTGTGTCAGCAGTGGGTAATAAGCCAAGCTGACCTTGTTGGGCCGGCCCTGCAGACTTCTTCATCCACCTTTTGTTTTCTTTTGCCTCCTGAACCCGTTTTTTACCCCTGAGACTTTGGCCCCATCTCTGCATGGAGAGGAGCTGCAGTTGCATGTGAAAATGGGGTCAACTCTTGTCTCCCTCTGTGGGGTGCTGGGGTCAGGAGTCAGCACAATGGGCTGATCCTCATCAATCCACTCCATCCACTGTCCCTGCCAAGAGCTGCCTGTGCCCTGGACGTGCAGCAAGGTGGAGTCTGGCTGTGTGCAGCAGCATGGTGGCCACAGGGGTGGCCACACAGGATCATCCAAGTTCTGCCACTGGCACTCCTGGCCCCTCACATGCAGTACGACTGGGTCTCAAAGAGTGTGTCCTGACATCGTGTTTCTGGCCATACGTTCAGGCAGAGACACATTTGGAGATGATTAATTAGTAGAAAGGAAACAGGTATAGAAATGAGGACCAGCTGCCAGCTGAAACAGGGAGCAGTGGTAAGTTTATTGCAAAGGCCAAAGGCTGTGAGCAGCAGCTTTGGAGGGTTTTGGGGATTCCTTGGAGCTAATTGCCACGTGACAAACCCTTCTTGTCTCTTCTAGCAGCCCCTGTGGGACAGAGACCAGCTTGTGGTGATCTGTGGTGCCTTAGCTACAGCTTTTATTCAGAGTTAACCATCAGACAGGCTTGTTTTACACCACCAGTTGAGCATGTTTGATTCAAAAAAGGCATAAGGAAATGTTGGTGTGTTGGTGGCTGTTGAAGGCAGTGATTTGGATGTCCCTAAGCTGACTACTCCTGGGAAGGTCTCCTGTGAATTCTTCTGTGATCTGGCAGAGCTGGAAACATAACTCCAGTCCTTTTGGTATAGTCTTGTGGGGTGTCTCTAAGTGTACCTCTGTGTGCCCCCAACAGAATTATTATTTTTTTGCCTTTTCTTAGCATTCTTTCTCCATGTAGGATCCAACAAACTAGGAGATGGGGCACAAGGGAGGGATATCAGGCAAGGCAGACCTTGCATGACAGCACCCTTGCTGAAGACTCCTGCCTTGTGCTGTCTACTGGGATTCAAGTTCAGGCTTGACTTTCAGACAGGTATTTTGGGGGCTCTTCTCTGTAAAAAAAGTATCCTTCCCTTGAGAATCTTCATTAAATATAGCCCTGTTGCCTTCATATTTTTTTTCTGAGGTCACAGTCTTCAGGATGCCCCAAATGTGCATGATTGTCCTTCCTTCCCTACCTTGTGCACCTCATGATTCCCATGTCTCCACCTCCTTGGTGGCTCAGCAAGGGCTG
Source organism: Vidua chalybeata (assembly GCF_026979565.1). Lineage (NCBI taxonomy): Eukaryota > Metazoa > Chordata > Aves > Passeriformes > Viduidae > Vidua > Vidua chalybeata. Next base: position 593,626 of record NC_071545.1, read on the forward strand.
GGGGGGATGGCACAGTGTTCAGCTCCAGTGCAGGGGCCAGGCTGGGAGAGGGGACCATGCTGTGGGCTTGTGCCTCACGGAACTCCCAAGACTCCCAGGCTGCAACGCAGACACACACACGCACACATATATATGTATATATGAGACACCTTCTGCATGGGTGACTCAGACCTCCTGGAGAGGCCCTGGGAGAAAGTGGCTGAAAATCAGGAGTTTCACCCTTGTGGAAATTGTGGGATTTCAGAATTTGCACCTGCCCTCAAGAGGGTGGAAAAATTAACTACTTAAAATCTTCCCTGAGCTGGAAATAAAAAAAAGAAAATGAAAGAAAAGAAAGAAAAGAAAGAAAAGAAAGAAAAGAAAGAAAAGAAAGAAAAGAAAGAAAAGAAAGAAGGAAAGAAGGAAAGAAGGAAAGAAAGAAGGAAAGAAAGAAGGAAGGAAAGAAGGAAAGAAGGAAAGAAGGAAAGAAGGAAGGAAAGAAGGAAGGAAGGAAGGAAGGAAAGAAGGAAGGAAAGAAGGAAAGAAGGAAAGAAGGAAAGAAGGAAAGAAGGAAAGAAGGAAAGAAAGAAGAAAGAAAGAAGGAAAGAAAGAAGGAAAGAAAGAAGGAAAGAAAGAAGGAAAGAAAGAAAGAAAGAAAGAAAGAAAGAAAGAAAGAAAGAAAGAAAGAAAGAAAGAAAGAAGAAAGAAAGAAAGAAAGAAAGAAAGAAAGAAAGAAAGAAAGAAAGAAAGAAAGAAAGAAAGAAAGAAAGAAAGAAAGAAAGAAAGAAAGAAAGAAAGAAAGAAAGAAAGAAAGAAAGAAAGAAAGAGGGCAGCAATGCTCAATTCTGAAAACATCATTTTCAGTTCCCCCATGCCAGCCTGTGCACTTTGGAGCTAGTGGGGCATCACTCTTTTCCCCAGACCAAGTTTTGCTGGAGGTTTCATGTCAAGCTGATGTCAAACTGCTCAGGTTTGGCTAAACAAGCCTGAGGCTTGGTCTTTGGGAGAAAACAAGAACTGCCCTGGAGGGAAGACATTACTTTTGCAGAAGCCATGGGTTCCACCAGAAAACTGCTGATTGCCAACAGAAACAACAACCCTGCACAGGTCTGGGCATCTGTGCCCAGCCAAGCAGTCTCTGCTCTGAGCTTGGAGGCAGAGCAGAGTTCAGGCACCTGTGTCTAGGTGGGAAGGACCACCTGAAGGTTGCTGATGGAGGTAACCAGAGTCCATGGTGGACACGTGGAGTATCTTTCTCCTGGCACAACCTCCAGAGCAAACGCTTAGAAGTGGATGTTTGTGGGTAAGTCAGTATTTCACTAGTTGGAAGAGGGGAGCTCCCAGTCCTTCACCTCATGTGTGAGGTCTCACCAGGAGCCATGGCTAAGGCTCTCCATCCCCACAAGGCAGTGGGATGCCAAGCTGGAAGGGCACACAGAGGGACAGATGGGCAGGTTGGAGCAATCTGCAACCTGGCCAGGTCTGTCTTTTCTTTTCTGAGAGGAACAAGAATAATGAAATGCCTCATTCCTTTACTTCCCTTGAGACTAGCTTGGGCTGTTGGTAGGGCGGATCTGTGCAGCAGATGATCTCCTCCTTGAGGTTGGAAAGAAGTAACCCTTTTCTGTGAAAAAAATATGAATTACTACCACAGGAGATAATGTTACCTGCAGCAAGGCCTGACAGCACCTAATGTGAATCAGCATGTACCAGGCTGTCCACAGACACCCCCAGCACCCTGCTTAGGGCTAATCATGACTCCTTTTCTTGGAGACATTTGGCCAGGGAAGTTGCTGATGTGGTAGGGGATGGTCTCCCCATTTTGGGGGACGTGGATCTTACGGTTTCAGGCACCCTTGAGGGTGAGCATGCCTGACCCAGGATATTTGGCTGCTGTCCTTGTGGGACACCTGGTCTGGTTGCAGCAGGACATTGTAAGAGATGCCCACATGGGGCTGGGATGGTGGTGTGGGGTCTGGGTGAAGGGGGGACTCAGGTACCCTGGAGTGGAGGGTGCTGTGCATGAGCCCGGGTGGGGAGGAGTGAGTAATCCTCAGAGACAGAAGAGCAGCTGGAGGGCAGTCCTGTTGTGAAGATGGGAGGTCTCTGGGGGTACCCTTCCTGGCCCCACAGCCGTGGGCAGGTGGGGCATTGCCCCTCCAAGCTGCTCCCCTGACTGCAAAGCCCTACAGCCAGGGGACTTGGAGGCACTTTGCCCTGTCAGAGTGAGCCAGACCCCCTGCCTGGCATGGGAGCAGCAGGCAGGGCTCAACTTCCCTGGGCTAATCAGGGTGTAGGACCACTGAGAGTGTTCAGGAGGGCAGCAAATTTGGGATGCCACATGAGTATCCCAGGTATTTTCCCTGCTTTATCCATTCTCTCCCCAGGGGAGCCCGGCAGAGAGCTGAAATTCAGGGCTTCAGGGGCCACCCCACTGCCCACCCTCTCTCATTCCCATTGCTTCTTGCAATGGGCTGCTCTTCCCAGGATCTGCCCTGACTGATCCTCTGCAAAGTTCAGCACCAGCCTGGGATCTGGAGCTGGGGGAGAGAATGGGGCCCCTACAGTGGGGCCCTACATGGCCTCTCTGTGGCCAGACTGCCAGTGCTAACACTGCTGAGTCCTGATGGGCTAACAAGGGCTGCTGGCTGGGAGCCAGGCTTGGCTTCAGTTAGGACCACACCTGCATCTCTCAGTCGCAGTCTGAGCTGGTTGGCAGGGCCTTGTGCTGCTGGATGGTGCTACGTCCAGCTGTGGGGCCTGGATCCATCCTAGTGCTGCCAGCTGGTTCTCGCCCTGTTGCACCAGTTCTGGCTGGCTGTGCCTTCATCCTTCTGGGCAGCAGAGAAGGATGGGCTGCCAGCTCTAAGCTGACACTCAGCTGCTGTTTTGCGGTGGTCTCTGCTCCCGGGGTGAGGACCAGGCACATCTTCATCTTTGGGTCAGTGTTGGGGTGAAGTGTGGCTGCATCCCAACCGCAGTTGCTGAAGTTTCCAGCCAACATGGAAAACCCAAGCCCGTGTTTTATAGGGGTGGGAAAACAGCAGGTGAAAACACAGTTGGGTGTTTATGAAAAGTTTTTGCAATGTGTCAGTTTCTAAGCCTGCAATGGTGTTTTGCTGACTTTCTGATGGAGTTACGGTGGAAAGGTGTGGGCATGGCTTGTTCTGATGTGTGTCCATGGGAACATAATAATGGCTTGCCAGGTTTTAGATCAATTTCCTATCCTAGAGGTAAGGCAGGAAGCCACCACTTGAGTGGCCCAGACCCTCAATCAAACAAGCTCCTCTTTGGGGGATGGTGGAAGGGAGCTCACTTCAGTCACTCCTTTTTGGGCAGCCATGAATACAGGCAGGAGTGAATTTCTGGAGAAGTGGCTGAGCTGATCCTCATGGATTGTGGCACCACCTCACTGACCCCAGGGTCTTGTTCCCGTCCTGATGTGAGTTGCACAGGGATGCTTTGGACCTAGAGCCATGAATCAAATGGATATCCTGGCTCATGGAGACATTTCCCTGTGCAAGGAAATGTTCATCACAGGGTGAAATGTCTCACAGTGCTCTCAGACCTGGTGATCTCTTCTGTGGCTGCAGGAATCAGCCGCCTGCTCCGGAAGCAGAGTTGGCCTCAAAGTCGCTGCCACGGTGGCAGAGGTGGTGATGAGGAGGGAGTCCATTCTCTCAGCAGACTGCCACTTCTAAACCCATCTTCCTAACACAGATTGGCTTTGAAGGAAAGCTCCTGAGCATGCGTTTCATTAAGATTTAATAAAGCAGTTGCTTGCTCCTGAAGAACAAAATGATTATTAGACCCTTTATTGAGGATTAATAGCTATGTAATCAGCAGGTATCTGGTTCCTACAGGCATCTATTACATAGCTTCTAAAACTCAGTGAATATGTTTCTAATTGGCTTTTAAGAACATGCTGTTGCTTTATTAAACCCTAATTAAATGCATATTGGGTGAAGTCCATTCAGAAGTGGTTATTGTGAACTACTTGTCATTACTTAATATGTGCAGCCTAATGGGCCTTCAGCTTATTTGCTCTGTTAATTATTAGATTTTTATGGCCTTTGTTTGGGCTTTGTTTTTGCAAACTGGGTTGCATATGTTGTTTTCTTCCCTATTCAAAGCCTTTCCAAGAAATGGGTATTGCTGGACAGGCAGGGACTGGCACTGGGTTTGAAGTCCAAAGCAGATTGGGAGAGACTCTTCCCAGTCTACAGATTTTTTAGGGATGCTCATGTGTCTCCTGCTTGCATTGGGCTCAACCCTGGTGGAAAGCAAGTCTTCAGGATGGGCTGAGGGTTTCAGGATGGGCTCCAGCCTGGGCCATTGTGGGGCCACCTTGAGGCTTGAACAAAAAGCCTTCACCAGGCTCAGCTTCAGCTTCCACTTGGGACCTGACAAACCCTCCAGCCTTGTCTATATCAATTTCCTGCCAGGAATGTCTATATCACTTTCCTTCTAGTACTAGGTGGGGCAGCCACACCAGCCACCAGCAGCCTCATTCTTTGCTTGTCTTGGTGCCTGCAAAATGAGGGTGCTGGTTCTGCCTTCACATTGTCTGAGCTCCATCAGGCATCTGCAACATGTCTGCAAGCCTCTTTCCCAAAACTCTGTGAGCGTAAATTGTAAGACACACAAAATTAGGGGATGTGTAGGAGGTTGGAGTACAGATTCTGGCTGAAGAGCGGAACAAGGGATGCTGATGTGGTGTTTCAGCAGAAAAGAAGTGCTGCATGTGTGGTCAGTCAGCAAAATGCTAATAGGAGGATGCAGTGTTGAGCAGTATGGCATGGCTGAGCTCCGGGAAATTGCATGGATTTCGGTTTGAAACCTATTTTCTGTATTTTTTTTTCTGGCAGTTTCAGAACACGTCCTTTCAGCAGATTCAGGACAGGCCATTTCCAAGGCAAAAATCGTTCCGTTTGCCCAAATTGAGGGATGATATTATTATTATTATTATTATTATTATTATTATTATTATTATTATTATTTAGGGAGAGGAAGGAATTTTCCATTGTTGAAGAATTTCAGCAGTCCCTGGAGTCTCTCAGAGGGGGAGGACCAGCATAGCATCTGGTCCCTATCCTTTGCCCTGCTCTGCTGCCCTGCTCTCCAGTGAGTCTGAGTGCCGTTCTCAGGGCTCCGGTGCCTCCCCAGCAGTGTGGAGAGGTCACCAGGGGACATTGGCCGCATCTCAGGGGTGTGTCTGGCTCTGAGGTGTGTGGAGACAGGTTGTCAGAGGTTCAGAGGGAAAGCAGGTCATCCTGGGCTCATCTCCAGCTGCTGAGCCACAGAGGCAGTGCTGCCAGCAGCTGCCTGATCCTCGTGCCCACATCACAGTGTCTCATGTGCTGCTTGGGCTGTCACCCCTATCCCTGCTCTGATGCCTCACACAGGGCTAAGCTCAGCTCCCAGCCGCAGGCTGCCTTGGCCAGGCAGAGCCCTCAGCCCCAGGGGCTGGCTCTGGTAAAAGTCTCTGCCCCCGACAGCTGCCTCTTGATCCTCAGCTTCCTGCCACTCCGGATGCTCTGACTCACAGAGAATGAGCACCTCGCCTGAACTTCCACCTCCAACTTGAACCACCCCCAAGTCAAACTTGCTAATGCTTGAAACCTTCAGTTAGCCCCCCTCCCCCTATTTTTTTTTAGGTTTTCCAGCCTTTGTACTTTCTGCATCCCTGTTGGAAGCAAGGGTGCCAAAATACTTCGCAAAAGGCTCTTCTTGCAGTGCTTCCCAGACCTTCCCTCACTAGGAAATGCCAGAAACTGTGGGAGCAAGCCTGCTCACTGGAGAGTCTCAGCACAGGTTTTGCAGACCCTGGAGATCTGGAGAAGCTTGAACTTCCCCAGGCATGGACCTCTCTCCAAAGCCAACAGGAACTCAGAAACTTTGGGGCCTCTTCTGTTTTTCTACTCTCCAGACCTTGGATCTTTGAACTTAACTTTGTGTTATATTTATGTGTTGTGTGAATATGCCCTTATTTTTCTAATTAGGGTCACAAATTCCTCATTAAAACTGCCTGCAGGCCAGGGTTTGTCTTGCTTGACTTAAGGCCAAATCAGAGAGGTATCCAGGCTTGGAGCTGTATCTTCTTACCCTCCTTCAGAGCCAATGGACAAAGAAAATGATCCAGACCTTGGAGGCAGCTCTCCTGGGAAAAGGGTTCCCCATCTCTGTGGCAAAAGGGGGAGAATACACAGCTTAACAAAGTAGCATGGAAAGCTTTAAGAGGCATCACCAAGAGAAGCCAAAGAGAACCTCCTTCTCTTTTCCTGCCTGAGCTTCAGTGGGGATGGAGATCCATGTGCTCTGCAGAGACAATTAGGTCTGACATTTAAGAGCAATGAACAATTTGTTTGTTCATTTAACATTTCCCAATGACTTTGCTGCTGGCTATTTTATTTCAATGGGCTTTCCCTTCCTCTAGCTTTATCAAGATTTTCTTCTCCTTCCTAGAAAATGCATGGGAAAGGGGAAAGGAGAATGTTTCTTATCCTGTGGAAATAGCGTTTGACTTCTTACCTGCCCTGTGTGGGGAAAGAGGGAAAATTCACAGCAAAGCTGAAAATGAAAGAAAATTCACTTTGAAATGTCCCTAAAAATAAAAGAAGCAGCACTTTTGGCAAAACCTCTTGGCCACAATTTCCTTTTGTTCCATTTGCATCCATGGAGACAAGTCTCGAGGGGGATTCCTGCTGACTGAATCACAGAATTCACAGAATTACTGGATTGGAAGAGACCTTTAAGATCATAGAGTCCAACCCATGCCCCAACAACTCAACTAAACCATGGCAGTGAGTGCCACATCCAGTCTTTTTTTAAACACATCCAGGGACGGTGACCCCACCACCTCCCCAGGCAGAACATTCCAGAACTTTATCACTCTTTCCATAATTTTTTTTTTTCCTAATATCCAACCTATATTTCCTTTGACACAGCTTGAGACTGTGTCCTCTCATTCTGTCAGTTGCTGCCTGGAGAAAGAGACCAACCCCACCTGACTACAACCACCTTTCAGGAAGTTGTAGAGAATGATAAGGTCACCTCTGAGTCTTCTTTTCTCCAGGCTAGACAGCCCCAGCTCCCTCAGTGGTTCCTCAGAGGACTTGTGTTCCAAGCCCCTCACCAGCCTCGTTGCCTCCCCTGGATGCACTCAAGGGTCCCAACGTCCTTCCCAAACTGAGAGGCCAGAACTGGACACAGCGCTCAAGGCGTGGCCTCACCAGTGCTGAGTACAGGGGGAGAATGACATCCCTGCTCCTGCTGGCCACACTATTCCTGGCACAGGCCATTGATACAGGATGATACATTCCTGATACAGGCTGCTGTTGGCCTTCTTGGCCACCAGGGCAAGCATGACTGCTGGCTCATGTTCAGCCAACTGTTGACCAGTGCCCCCAGGTCCCTTTCCACCTGAGCACTGTCCAGCCACACCATCCCCAGACTATTAACATTGCAGGGGGTTGTTGTGGCCAAAATGCAGGACTTGGCACTTGGACTGATTAAACTTCATCCTATTGGACTCTGCCCGTCCATCCAACCATTCCAGGTGCCCCTGCAGAGCCCTCCTGCCTTCCAACAGATGGACACACACTCCCAGCTTAATGTCGTCTGCAGATTTACCAATTAAAATCTCAATCCCCTCATCCATGTCATCAATAAAGACACTGAACAGAGCTGGCCCCAGCACAGAGCCCTAGGGGACACCCCTGGCTGGCAGCTGGATGCAGCACTGCTCACCACCACTCTCTGGGCCGGCCATCCAGCCAGTTCTGAACCCAGCACAGAGTGCTCCTGTCCCAGCCATGGGCTGCAGCTTCTCCAGGAGCGTGCTGTGGGAGACAGTGTCCAAGGCCTTGCTAGAGTCCAAACAGACACATCCACAGCCTGTCCTGCATCCACCAGGAGGGTCACCTGGTCATAAAAGGAGACCAGGTTGTTCAGACACGACCTAACCCTCCTAAAGCCCTGCTGGCTGGGTCTGATACCCTGGCCATCCTGTAAGTGCTGTGTGATGACACTCAGTATGAACTGTTCCATGACCTTACTGGGTACTGAGGGCAGACCAACTGGCCTATTATTACCAGGATCCTCCTTCCCACCCTTGTTGTAACTGGGCATCACAAGGACTGGAGCCCTGTTCTGGTTTGTTCCTGTTCCAGTGGCAGCAGTGGGGCTGGGGCACGGGCCAGTGAGCCCTGAACACCCTACTGCTGCCCCAGGACCATTACCTGCCCACCATGGAGCCTTAGTGATGGGCAGACAGTCTGTGGCAGGTTGGGCTGCCCGACCCTGGCTGTCAGGCAGGATGGGCACCTGGACACATCCTCACCCGCACCAGTCATGTCCACTTGAACAAGGCTGCAGGCAGAGCAGTGAGAGGAGAGAGGCACCAGCCCAGCTCTCCCCATCACCTAGCCTCAAATGGCTGGATCCTGCCCAGCTCTTCCTGACCATGTCTACACATCCCTGATGGCTGAGAGCTTGAGCAATGCCCTCCCTGCAGCTTCTTTGGAGCTCATCTCCCAGTGGTGGGATGCAGCTGGCTCCCTACCCCCTGGTGTGCCACCCCTCCGAGTGCTGTCAACAGCGCCAGACGCGTGGCCATGGGCCGTCACTGGAGGTGGGAAGGCAAGGGCAGGTTGGGTCACTCAAGCAGAGTGATCACCTGAGCAGATGCCTGGGCTGGGAGCAGCAGCAGGAGGTGTGTGGCCATAGCACATGGAGTGAGGGCAGAGAAGCCCTGAGCCTGGCTGTGCTGGGAGGAGCTGAGTGGTGGCACACTGGGGACATGGCTTTTGGCTCACCAGCTTACCTTTCCTGTAGCTTATCCTGACCTTTGCATGTGGCCAGCGATGTCAGTGTTATGTCCCTCTGACGCCCACATCCCTCTGCTGACCCTGCAGGTTGCCCAGCTGAGGGAGAAGATGGCTGTGGAGGTCCCACCATGGAGGGGATCTGGATCCCTTCGTTTTCCTTCCTCCTTGATATTTCCCTTGGCCATGGATCAGCTGGCGGGATCCAGCAAGTCTTGCAGTAAAGATGAGAGAAAAAAAAAAAAAAAAAAAAAAATCTCGTTATGCCTGTAAAAGGAAGAAGGAGAGCATGGCAGAGACAGGCCGTCTGATACAGCTCCACTTTCTGCTGTGGAGGCGGGAAGCCTTTCAGACAGGATTTATTTTGTATAGTGTTCCATGCAAACTGGAGCCCCCTCCCCTCCTGGCCCTGCCCAGCCTTAAATCATATCCTTTGTAATGACATTTCGTGCTTGTGTGGCGCCTGTGCTTCTGAGCATCCCCAAGTGCTCTGTAAACTGATGTCTCGGAGCCTGCCAGGAGGCTGCAGTACCACCCCTCCACTCCCCTGCCACCAAGGCAAGGTGATAAACCCTTCCAACACCTCACCTGGATGCCTCACCATGCCTTCACTGATGCTGCAGCTTCCTCTGCATTCCTCTGGACTGCCCTCCCACCCCAGCCATCTCCATGGAGATCTCTGTCCCTCCTTATGGAGTGCCCAGGGTGAGGTGCTCAGGGATGAGCAGCTCCAGTCTAAGTTGATGGGATGCTGCCCTGCAGCCTGGCACATGGCCTGCAGCCTCACCTCCCACCTGGAAAGTCCCTGCCAGGGAATCAGCATAGCTGTCTCACATCATCAAAGCTGCAGGGTTGACAAAAAGCCAGCCTCTGTGTCCCCAGACCCCCTTTTTGGTCAGGAATGGATTTCTCTGGTGCACTGTGCCCTGGGGCAAGGCATGGGTGTTAACTGCATGGAAGTCTTGCTTTATGAATCCAAATAATACAGCATTTCAGATTCCCTCTTCCCTGTCCAAGCCCTTGGCTGTCATCAGGTTCTCTTTAGTCCTGTCCAGAGGTTTCTTCACAGTGGCAGAGTCCCAGGAGATGCAGTGGTTTTTGTCGGACACAGCTCTGGCTTGGCCAAGTAGAAGAAACATTGTGCCTCCTCAGATCTGCTCCAGCTCCTTCGGCTGCTCAGCTTCCTCCACTGGACATCCTGGGCTGTGGGCAGGGCTGCTGAGGTAAGGACAGCTGGACAGCTGCTGCATCCAAGCAGGATTTTTGGCTCTGATAGATGGTTTTGGAGGCTGTCTCAAGCTACCTACTGTTTTTTTTGTGAAAATTGCCCTCCTGGGAAGAGTCCTTTTAACTTCACTCAGAGCTGGAAAGTCACAGCCCAAGAGCTGACTGCTGACAGTGGTGCCTTTTGCATGGGAGCCAGCGGTGATGCTAGCTGGGAATGGAGAGGTTACTCCTGGGTGTAGGTGATGCCTTCTTCCAGTCCAGCTGGACATTGCTCGGAGAATTAATGCAGAAATGTCCACAGGCACTTTGGCTGGCTCCAGGTGCTGATGGTGCAGCCCCTTCCCAGGGATCTGGAGGATGGACCTCAAGCCTGCTGGGCCACTGCAGCTACTTCTCTGAAGAGCAGAGCTGGTTTCCTGCTCCAACCCCCCAGGGACTTGGCTGTGGGTCTCCAGTGAGCTCTGGTCTTCTTTTTCCTCCCCAGAAAGTCAACTTCATTCTTCTAAGACACTTAGAGGAAAAAGATTGGAATCTGAGGGAAGCTTTGTGGTGAAGTAGGGAAAAGCAAATGCTCTTGTCTGGTCTGGTCTGGTCTAGTCTCCATCTCACCTTGACTCATCTCCTAACTTTATCCGATCCCATCATACTCCATCCCACCCATCACAGTCTACTTAACCTATTCCCTACTACCCTACAACCTTCCCATTCTATCTTACCCTATCCCATCCCACTCCATCTTATGCCATCCCACCCATTCCATTTTACTTACCCCATCCCACCCCATTTTCTGTTCTTCCTGTCCCATCCTACCCTGTCCCATCCCACTCTATCTCATCCCATCACAACCATCCTATTCCACTCACCCCATCCACCCACATGCCTCTTCCCTCCCATGCCATCGCCCTCCACCTCATCCCCATCTCCTGCAGACATCCATGCCCAGACAGAGCTGCTCTTGCCAGGGGCATGGGCCCATTGGTGGTGGAGGCCACTTGAAGCAGTTCCTTACCCAGGATGTGTGTCAGTGAAAGCAGAAACCCAATAAGCAAGATAAGGAGACGATTTATAATGGCATTTGTGAACTTTAGGAAAAAGCTTTACAGCCAGATTTTACAGACCACACAGGGAGAGGTTATACTCTCCAAAACCTTGGAGATTTTTTAAAAAATATTTTTATATTAAAAAAAAATACTTTCCAAGAATTAAATAACACGAAAGTGTATGAAATATGATGTAGGGAATGTTCCCCCTGCTCTCACATCTGAAGTTAATTTGGGAGATGCTCTGAATAGCTTTTTAAAGAGTGGATAAACATTGGCATCAAAAGTGTAAATAAAGTTACCAGACAAAGCGGCCGTTCAAAGGGAATCGTCCCTGAGATGTTGGCCGGGCAGCTCTAATGGCTGCGTCAGGAACATTTGGAGATAAAACAAGGCCTGGCCGATTAGCCTGGGCTGAAGTTCTCCGCCTCGGCTCCCTCTCCTGATGCCAAAAGCAAGCAGTGCTGGCAGCTGCTCTTGCAGGTTTCCTGCCTGGGGATGATGCTGGCAGGTGGTTCCTGGGTTCCTGTTTGCTGGGAACCCCCCAGTCTCCTGCACCACCGCTGCCCAAAATTTGGGTCGCATGCTCGCAAGCAGGACCTGCTGAAGCCTAATTAAAGCCTATTGGTGCTGGTCTCTTAGGGACCTGGATTTGTCAGAGTTACAGCCCAAAGAGTTTCTAAGAAGCCCTCAGGTTACCCCACTGTGTGTCATGCCCACTCTTTCCCCCAGGACAGTCCTATTTTTGATTGACACATGCTTGGTCACAAATATTCTGAAATACAACAGGACCTTCTGTGTCACTGGATTTAAGATTGCAGCTGGTTGGAAGAAGCCAGAGGGGTTGTGTCTCTCTTGAAGCACATCTTTGCACTAGCATCAGGGTTCTCCATGACAGTCCCCCCAAAAGTCTGTGGAGAGAAGGCAAAAACAGTGAAACAACTCTAACATCTCATTTAAATCTTCCAAAGAGGAAGAAAAATGGAGAGATGTGAACCAACCTTTTGTTTGCATCTTTCGGTATGAAGGAAAACCTTTAGGAGTTGTCTTTGATGGAGCAGTTTGTGAATGAGAGGCAGTTGTGGGTTGGAGTGACTCTGGCAGTCAGATCCCCATCATGAGGTGCTTCTCCTTGCCCTGTATCTCTACCAAAAGGGATTTTCTTGGTAGTTGTAGAAGTAGGAATGTGTGTGGATAATAATACTAGCTCTCCTGCATGCAGAAACTTTTACCTCCACAGCACCCAATGCTGAGGGCTGCTATTGCACTTGAGAGTGTCAGTTCTTTCTTCAGCTTGGTCATAGCTCTGCATCCCTTGACTGCTGAACACAAGGATGGTAATGACAGCAGCCATGACAAAACAGAGAGTGTAAATCCACTTCTGGGTTGTCCAAGAGCAGCTCACAGCTGCCTACACCGCAATAGGGGCCCCATTCACGGTACCATTTATTCAGTAAGCTCCATTCATGGCTGAGGGGCTCTTGTGCTGCTCCTGGTGCTCTCAGCCCTGGAGACTCAAGAAGTCTGTGTCTTGACAAACCCAGCCTAGGGAATGTGGTCGATCCACTACATACCTGTCAATGTGCCAGCTAGGAATTGTGTCCCACTGCTCACTTGTGACCTGTGCACTGCCATGCTGGGTGAGGTATCAGCTTCTGAGGCTGAGGAACAGCATGAAGGGCATCATCACAGGTAACTCTGCAAGTCCCCAGTGGTGACACATCCTGGTTTCTCTTACCTTGCCCTGGAGACCATATCCTCATTTCTCCTGATGCCCTGCTGTCAGAGCATGTCCTTCTTGTGTCCAACCCCAAAGCCTGTGTAGTGGAAGAAACAAGCTGATTTGAAGCATGACCCCTATTAGGTAGAAGTAACAAAATTGTATTTTAATATTTCACCTACTCAGGTGACTTTAGGATGGATAAAGTCATGAGGACTCATTTGCTCTGTCCTTTGCCTGGCTGTAATAGGAGCTAACAATGACCGTAACTCTGACCATTTTTTTCGGTCTTGATTCCACAGTATTTTCCTGAGTGACAGAGAACAAATCTCCCATTGGCAAGGCTGGGAAGATGGTGTTCCACATGCTTGGTGTTAACCACAAACAGCAGTAGCTCCTCTCTGCATCCCTGGGTGAGACCCAGCAGGATGGCGATGCCGCTTGCCTGGGCACCAGCTGGCAGGGTTGCACTTCCCCAGAGACCACAGCAGGGGTTTTATTGCAAATAATGGAATAATTACTCTTTCTTTGCCTGGGACATGCCCACAAATAGCTGCTGATTCCTGTGAGAAGGCTCATGAGCCCAGATTCCTGTCAGGGGGCTCACTAGTGCCTTTGGGATGGAATAGCCTGGCATGGAGAAGGGGACCCTGGCTCGGAGGGTGCCTGGTGTGATCACTGTGGGCTAGGGCTCGTGCAGACCGCCCTTGCGCATCAGCCTTCGTGCCACTTGTGTAAACTATTACAGCAAAGGGCAAAGGTTAAATGCAGCACATGTGTGGCATCAATTAACAGGATTTCAAGGTCTCCAGTGGAGTTTCTGCTCAAATCTCTTGTGGCAGGTTCAGTTTTCTTAACCCCTCTGATGCCATGCAGTCAGAGGGCCTTAGCTCTGCCAGACTATTAGAGGGGAATGGGCTTTGTGCTGGCTGGGGGTCTCCCCAAGGACTGTGCTGGAGGGACCTCTGGCCATTTGGGCAAGGGGAGACAGGGTCACCACACACACCACACCAGTGGTCTGTGGGGCAAGTGGGAAAGACTACTCTTGCTAGTGGAAGTGTCCTTGGAAGGGAGTCAGGCCCTGGCAAGGCAGCAAGTTGGTGTATAAGCAGCCCTTCATCGTGCCCCCCTCTGCTTCAGGCCCATCTACCCCATCTTAGAGCCCTCGTGGCAGGTGATTGCTCCTGTGTTTGGTCTCAGCCAGACCCTGCTCCACTGAAACACCCCATTGTCTCAATGTGTCCTACTGCTGAGCAGACAAAGGTTCCTGCTGGGCTTGGGACTGCTGGTGCCTTCACTCCCCGCCCGTGAAACAGACACAGTCACCCCCCACTGCCTGTGGGGCTGGGAGGGGATGGCTGCAGTGAAAGTCTCAGTGATTATTCAAAACCAGGACAATATTGGTGGAGAAATTGCCGTTGTGAATCTTCACCAATCTGAGGCCATTCAGGGCTGCTCCCAGGCAATGTACCTAACCACTGCTCATCTCCTCCTGGATTTATCACTCATACTGGGCATACTGGGAGAGGGAGTGGTTAAAAGGATGGTGGCATGATTCAGGCAACTTTTAGTGCATCCCATGTCTCCTGCAGCTGATACATCAGAGACCTGGATGCCACAGCTTTGCACTGCAGCTCTGCCAGGTTGTTCTCCTGAGTTCCAGATGTTTCTCCTAAGGGCCGGGACCTTGGAGTCAGAGTGCTTGGAGGCTTCCACTTTGCTTTTTTGAGGAAGTTTGACAAGGAAAAGGAAGGCTTTAGTTGCCACCACCATGAAGAAAACACAAAAATGTGATATTGGCATGGTCTGAAGACCCAAAAGCTTTAAGATATTCTAAAAGCTTCCTCATTGCTTGTGCAGATTTTTGCCTATACAGATTACTAATTTTCCATGAACAGATGCTGCTGAAGGGAATCCTGCCTTGGGGGTTTCAGTTCCTGGGGTTTCCAGTCCTGCCTCAAGGTTGGGGACTACTGTAATGGATGAGTCAGGGCTGGGAGCTTAGTGAGGAACATTGGTCCCAGCACCAGCTGATGCAGAACCTGCCAGGCTGGAGGAACAGGACATGCAAGTGCCCTTCTGCACCTGTGTGCCCCTGACATCACATTGCCCATACATTCCACTCCTTTTTGGGAAATGAATAATTTCAATCCTCCACGTTAAAAAACTCAGCCCCCCAAACATTCAAAACCACTAGAAATCCCTGCATTTTGATGATTTTGATCTGTTTTTCAGTCCTGGATCCTGTTAAGATGAACAAAATGCATGCTTGAAAAACAGATGTTCTGCCCACAGCTCCCCATGTCAGACCTGAGACTTCTGGCTGAAAGATGGATTTGCCCTGGATATCTCCACAGAAATACCCTGTTTGTTAGCAAACCTGTAAAAATCTTGGTAATCCCCTTGATCTGAAACAAATGGGCTCTGCTGTCTGGTGCTGATTTTATTATCAGACACTGCTTAGTATCATCCCATGGCTTGGATCAGTGCCTGAGGCTCAACACCAAGTCAATCATGCACTGGCAGGCAAAGGTGTCCCCTGAGCTCTAGACATGTGCTGGTTCTCCACATGTGTGTGGTGCCCTGGATAATACATGTTGGATTTACAGAGCCATGTGGTTGCCCAGGGACCTCCAGGACCCTTCAGAGCTGCTCCAACGCTGTCTCTAGATGCGATGGGAGGAGTATAGCATGGCTGTCAGGGTGAAAGCTCAGGTTTTGTTGAATTGATCTTTTCTCCTGGGGTGGGGAGCTTGGCTTGGTGGTTGTATTTCCAGTGTCTGGACCTTTGTGCAAACACAGGATGAAGGACCAGGAGTATTTTTGGGTCCTAAACTGATTCCCAGGACGTCTGTCAGCCTGAGCTCCCACCCAATCATCCCTTGGAAATGGGGACCTAGAACAAGCCTTGAGCATCCATGGGGTGATTCGAGGACTATTGGGAATCTTGATGGCTTGGAGGCCAGGTAGATCCTCAGCAGGCTGCAGGTTGGTTGCATTGACTGTGGCTCCTGATAGCAGCATTCCCAGCCCCACTCTTCCTCCATGCTGACTGCAGCAGCCAAACATAAAATTCGAGCTCCCCAGAGACCCACCATCAACCACACGAGCCCCAGCCGGTTTTGTTTTGATTATGCATTTGTTTCCTCCCTCCTGGGAGTGTCTGACACAGCTTTTACCTCTCAGCACTTCCCCCGCCACCTCCCTCCCCTCCCGTCGGCTCTGCTTGGATTAGCTCTGACCCCTACTGAACTCTGCTGCCAGAAGAAGTGTCAACCCCTTTCACTTTCCGAGAGCTTTCCAGCCCCAAACACTGAGCAGGGAATGAGTGTCCTCCAAGGGAAAACATCCCACATAATTTTTTCCAACTCCATGCCCTTGCTGTGCATCCAAGGAGGACAGACTCTGGTCCCTGCCTCTGGCCATGCTCTGGGAACAGCCTGGGTGACCTGCAGCACATCTCTGCCCTCCCCTGAGCCAGCACAGGTGTAAACAGGGCAAAAGGGGCTTTTAAGGAGGATTTGCTTTGTGGAGGAAAATGGTGGGATAGGAGAGAGTAGGAGGTTAGCTATGGGCACAACATGGCATGGCATAGCCTGGTGCTCGGGGCCAAGGGCAGCTGTTTCCATGGGAGTATGGCAAGGTCAGTGGCTACATGTCTTCAAGGAGATGTCCAGCCTCCATTGATGGGTGGACATCAGCAAGATGGGAGGGAGAGGAAGAGCTGGCTGCTGCCACCAGGAGCACAGAAGATGGGGAGAAGGTCTTTCAATTCTTTCCACCAGGTTTGATGGTGGCTGTGCTTCTCCATGCCGAGCAGCAGCAGCTTAAACGTTCTGCAAGGGCTCCAAAATTCAGAGGAAGCCAGCCCACAAAATAAAAAGACCATTCAAGGAGAGAGCAGCAGCTGATGCCATATGCCTACAGCTCAGCAGCATTAACGCTTGTGGGGCTGGGAGTAACACTCGCACCCCTGAGCAGCCACCCTGGCCAGCAGAGATGCTGGGTGGTGGATGTGGGGCCACAGCTGGGGAGCAGGGAGGTTAACTCCAGCAACACCAATGAAATAAAGAAAGAGAATGCCGTATGCTAAAGGAGTTGAAGATGTTTGGATGTTGGCAGGGATTTGGGTGGAGCTGCCAATACACAACATGGTTTGCAGCACGCGGAAAGGATGGGAAGTGCCAGGGAAAACCTGCCCTTTCTCTAAAGCCTGTGGTAGTGGAGGGAGCCCTCCTGGGGTAGGTGTCATGGGGGAGTGCACAGCTGTGTCTCCTCTCAGAGCTTGGAGATGCCATGGAAAGGATGGGGGAGGCAAATGAAAATAGACCAGCTGATTCCAGGTCTGACTACTGCTGTGTCCCTCTCTGTTGGAGCACCCGGAGCAGCCACCTTGGTAGTCAAGGATAACTGAGCTGTGGAGACAACAACTCAGAGCACAGTCTCTTTATCTCTAGGACACCAAGGATGTGCCTCGGTCTTCCAGGGGCTCTTTCCCGTTTTTTCCCCAAGCCTGTGGAAGCCAGACAGATATCCAAAGCTGTTCCTCACTTTTCACAGCTCAGTGAAGTGATGTCCCCGCCTAGCTGAAGCTGGATGAGGGTCACAGGCCTGTCTTGGTCTCACCAGGTCAGCAAAAACTGGGACTTCAGGAGTGTTGTCCCAGAGCTGAGTAGTGGTGCACGCTGTGCCAAAGGGTGGAGCAGCATTGCCCCTAAAGTGAAGAAGGCATTTCTGGAGGTCTGTGAGGACTCAGGCAGGACAAATCCAGGCTGAAGGGCACATTTAGGGTCGTGCTGACCTCAGTATTTAACAATTTTGTCTTATCCCTGGCAAAGGGATATGCAGGGACCTGGTAAAGCCCAATTGGGCAGGGTCAGTGAGGTCCAAGCCCTGCTCTTGTATCCAAAAGAGGTGGTGGGGTGGTGGGGAACAGGGGCCTGAGGGGTGTCTGTGAATCTGGACCCCATCAACTCTGGTGTGTGGATATGGGAATGTCTTGTTCCTTTTTGAGGTGCCAGCTCTTCAGGATGAGCATGAGTCCCCTTGCTGGCTGGCAGATGGAGTCCCACCCCAGAGGAGCTCTTGGGAACCTACTTTGTGTGTCTCAGTGAGAGTGCAAGCCCCCAGAATGCTTTGCATCTGCAGCCTCAGGCTCGCAGGAGCATTCCCTTCTCTTGAAGTCCTCCTGATGCCTCCTGGCCCCCATGGCTCTTCAGCTGTGTCAGCTCGCTGTGGTTCTCTTGGTCTTTGTCAGCAGCATGTTTAGTAGCTCTGTAGCCATCGTGCTTCCTGACATGTTTTCTTTTCCCTCGTGATTTTGAGAATTGTATTCATTTCTTTGTTGAGGAGGGAGAGGGAAAGGTCATCCCTTGCTAGCAACTCATTAAAGCAAAACAATGGAAAGAACAGCAAATGGGTTCTGGGACCCGCTTCTCCAGGCATGTGTGAGGCTGCCTTTTGTCAGTGTAGGAGAGGGGCATCCATGGAGGTGGTGGCATTGCAGGGAGGCTCTCCCACCCCTGCCCCCCAGACTGATTCAAGGCATCACTGGAAGACCTCAGTGTGTGTCAGAGCTTTTGTTTGTTTGTTTTGTTATTGTGTGTTTGTGTGTGTGAGCGCAATGTACGTTCAGCCCTGCTGTCATTAAAAAAAAAAGTCTTAATGAAAATTTTCTCATTCCTTCCTCCCAAGCTTCCTGGCTTGGACTAGTTCTGTTTCTTTCATATGGGAGGCAGCTGCATTTGTCTCAATAATTGTGTTTCCCTGTTGCTGTGTACTGCTGAGGACTTGGTGACACAATGACATGAAGTATTTATCTTTCCCAGGTCTGGCTCTGGGGGTTTGGTTTTGGCGACATTATGGCCTTCTTTCTCTCCAGGATGCCCATATGTGGTTTGAAGTCCATCTCGCATTTGGCAGGAATGACATTGCTTAAAGATGATGGTCATGCTCAGAGTCGATGTTGCATCCCGGACTTTGGGTTTAGGTCAGGGTTCTAGTGTGTGTTAGCAAATTCTGTGTACCCCCGTGTATCCCCCGGTTTCCCCCCACTGCAGTACCCAGTTCCCGAGTTGCCTTACCACGCGGCTCGGCTCCCATCCCTCCCCAGGTCTCTTCCTGTGGGTCCTTCCCTGCTGTTACCCCTCCCCTGCAGCCGGGGCCGCCCAGCACCCCCGGTGCCGCCCCTGCCGTGCCCCAATGGCTCCTGCCTTCCACACCACACCCCCGCAGCCCCGGGACTGCCCCGGTGCCGTCCCCTACTGCGTCCCTATTGGCTTCCCCAGACCATGTGACACCCCCTGCTCCACCCTCCATAAAACTCCCACGAGGCAGGAGCTGGGCAGCCATATTTCTCAACGCAGGGATTGAGAGCGCATCAATAAAATGCTCTCAGCTCTTGCCGCGGGGAATTTGGTCCTTCCTTCACCCCCTTTATCAAGGTCCCTCGTGCGCGGCAGTAGAAATGGCCGGCCCACCTTCACGGAGTGTGCGGAGTCCGGGAGCAGCGGCGGGACCGGGACCGGAGGAGCTGACGTGCCCCGCTGGGCACGGTGGCTGCTCCAGACCCGGGAGAAACACCAGAACGCCTCAAGAGTCATGCTGAGAAAGAAGCACTGCTCCATGCCTGTGGTACCTCCTCTCAGGATCACTTGCTTAAGTCCACTGCCTGTTCCAATGGGAATGGTCATGGATGGAGCCCAACTCCTATGTTTGAATGTCCTGCTAGGCCTGTTGGCCTCCAGACCCCAAAAAAACACCTCATGGCCTGTCCCAGTCCCATCCTACCAGCTGCTGGCTGGGCAGCCATGGTGTTTCATGAGGGAGTGTGGAGAGCTGCCCTGTGGGTAGAGGCTGCTTTGGGCAGCTACCTCCCTGTACTTCATCACTTGTTCTGAACCTCCCCTGCCCTGTCCTCTCTGGAACCTATCCCTTACTGCACACCCACCAGCCCCTGGAGGTGGGAAGTGCAGCACAGCCAGGACACCCTGCCTGAGGCACCGGGCCCAGAGCAACGCAGGAATTCTCCCAGTTTAAGGTGGGACACTTCATTGCACTGGGAAGGTGGGCCACGCATGGGCATATTGCCAGAGCAGGGCTGGGAGTGGCAGAAGGAGCATGGGTGGCATGGGACATCGAGGGGCATGAGGGGCATGGGAGTGGGGCTGCATCTGGTGGGGGGCAGGTGGGGCATGAGGTGATTGGGAGTGCAGCTGATGTGGGGCGCAAGGGGCACATGGGGCTGTGTGGCGTGGGTGGGGAGCGGGAGCAAGGGAGGCACCTCACAGGTTCCACGGAGTTGTTCCAAGCTGGAGCCCATGAGGCTTGACCTTGCTGACATGGAGGGGTCAGGGTGTGAGAGCAAGGAGCGATTTTGGGAGTGGAAGATTTGTGACCCCCGGGCCAGGCTGTGCATCCCTCAGGGCCAGAGCCGGGGCCAGGGCCGGGGTCGGGTCCTGGCTATGCATCCCCCGGGGCCGGGCTGTCCTTCCAGGCAGCGCTGAGAGATGGCAGCAAAGGCCCTGGGACGGGGGTCGCAGGACCTGCTGCCTCAGCCGCGGGTGCCAGGTCCCGGCCCGGGAAGGATGCATGTCCCCCCGTCCCGACGTCTGCTCCCACCATGGTCCCACGAGCGGAACCCACGCGCTGGACTGAAGTCCATCTCTAGGTCGTAACATCCGAGAGTGGTTTTGCCCACTTCTTTAAAGATTATCTGGTCCATGCTCCTGGAAATCTTTCTGTCCGACCTGACCCGTCAAGCACTGCTAGGGATGGGACATCTCCAGGGACACTCACCACAGGCTCAGGGATCAGAATCTGCTTCCAGGACTGCATGAGCTTTAGCATTTCTGCCCCCTGCTCCAGTCTGGGGCTGCCCCTCTGTGCCACTGACGACTCAGGCTGCTGGAATCCCATGAGAACAGCTTGTGAGACTTCAGGAATTGTGAAAGCTGAAGTTGAACCCTTATCCCAGTCTGGCTGGGTGCCCACAGCCCAGCCAGCCCTAATCTGGGACTGTGCACTGCCCATGTTTAATGAGGTATTGTGTACAGATATGTCCGACTGTGTGTATGCACACGTTGTGGGCTCTGGGTGTCTCGCTCAGTGTTTGCATCTGTCTGTTAGTGGGTTTGGGCATCTGGGGCTGTTTCCCTTGCCTGATTAAATATCTCTCCAGAAGCGAGTTTGTGTAGCCAAGTATCTTATCACATGTGTCGGTGTCTGCATGGGGAGGAGCTCACAGTGCTCCATGTGTGCAGAATTTGCACAGTATCTGTGGGCCATGCTGGGCTGTCCAAGATGCTTCTTCCACTGTCAGCATGTGCTGAGTGATGGCGGATGGGTGAGTGGCCAAGGAATGGATGGATCAGTGCAGAACAGGACAGGCTTCCCCATCAGTGGTGGGCAGCAGTGGGGACCAGTGCTGCTCATGGCTATTCTCTCTCCTCGAGGGCATGTGGAGCCCACCCTGGACACTATCCTGCATCCCACAGCCAGGGAAGGAGGACAGGGCATCTCTGAGGCTTGGATGCAGCATCAGAGATGAACCCATCACTTGCAGTGAGGTGCTCTGTGAGGGGCTGCTGGCAGCTGTTGTGGCCCTGGGCCAAGCTGTGCCCCAAGTCTGGCTGGGCCTTCTCTAACTCAAGTAGCTCAAGGGTTCAGGAGACCCCCCCATTGCCCAATGACAATGCATGACAGACAAGGCAGTGCCAGTGTGACACTGTTCCCATGTCTCTTCCCTCCTGCTCTCCCTGCTTCCACCCAGATCCATCCTGAGGAGTGTCCCTCCCAGCTGGGTCAATGCCTGCATCACCCTGCAGGTCTTGCAGGGCACAGGGCTGGCAGGCTGGGAGGGCTGGCAGCCAGGGGCAGTGGGAGGATCACAGCCTCCTGCATATGTGCTGTCCAACCTGTCAGCACCTCCGTGAGGCAAAGCCAGTGCTGGCTGGGGACGTGCCCCTCAGCTCTCTCCCTTTGACATGAAGAGCCAAGTGTGCATGCCAGAAAGCTCACCCTGGGGTAGAAGCCATCCATCTCCTCTGGAGCTCAGCATTCCCTCCTTGCTCCTTGGCTGCAGGGGTTTTTGGCTGCAGATATTTACCGAGCAATTCACATCCAATTACAGAAGCCAGAAAGACTGGGAGGATTTTCCTCTGGTTTCTCGCAACCAAAGCCAACTTGTCCGAATTACAACCTAGGAAGCATCTCATTAGTGGGGAGTGAGGTCTCCAAAACATAGAGTGCTTGGAAAACACTGCCAGAGGCATAGGAATGTGGGCTGACTGGCAGGCGAGTTGGTGAGGAGCCTGTTTGGTCACCATCTTCTCTTGCCCATAGTAATTTTCCCCATCTTCTCTGGCACCTGAGTGGAGAGGAGATGGGATTTTGGAGGCTTCCAGCTTATCACATCACTTCCCCATTCCCACTTTGGTTCAAAAGGTGTTTGATTTTGCTGGGCTGAAGCACGGGCTGGTCTTCCCACCCATTTCTTTTCCCTCCAGCTTCTCCTGCCCTTCCTCTCAGGCTGTGTGGAGTCACCCCAACCAGGAGGTGAAGGTCTAGGAGCAGAGTCCTGGGAATGGTGGTTACAAGTGTTTAGTAACATTAGTGCAAGTAGGATCCTCAGCAGCATCTGGCTGGTCTGTCTCTAGTGCTGTCCCAAGAGGCTGGGGGATATCTCTCACCTGGCCTCATGGAGATCTGCTCCCTAGTGTGGCTGTCCCACAGGGACTTATGCCAGAGGCACCTGCATGGAGCCTGCATAATCCCAAAACTTGCTGGAGACTTTGTCTCAGGTGGGATACAAGCTGGCACGGGGCTGGGATGTGGGGAGGAAGCGAGGCAGGATCCAAAGTGATCTGGTGATACCAGCTGTGACTGCAGGGGAGCTTTCTGCCAAGGTTTGAGAATGGGAGAGATCAGGGAAGTGCAGCTGGCAGCTGTGCTTGGGCTTACATGGCTGCGAGGTGACTCCTATGCCGATGATTTAATGCCCTTCCAAAAATACTTCCCCGGATACAGCTTGCAAGCAAACTGCTGAGCCAGCGTGTACCAGTGACAGGGATGGAGGCAGGCACGGCTCTGGTGCCTTCCTCCCACCCGCAGCATTTGGGTGTGCGTGTTGGCCCACACAATGCTGGCAGGACCAAGGACATCTGTGCTTTGAGTGGCATGGTGGGTGTGGGGGAGCCTGTTCCCTGGCTGCCTCCCTGTCCCAGCAGAGCCTGTGGGTGCTGGTGGGGAGCCGCACCATCACCCTGGCTCCTGGCCCACGTAGGGAGGGGTTTGTGCTCCCCTGCCAATGGCACCATCTGCTCCCTGAGCTGCTGGCCAGGCTGATGGTCCCTACCTGGCCAACTCCCAACCATCCTCAGGTTCCTGGTTCCTGGGCAGAAGGATCCATGTGGGCTCTTACTGTTGAGGTGAAGGTGGCTACTGAGCAGCCCTGGTCTGCTCCTGGCATCATGTCACCTCTACCAGCATCTGGGTGATAGTGCGCACTGTCTCTTATGCCATCAAGAGCCCCTCCTTTTCTTGCTCTCTCCTTGGCAGATGCCAGGCTGTAGCTTCTATTTCAAGGTCGAATTTGATGAGCTCCAGCTTCCAGATGGGTGATCTTATAATGACTTTGCAAATGAGTATCACTCCTGCGTCCCACATGGGGGCAGGTCAGGATGGACATAGGTCCCTCAGCACAAGGGGGAAGGAAAGGCTGGGATGGATAAAGCCTAGCTGCCTGCACTAGCTCAGCCACCCCGCCCCCACACTTCACCAGCCCCACTGGCAGGAGATCTGCTGGGTTCCTCTGATGTGATGTGCTTCCCAGAGAGCCAGGTTGGCAGCATATGGGCCCCCACATCCCCAGGACATCCCATCCTGAGTGTCTCAGTTCTGGGCTTCAAAGTGCCTGAGCCCCTTGACATGACCAAAGTGAGCTTGGATGATGAGCACCTCCCTGCTCCCCATGAAGAACATGTCCCATCATGGGAGGATGAGGCGTTTCCACCAGAGGAAGCTGCTCCTTGCCAGCAGGAGAGGTGGGAGAGGGTGGCCTTGCCCTGCAGACACGGGATCCGGGTCTTCTCACTGTCCCCGATGAGCACCCTGCCCTTCTGTGGATGAATCAGAACCTCCTTTTCATGAGCCATGCCTGTCCTGGGGGCTGCCTACCCTTCCTTGCTGCCCATCACTGCCTGTCACTGTCCACAGCCAGGCAATGCAAGTCCCTTGCAAGCCCCATCCCACTCAGCTGCTCTCCTCTCCGTGGCACACCGTGCTCTGTATCCTGTTCTGGCCTTGCTGCTGGCACCCTGGGGATGTCCACCCACCACTCCCCTGGCCTGCAGGAGTCCACGGCTCCAGCACCACCAACTTTGCCTCTCCAGCCTGTCACTCCTGGGCAGTCACGGGTCTTTGGGCAGCTCTGCCTGCTGTCCCTGGGGGCTGGGGACAGCGCGGGGGGCAGGAACGCCCCCCAGGTGGCAGGGGGCTGAGAGGAGGAGTGGGAAGGGGGTTGGGAGACAGGGCAGCCCACCGCCTGGCTCGACTGCACCAGTTCCCCTCTCTGGCCCCACCAGCCCATTTATTACCCCTCTGCCATTCATTGGGCCAGACAGATGCCCCCAAATAAATACCCCCAGACAATAGGGTGGGAGGGGCCAGAGAGGCTCCTCATGAATAAACATGAGGGTCTTTGGACACAGTTTCCTCTCCTCGCAAAATGGGACCGATTGTGCGGCAGGCATTTAAAATTCAGCCGCGGTTGGGCTGTCTTCCAGTGTCCCCGAACTGCTGAGGTGCTTCATTTATTTCATAATTTCCTCTCCTCCCCTCTCGGCGACAGACCTGGCTCTTTTCATGCCTTGTCCTCCCTCTTTCTTTCCTTCTTGCTCCCTTTCTCTATTTATTTTTTTTTTTAAATCTTCCTTCCTTTTCCTACTCCTTGTCTCTTTCTCTCCTTGGCTTTTGTGCCGGAGGCCGTGACGAATGGCTCAGAAAAGAGGGTGCTGTGAGAAACTGGGGCTGCCACTGGCAGAGTGGGTGGTGAGGACTTGGTGCTCGGGGGCAGGGGGTGGAAAGGGTCTGCCTGTGAGTGCCTGGCTGGGGCTCCTACATGGAGCTGGGGTGGTGAGGCAGTGGGGTGATGGGGGATCCCAAGGGCTTTGCTGCCTGGGGGCTTGGAAAGACAAGGATCTGGCCCCCTGCCTGTCCCTTGCCTGTGGGGAGACAACCTTGCAGTGCCCACCCCAGCACATCCAGAATGGGCTCCATGCGTAGGAGGGAAAGGTCTACCCTGCTGTATCATTCACTGGGGGTGGAAAGCAGCCCAGGTGATGGTGGAGCACCCAAAAGATGGGAGATAGAGAAGGAAGAAGGAGATACTTGTCCAGGCCAGGGCAGACCCAGTTTTGGTGGGGATGGGTTTACTGGACCCCTGACCTGTTCCTATGCCTGGACAGCCCCAGCAACGCTGGTCTTTAGATCCCAAATGAGTGGCTTTTTTGGGATCTTGGATGACAGCATCCCCACTGGGCTTCCAGCACCCCAGACCCCACGTGCTACTTGGTCCTGGGGTGAAGGCAGAACCAGAGCAGCAGCAGAGAATGGAGGTGTGGGAGCACCAGGACATGGCCAGCAATGTGGCTCAGCCTTCCTGGAGACCTGCCAGCACCCTGGTGTTTCATCAACCAAGTGCTGAGATCCTGATGCCATGCACCCCTGGGGAAGCCAGGAGATGTCCATGCCATGCATGGGACAGCTCCAGAGTTTGTGGAACTCCCTGAGCTGCTTGCTGTGCTGCTCGGGCTTGGCAGGAGGATGTGTGGATGGGCAGAATCCCCAATGCCCATCCTGCCCCCAGGGCTCTGCATGCTGGGATGAGCATCACCCATGACACTGGGGAGCTGCAGAAACTCCCTAGACAGCTCTGGTGTGTCCCTGTATTGGGAGAAACCATCTGCCTACCCCCTCCCCACCTCTGGGATCCTCTGCCTAAAGGCCAAGAAAGGAAAAAGGGAGTTTCTACCCAAGGGCTGGCAAGAAGGACATTTCAAGTGAGGTGTCACCTGCCAGTCCATCTGCCCCTTGGGAACTGGCTGGCAGGAGAGACCAGGGCCATGCTGGCAGCAACAGGTGCTGGTGGGGACAGGAGGGATATCACTAGCTGCAAGCTGGGGGTGGGCAGAACCTCCATCCAAAGCCCCGGGGGCTCTCCGTGCCTGGAAACTCCAAGTCTGGCTTCCTTAGCTCACGAGAGAACACGGAGGGGAATCTCACCCGGGACTTCGTGGCTTCACTGTGGATGTGGGTGCTCTCTGCCGGGTATTGCCCAGTGCCAGCGCCCACCAGGGCTGCCTGCCCCTCTGTCCCTCTGTCCCGCTGGCGGGCACGGCAGCTGCAGCCCATGGGGGACGGTGCTGGCAGGCTCCGACAGCGGGAGGGCTCCTGCATTACAATCCGGTACAATCTGTCCCCCTTCCTGCTGCCCAGCAGTGTAGGAGACGGTTACTGTTTAATCCCATTTGACAGCTCTTTCATCATCTGCCTGCCTCCCTCCAGCTTCCCGTGGCTCCTCCAAGGCTCCTTTGTGGCCATAATCAAAGCCTGGTGAGTGATGGCTGCTCAAGGCAGGGAGGGAAGGGACAGTGGAGCGAGGGTGGCTCACCCGCGGCGGGGGAGGGAGCGTGGCCCGGCCGCAGCTCCGGGGAGGGGCACGGTGGGATTACAAGGTGTGGGGGCCTTTGCTGGTCCTGCAGGTGCAGCTGTGGGTGGTGGCACTGGGAGCTGGGCTGGATGGAGTATCCCCAGTGCTGGGAACTGGATCAGATAGAGCATTCCCAGTACTGGGAACTGGATCAGGTGGAGCATTCCCAGTGCTGGGAACTGG
Source organism: Vidua chalybeata (assembly GCF_026979565.1). Lineage (NCBI taxonomy): Eukaryota > Metazoa > Chordata > Aves > Passeriformes > Viduidae > Vidua > Vidua chalybeata. The sequence goes on from NC_071545.1 coordinate 620,308, forward strand.
TCTGGATGGAGCATCCCCAGTGTGGGAAGCCAGAGTGGGCTAAGCATCCACAGTGATCAGAGCTGGGCTGAACTGAGCATCCCCAGCGCTGGGAGCCACATGGGACAGAACATCCCCAGTGCTAGGAGCCATGCTGGTTGGCTCATTCCCAGCCCACAGTCAGGCTGAGAGGTCCTGGTCAGGGCAGAAGGGCTGGTGTCCGAGCAGGCAGGGGCCAGGCAGTGGGTCAGTCTCCCTGAGGGGCAGAGAAGCAGGTCTCCTCCCACAGCCTTCTCCCACACACCCTTCAAGCACCCTCTGGCACTGAGGACATGCTGGCTCACAACTCCTTTGTGCCTTTCACACCTGGCATGTGACTGTGGCCCTGGAGGAGCATGGCAGCTCTCTCTCCATGACAGGGAAGACTGTGTGGGAGAGATTTTGGTGGAAGTCGCTTGGGCAGCACAGGCTTCCAGCACAGCATTGCTGGCACGAGGCTCACATGGGGGTGAAGCTTGCTGTGCCATGACAGCTGCTGCCATCCCCATTGGTGGAGAGCTGAGGACCTGGTTGCTTCAGGCAGGCTGGTGGCAGTCAGGGCAGGTTGGGACAGGTGAAAGGGCCTCTAAGAGGTCCCTGCTCTTGACATTTCTGTGAAATTTGTGAAATCTGCCCCCAGACCTTGTCCGGAGGCTGTGTGGATGGCAGGCCCCCTCTGGAGGTTTTTGGCTAAAAAAGAGGAGCCTGTAGTCTGCAGGGTCACCCACAGCTTCCTCTTGCTCAGCTCTTTCTGGACTGAGCCTCAGTTTCCATGCCTTGGCTTCCCCCAGTGCTGACCAGTGCCACGCCAGTGCCACAGTGATGGAGCCACGTGAGTATTCAAGGACTGCGGGGAGATACCCTCCTGTTTCCATTCGTGCTTCTGGCAGGGACTCAGCACTCACCAGTGCTGCCAGGGAACCCTCCCCATCACCAACAGCCTGGCCCAACCTCACTGTGATTTTTTTTGGTGGTTTTTGATAACAATAAACTATTGGCTGAATTGGAACGCACCTGAAAAGCAGGGTCTCTCTCTACAAGGACTTGACGAAGTGCCAGACTTGAGCACTGCAGAATCTCCGTGCTCAGCAACAATGAAATAGGGAAGCAGGAGAGGAGCCCCCAAAAACCGCATCACTGTGGCCCAAGGCAACTACCCCTGAGGCCCCGTGGCTGAGGAGCACCCTGATTCCCTGAGGAGGGAGCCTGCCCGACCTTGGGTTATCACCTGCATTGCAGCTGGGTGACAGCTTTCCCAAGAACACATGTTCCCTCATAAACCCTGGCTCTGCTTATCTCAAAGGGCACATCCGACTATTAGCTTATCTGCTGTGAAAGTGAGGAACAGCTTTGGGGCTTTGGATATCTGCCTGGCTTCCGCAGGCCTGGGAAAAAACACAGGGGAAAGAGCCCCTGGAAGAGCAAGGCACATCCTCGGTGTCCTGTAAATAAAGTGACTGCACTCCAAGTGTGCCGCAGACAGACTCCATGTGCTCAGGGTGGGGAGTGGAGGTGCCCCTGACTCTTAAGGATGTCCAGTGCTTCTTGCTGAAAAACACTGCCTGCAGCTGCTGGCAGATTTGCCAAACCATCCCAGGGTGGGTGGTAATTTTGTGCAGGGTTGATTCCAGCCTGCAGTTAAATTTTTGGGGAAAATTTCAGCTGGCTCTTTCCAAGAATGGGGAAAAGGGAAAAAAATAAAGGATTTGTTCTCATTTTAAAATTCTGTCTTTGAAGTAATTTGGCAAGTAGAGAGGGAAGAGAGGCTGAGCTTCATCTTGTGTTCCTGGAATATGCTCAAATTTGACCACGCTAGAAACCTTTATTTGGGAAAAAATGTGGTTAGCATGAGCTCAGAGCAAACCTCTTCCTTAGGGGCAGCTCCCATCACAGGGCATAGGTTTGCCACCACCCAGCTCCTGGGCAAGTGGGTGCCAAAGCCAAGGGCCTCCTCTATCCGCATCAGTGTCGTGGGGGTCAGAGGAATGGCAAAGGGAGCTGCAGCCCAGTGAGCTCCATCTACTGCAGGCCATGCCAGGGCCGTGCTCTGACTGACTGTTTTTGGTGATTTAAACTATTTTTCTCCTGCCCTGTAGCAATTCTGTGTGAAGCAGAGAAGAGCAGGCACGTTTAGCCAGCCCTGTGCAGTGTGATCACACTGTCCCCTGTGCAATGTTCTGCAGCCCCAAGGATGTTTCTCCTCCCTGCCTGGCCCAGGACATGTCATCCCTCACTTGGACAGCAAATTAAGAATTGGTTGAGTTAATTTGCTGCAGATGATTCTTTGAGGAGCAAATAACCAAAAAAGCTGGTCAAAAGCCCAATTTTCCTCCCTCCTGGAGACTTTCTGGAGGACTTTCTGGAGCTCCTCTTTCCTGGAGGCTTTCTGGATGGTGGCTGGTGCCCCATGCTATGCCCTGAGGAAGGCCTGGACTGCCTTTGGGGGGTAACTTCAGATGGCTTCCTCCCCATCCTGCTCCTCCTGCTCTCCCCCAAATTTGCACCAAGAAACAAGTATATTGTTTGCAAGCTAAAAACTAGAAATGATTTATATGTTTATAAGTCCAGCTCTGGCTCCATTTATTTTGGCAAAGGAATTGTTTGCATCTTTGCAGAATTCCTTCACCAAAACCACTCATTAGATATGAATTTCAAAACAGCCAGAGGGAGCGGGTGACTCAGGGGAATTAGCAAATGGCTTCTCAAAGACTTTTACATCAGGGACAGCAGCTTGATTCCAAATCTCGGTGCCCAGAAGACATTGTTATCTCATGTTGGGTTGGTGACCGTGAGTCAACCAGTGCATTTGAGGACCTTGGTCTTTGGCTCTGAGCTGGCAGGTGCCTTCACCATGAGAAGCCTCAGCCAAGGGAGAAGCCAGAAAAGACAGGAGGAGAAAGATTCCATCAATGAACTTTCTCTGGACACAGCAACATCAGCTACAGGAGCTGACAGAGGAGTGATGTTCTACCATAGCTCTTTCTCTCCAGTGTGGAGATCTGGGAATTTCTGGAAAGGACATTTGAGGAGGGTCAGCCTTGAGGTCTGAAGACGGGGCGAGTGTGACCACTTGTGCCTCTGCTGTGGGTTTAAAGACCACCTTGTTTTTCACCGGGAAGTTATTAAGAAAGTTGTGTATGGAGATGATTCCAGTTATCACTTTTCTGCTTCAGACAAGAACTCAAAAAGCAACCAGTGGGTGTGATGATGTCCCATGACCTTGTCCTAGCAGAACTGCTTGACTTGGGCTGGCACTGGGAATGGGAGCAGCTTCTCAGGCTGGTTTAGCAGAGGAGATGTGTGCAGGGAGGACGTTGTTCTGCGATGGCACTGTGGGGGCTCTGGACAATTTCAGTGCCCTCAGAAACATCTGTCTGGGGCAAGAGGACAGGCACGTCTTTTGTGAAAAAAGGTCTGTGAGGAGTGAGAGTGGCTGAGGTCCCCCTGGTCAGTGGGGAGTCTTCCACCCTGGACTAGGCAGCCTGGACTACCAGAGGTGTCCTGTCCTCTGAACCTCCATGGGTACCTGGTGCTGGTGTCCCCAGCCTCTGTGTCACCTGTTTTCTCTGGAGGCACAGCTGGAGCTCTGGCAGGCAGCATGCCCTGCAGCAGCTGGTCTGTATCCATGTGTGTCAGGCAGCTCGTGGTGCCACCAGGCTCCTGGTCTCCATCCCCACTCTGCCCCAACCTGCCCTGCACCCCCGCCTCGCTGCGCCGATTCGCTCCCGAGCCAACCTTGCTCCTTGTCTCACAAGCAGAGATCAAAATAAACTCAAGTGAAGGGTCCTTTAACTTTCTCTACTTGAGTGAAAATAAATGTGCTTTCCCCACCACCCAGCCCTGTAAATTCCCTGCACTGTGAAATATCTTCCAGATATAGTAAAGAGACGGCTTTAGACTATTTTTTTTTAAACATCTTTAACTGCTGTATATATTTCCAGGGAGACGTAATAAGCGCTACAGCTAATTTATCTGCGTGTACTGTAAATATTTTCAGGAGATAGCAGAAAGGATTTCAAACACATGGCTGGGAGTATTGGCACACAGCATAAGCTGGGTGGGTAGGACACCTTTAACCATTTGCGTGCCATGTCCTTTCCCTTTGCTGCTCTCGCTGTGTCCCCAGCACAGCATTTCCTTGCCAGCACAGGGCTGTCCTTCCAGCTGATGTCCAGACAGATGTTTGGTTTGAACAGGGTGCTGAGGCTTGTTCTTCCATTTGACCTTGCAGTCCTTGCTCCGGGGGCACTGGGAGCTCAGCTGGGAGCCGCTGGGAGTTCCCCTCCTGACCTACTGCCTGTGGCCATGCCTCAATCCCTACACCCCTGCCCACATGTGACCTGCTGCTACAAACACAGGACAAGATTTGGGAAGAAAAAATCCTGCTTGGGCATCTAAGTGAGTGTCTTGCAGCCCCAGTATCCTTTGGGTTTCAGCAGAGATTGCATACCCATGGTGGGGAAAAAACAGAATGCCCAGTTACTTCCAAGCCCCGTGACTGGAAAAGGAGGTTGAACATTGCAGGGACAGAGGTGCTGGCCACATACTTTTGTCCCCTTGGCCCTTGGGAGATGTGAGTTCTGCAGAAGAAGGAGGCTTGGTCCACCAAGAGTCCATTCTCAGGGCTCTTTTAGCATGGTCTCTCTGGGAGAGACCCCAGGTGATGGAGAGCTGTGGGAGCAGAGGGTGGCAGGGTGCAGGCATGTGTAGCTCTTGGGGGAGCAGTTGCCAGCAGATGCAGAGATTCCTGCCCATCTCCCACCCAGTCTGGCCACAGGGGATGCAGAAGCAGGCATCTGCTGGGACACAGCCCACCAAGCACCCACAGCCCCACTCCTGGCATGGTGACTCCTGGCTGCACATCCCACTCGTGACCACATCCATAGTGCTGGGATCCTCTGAGGACCATGGCCCTGTTTTGGGAGAGCTCTTGAAGATAAGATGGGGGTCCGATGGCCACCTTCTCTCTTCCTGTGCCCTGATACTCCCCAGGAACTTCTGTGGGAGACAGTAAATTTTCCAGGGGAAGGTCTGGAGAAGGAAGTCGTGGGGTGTTGGCCTGGGGGAGCAGAGGTCTTTCATCACACAGCCAGTGTCTGGTGTCAGCAGGGAACCATGCTAAAAGCACATTCAATTCAAACCCTGTTATTAAGCCAAGCCAGCTCTGTAGCACGAACAGCCTGTCCTGAAACTGTGGGTCACTGCAGCCAGGCCAGTCACCCTGCTGAGGGGTCTGCTTGCCAGACTGGGGAGGCTGTGCACCCTCTCCATCACAGCCCTCACCTCTGCTGCAAGCTCACCATGAGCTCCTGCCTCTTGGCTGGTGGGGGTGTTTTGGCCAAGGCAGCGTTTTCCCTGGGATTCTCCTGCAAGAAGTCCACTCCTTCACTCTGGCAGCTTGCACTCTCCTGCCCATACTGTGGTTATGAGTCCTGGAGGTATCTGGGGTTCCCAGCCCATCAGCTGGGTGCCTCTGGCTCACTGCAGGTTTGGGGTCTCTGTTGGCAGAGGGAGCAGGAAGGATGCACTGTGTGTTAGGAAGAAAGATGGGATTTCCCCAGCTGTTTGCATGAACCCTTGAGGTCTTGGGACTTCTCTCCATCACCTGAGCACTGCGATCCAGGCTTTTAGTGGGCATGAGTCTAATCCAGGCTAATTCCAGACAGGTTGCAGTCCCTTTGGCTAGTTCCAAAGCATCACCTAAGTTGTGGATAGAGCAGTTCCTCCCAGCAGCTGAGGCTGCACAACAGGCTAAGGCTGTCAGGGCAGGAGAACTGCCACAGCCACTGGGAGGAGAGTCCAGGCAAGATGAGTCTTCCTGGCAGCAGGCATGGATGCATTGGATGCATAATCCAGGCAATCTGCTCCCCAGGCTCCTGTCCCCGTGGTGTAATTATTGCAGAATAAGGACAAGAGGTACCTATTGGCTTGGAGCCCAACTGAAAAGCCACAAGAAGGAGATAAAAGCCTTTAAATGCTAAGCCTGTCCAAAGAGACAATAAAAGGCAAATGTCTTCCCAGCTTTATGTCCATGTCTTTTTACTTGATTTATGGACTTTTTGCTATAATCTTTCAGGCTTTGTGACTCTTCAAGTTGTTCAGCTCTTGTAAAAAGCCTGTGGAAGCAAACTGCATCAGCCAGGGGACTCCATATCCATCCCTTAGCCTGGGCTCATCCTGTTGTGGGGTCCAGTTTAGGATCTGCAATGGTCTTTGCCTGATGTCCCACAGGGTAGAGAAGCCCAGGGTTAGCCCTGATGCCATAGCACAAGGCACAGAAGGGATTTTGTGGCTACAAAGAGGAAAAGGCAAGCAAAGAGAAAGGATCCAAATGTTTCCATTCAGCCTCTGGGTGAGCAGCAAAATGTTTGGGACCTCGATCTGCAAAGAGAATCCAGATGGGGGGAACCGCAGCTGCTCCCTGTGAGTGGAGCCTGAATGTCTTTGGGAATGTGGGGTGGAAGGTTGGCAGGGGGCAGCCCTGGGGCTGGGTGGCTGCGGGAGTGGGGAGTGGGAGGCAGCCATCCCCACACACCCAGCATGTGTGGATCTGGAGCTAATCAGCCTGACACAGGATGCTTGGGTGTCTGCTGGGGACAGGCTCTGAAAGCAATTGCTCTCAATAAAACGTTTCCCTCCTCTTTTGCATTCGGAAGTGAAGCTGTGAGCCCAAATGTCCTTAGCTGACTCTCCTGGTCCTTCTGCCCCTCTCTGAGGGGAGGAATTGAGTGAGATGTGGGGACTGGTGCAACTGAGCAAGAGCACATGAGGCTTCACATCACACACTGCAGGTGCCCCCAGGCCAAGCCCCACGGCTCGGGGCACCAGCTGTGGCTCTGGGCAGCTGAGCAGCTCTAAAACTGGGTCCTCTCAGGTGCAATGATTCCCCTGAGTCTGTGGAGACATCCCTTCCCTTTGTTCTTCCCAGAGCAGCTCCTGTTGCAAGAGGAGCAGCTGTAGGGCTGTATGGTGGTGAGGGAAAAGGGGTGGAATGGCACTGGGAATGGTGGGGAGCAGCTCTGGGCAGCTCTGGGAAGTGGTGGAGCACAGTTCTACTCAGCGCCTGCTCCACTGCTGGAGGTAGAAATTGTCCCAGCTGGCTGGGAAAGCGCTGGGTACCAGGTAGAGGAGCAGCTGACTGTGGCTGTCCTGGGGCACCTCGGGGCACCCCCGCTCCCTCCCAGCAACCAGTGGCCCTAATGTCCCCCACCCTTGCTCCTGATGGGCACAGCAACCCTGAGGGCAGCACGAAATCCCTGTGTGGGCACAGCCTGGCTTTGCTGTGCAGCACCCTGGGAAAGGCAGGCGTGTCCTGCGATTTCCCTGCCCACAGCCCAGACCACTACCAGTGATGCCCAGGGTAGCATCCTCTCCCCACCAGACACATTTCATTTTCATTTCTGCACAGGCAGCAGCACTTCTCTATGGTGTCCATTCCCAAAATCTTCAGGTACCAGGTGGGAGTTCCATGGCTTCAAGTGGTGACTTTGTGTCTCTCCCCTCCACTCCTGCTCCAGGCCAGGCTGCCCCAGGACCCCCGGCTCACACAGCCTTCCTCCACCTCTCACATTTAGTGACAATTTGCAACAAACCTGGTGAGGGGGAAGATTTGGGAAATCATGGGGAGAGGGCGATGTGGGGAAGCAAAATTTGGCCTATTCTTAAAGTCTCAAAAAAAAAAAAATCTTGCCTGTAAAAAAATTAGTAATTTTAAACCGCAGGCAAATGCTTCACATTCCTGAGCAATGCTGCCCTCTGTTTACTGCCCTTATTGTTCTCAATGAGCTGGAACCGTGGAAATGAATATTCGCTCTGACCCCATCCTTTGCCCTGAGAAAGAAAGGAAGCAAGAAAGGAGGAAAAAGAACCAAAACTGCCGAAGGAAAACAGAGTCATTCTCCCCATGATTGAGTGAAAAAATAACATGGGAGCGTGGAAATAGAGCTGCCAGGGCGCAGCAATTGATTTACAGCGGGATCTGAATGCCGTCCCCGCTGCGGTGCGCTGGCCGTGCCCTCCGGGGCGGCTGCTGGGCTCCCCGGGCGCTCGCCGGGGCACAGCGGAGGTGTTGGCCCTGGGACAGGGGCCGGGCACTTCCGCGTGGCTGCCAAAGGACGGGAGGATTTAAAGCGCAGCCTGGGGCTCCCTCCGCGTGGGTTATCTCCGGCCGGGGCATGCTGCAGACCACACAGGCACACGGCGGAGTGAGTTTTACTGGCTCCGCAGCACAGCGGGCAGCACACGGGAGCCGGGTGGCGCTGAAAGGCGGCCTCGGCCCACCCTGGGGCCGCTGGGGACACACAGGGAGGGGACACGCTCGGGGGGACGTGCGGAGGGACATGCCGTGGGCTGCAGGAGGCGTTCACGGGGTTGCAGGGAGAATGTGCATTAGGAGTGACTGCGCTGGGTGCAGGAGGATCTGCTCCATCTGCCTGAGGACTCCAGGCTGCCCGAGGCCAGGGAGCAGAGACCCTGCCCAGAAGAGGACTCCAAGCCCCGTTGCTTGGGTTTCTCTCCCCTAGTCACCCACCAGGCTGGGAAGAGCAGAGATGCCAGCCCCGGGCCAGTTTCGGACTCTGTGCCAAACATCTCTATGCCCACAGCAACCAGTTCCCGAGATGGGGAGGGCCCCACAGCAACCAGTTCCCGAGATGGGGAGGGCCCCCCCAGCACCCATTATCAGCAGATGTCTCCAGAGGCAGCTGCCCAGAGTGGGGGGATGCTGGGCTTCACCACGGGTGAAGGCAGTGGCAGCTGGCAGGGGGAAGTCCCCGTCCCTCCTGTGCTGCCTCAGTTAATCATCACGTTCAGTAATTGCACGAGTGGCCGAGAGGGCAGCCCGTGAGGATCTGACTGCAGGTGTGGGGCTGTGGACGAGCACAGAAAGCTTTTAACTGGAATAGGGTTACAGTCAGACAGCCCAGCAATGCCAGGGATGCGAGGAATCCCCCACCTGCTTCAAAAGGATGCTTTCTTTATAATCTAATTAAAAAAAGGGCAGTGGTGGGGGGGGGGACCAGAGTGCACCTGTGCTGGCAAACACCCGACCAAAAAAGGGGGGAGCGAGGGCCTGAGCAGGGAGCAGGAGCGAAGAGGGTGTGAAGGGACTGCACTAGAGGGCAGTGGCAAAAGGACAAGGACTGGGATGGGTCAGTACCTCCGGGATTCCACGGCACCTCTGCTGCCAGTCAGTCATGCCAGGTAGACCCTGCTTGGTTCTGCTGTGGCAGTGCAAGGCACACAGCCTTTCCAGCTGTATTCAGGTTGCCTTCATCCCCATGCAATGCCATCCCTCTGTCTGACAGGTCTAGAAAGCACCCCAACAGCTGATTTATTGGCAAGGTTTAATATTAATCTGTAGGGATTAATCCTTGCTGGGTAAGATCATGTGAGCTCTATGCCCTGACACAGCTCCTGGGCAGTGCCCTGGACAAGTTTCACACTGCTCAGCTCTTCCTTTCTTTTTCCTCAGCTGGTCTTATTGGAGCTGTGTCAGGGAAGCTTACGTGGATATTAGGAAAAGGCTCTTCCCCCAGAGGGTGCTGGGCACTGCCCAGGCTCCCCAGGGAATGGGTACGGCCCTGAGGCTGCCAGAGCTCCAGGAGTGCTTAGACAAGGCTCTCAGGGCTGCACAGGGTGAGACTGTTGGGTTTGTCCTGTGCAGGGCCAGGAGTTTGACTGGATGATCCTCATGGATCCCTTCCCACTCAGGAGATTCTGTGATTATTAGATGGGAAGAGTGTTTTAAAATTGATGTTTCAGTCAAAATGACCCCTGCAGTGAATCAGCCTAGGCAGCATCAAGGCAAAATTTCCAGTAGGAAAGAGCAAATTATTCTTAGGTTTAATGGGGGTGAACCCTGGCTTTGGGATTTGTGTCTCAAAAGCTCCTGCTCTGTCTGGCTGTATCTGGCTGCTGCCATGTCCAGTGAAAACAGGGCTGGGGGTTCAGCATCTCTCACCCTTACTAAAGAATGCATGGGGACAACCCTGAACTCTCCATCCATCCGCTGACTCCAGTTGAAACTGGCTGGTGGCTTCGACACTTACAGAGCTGGACACAGAGACATACCAGCACATACCATGAGTGCAGAAGCTTTGAGTGCTTTGGAGACCAAGCCAAAAAAGAAAGGAAAAAATGAAAAAGAAAAGGATAAAGCAGAGTGGAATCAAGCCATTCATGTGCTGTGGGAGCAGTTTGGACTAAGAGCCAGTATGGGTTTAATGAGATCATTTCACACCTCTAATTAAATAGGTGCAACTCTCTGCAAGGAGGAGGCTTTGGGCCCTGGGACACCCCAGGGGTTTGCGGGGTGGAGAAGTCAGGGATGGAGGAGAGAGGCTGTTTGTCCTGGATGCATTTGCTGGCTCTGGCTCTGGGGAATGGAGTCATCACTGAGTGCATGCAAGTAACCCCAGAGGGGTTGTTTGTGTGTAGAGAACTGTCACATTCCACTTCCATGCTGGCATGCCACAGGGATGGACAACCCCAGATCCTCAGATGCCCAGGGGTATGCTGGCAGCACCTTGCTGAGGCCAGTTTGGGACAGGTTTCCCCCTGCCAAGCCTCAGTTTCCCCAGCTGTGAGTGCAGGTGGGACCCTTGAGATGCACTGTGAGGAGCTGAAATCCAGCTGTGTGGGGGAGCTGGCTCTTCTTACAGCCTATCCCTCCCTGGCCCCCCCAACTGGGACATGGGCTTCCCAGGTGTCTCTAAGGGTTCTGCTTCCCCACCTCACAAGTGGGAATTGGGTGCTACCTCGCTGACACCTGCAGCAGTGATGGATGTGTCCTGTGGTCATAGCACCCAGCAGAGCCCAGGACGGGCACTGGGATCTCACCACTAGGAGTGATGTCCTGCACCAGGGCACAGCCCCAGCCTGTGCTCACCCCTTGCAAGGTTGGATCTGGATAAGGACACAGCTGGATGTTGGGGCAGCAGCATGCTGGGGGGTGCCTGGGTTTGGGAAGGCTCCTGGAGCCTCTAGCAGCCCTCCCTTTGTCTCCAGAGCAGAGGGGCTTTGCTGTAGCTCCTGAGCCTGCGGCTGCTGCAGGTGAGCGCATCCACTGCTTTGCTCTGGCCCTGCTCACAGCACAGGGGGAAGGCAGAGTCCTCTGGGGAAAGGGATGGGAGGAGAAGAACGGGATTGAGGACAGCTAAGCCTTGAGCTTCACACACTGATTCTACAGCTTTTGGCTTCACCTCACCTCCCCTCCCTGCCTGGCAGCTGGGATCTGCATGGACCAACGCCAGAAGAAAAGAAACGCCCTTCCAGCCCATCATGGGGGGCAGTGAGGCATGAGGGTGGGGAGTAGAGCTTGGGGGCTGTGCTGGACAGGAGCAGCCCTAAAGCCCCCACTGTGTTGCAGGAGAGGAGCAGGTCTCTGGGTCATGAGGGAGAGAAAGCCCCCCCTTCCCACACACTGCACCCTAATGATGTGCACCCTTGGGCCCCTCTTCCTCTATCCCCCTTTTGCAGGAGCAGGAGTGGAAGGAAGTGATGTTCTGCCTTGGCAGCAGCATTATGGTGGCATGGCAAGGTGGCATTGCATGGTCCCATCCATGCTGTAGTCCCCTGGGAGCTGTGGCACAGCTGGGGTGCAGTGAGGGGCAACCAGCACAGACCCTGACGCAGAGCTGTGCCGTCCACTTCCACCCCAGGACCCAGCGAGGGGACAAGCAGCCTCATAATCCCCCACCCCACTCCTGGAGGGGGATGTCCAGGCTGTGTAAGGCAGCCTGGGTTGGTGCCACCTCCAGACATTCCCTGTGCTCTTCAGATGTCCAAGGCAGAGCTTGCATGGACTCTCCTCACGGCGTGATGAATATGTGCCAGTAAGAGCTTCAGGCAGCTGGACATCTGCCTTCATCACCTCCTGCCAGGCAAGGTCTGGGATGTGCTTCCAGCCTGGAAGTTATTTTAGTACCCAAGTCTCTTTCTGAGGCAGTGCAGCTCCTGGATTTTCAGTACATCCCCTCTGGCCAGGGGCCTGGCATGTTCCTGACCCCTGCCCTTTGTCCCGACAGTGGGAAGAGAGCCAATTCCCTGTCTCCTGCCAGCTCTCCCCAGGGACAACACACTGCTGCTGCCCTGTGCCAGGAGTGGCACAGTCCCTCCACAGCCCCCACCTGGCATGGGCAAACACATGGAAATCTGTCCCCAAAGCCGATGCGCCAGCTCCATCCTGGAAATACCTGCTCAGATCCTGTGAGCATGGCACATGTGCGAGCTGGCTCCTCCAGGCCCTTCACGACCTGGCTGGCAGCTCCTGGCAGGCAGAGCCTGTGGCAAAGCTGACACTGCCCTTCCTAAAGCTGTCTCTTTCTGTCCCTCTGCCTCCAGTGATAAAGGAAAGTGCTGAGGAGAGGCTGTGGAGGCTAGCAGCTGCTGCAGCAGTTTGAAGCTGAGTTCAAAATTTGGCTGATTTTCCACTGTGTGTGATGGTTCCACAGTAGTTCACGTGTCCCTGCTCTGCAGCAAAGCTCTGTGGCTCAGCACGATGGAGTCTAGGGTGAAAAAAAGAGATTTGGCTAAAGCATTCCTCCTCTGAAACCTCAGCACTGGTAACAGCTTGGCATAACCCCTCATGGTGTCACTGGCTGCTCTGCACAGCTCCTGCCCAGCTCCCATTGATGAGCTCTACCCTTCCCTCAGGTTATTGCTTTAGGATGCTGCACCCACCCCTGCTCCAATGACCTCAGTGTTGGCCACCATGGGCTTCCTCCACACCGTCCTACTCCGGTTGCTGCTTGCATCCTGCCTGCAGCCTGCCTGGACCCTGCCTGTGGCTTGGCACAATGTTCTTCCTCTCAGGCCCCTCCAATGACGCTGTGCTGGCACAGCCCCACTGCCTGGCACAGCATGGGGAGGTGCTCCTGGCTGGACATGCAGCTCCATGATGTCCTCTGCTTTTCCAGAAGAGCTGTGAGAAGCTTGAGCCCAGAGGAGAACCCAGGGGTAGGAGGAGCAGGAGAAGGGAGGAGGGGGAGTTTTCCCTACTAATTTCAATAAACTAAATGAAAGGGGTGGAAAATTGGTATTTCATGCAAAACTTGGTGAGGGTTAAACCACTTCCAGATGCTATCTCAGAAGGTTTTGCTCCAACCCGGTCTGTTGCAGATAAAGCTGTAGATGCTTCTGCCAGATATTTATTACAGACCAGTGGAGTTTCAAAGCGGTGCTGTGATCCAGGTTGCATTTTGTGCCAATGCTGTCCCTTAAAGGGAGCAGAGACCACTTAGACACGTCCCTCCCAAGGACAGCACTGAGCAGCCCTTGGTGTGGACAAGGTGGGGCAGGTGGCTGGGATGGTGGCAGTCCTGTGGGGGATGAGGAAGTGGCAGATGCTAACATGAGGGACCCCTTGTCCCTAGACACCACTCTTTACCCTCTTGCACCATCCCTTTTCAGCAGGACCATCCCCGGCTTTTCCCTCTGCTCCCCATCTGACCTGCTCCGACCCCTGTGGACTCTGCTCACCTCAGTGGCACCCAGTGGGCAGGTGGAGAAGACCTGGGAGGGTGATCAGTGGTGACAGAGGGCTTTCCTTCCCATAACATGGGAAAGCAGGAGCTCCCTTGGTCATGGCCCTGAGTGAGGTCCAGGGCTGGCACAGCAAAGCCCAGCAGCTCTCAACCCCACAGACACCTTGTGCCCACCTCAGCAACCCCAGGATGGGTCTTGCCACTGCCTATGACTGATGCACAGGGTGATTTTAAAGCTGGGGAAACTGAGGCATAGCCAGGCCAAGTGTACAAGATGAGCTGACTGCACTTCTGGGGTTGCTGCTCTGCTCCACGCCTGCCCTGAAGAAGAAATGAGGGTCCCATGGCCGAAGTGCAGCTTTGGCATGGCCGGCAGCAGGTCCGGCAGTGGGTGCAGCACACCTGCCCAGAGCGGGAGCATAGCCGGCATTCCTGCCCCCGGAGCCCCCTTCCTGCCCCCCCCCGCCGCCGCTGCGCCCCCGCTGCCTTTCGGCCTCCGCTTGTTTTCTTAGCAGGCGGGTCCCGCGCTCTCCTAGCCCAACAATTTCCTGCCCGGGCGAACGCATTCCTCTATTCCCCCATCACAGGTCCCTCCTGCCACCTCCCCACCTTGCTGCTGGATGCTGCCCCTCTCCACTGCTTGCAGCACATTGCCCCTCTCCCCTCCCACCCTCCTGCCTCAGTTTCCTCAGCTGGGACTCCCACGCTCCTTCTAGGAAACAGAGCAAAGACTGGGGATGCGGGATGCTGAAGTTGGCATCCTTCCGCAGTTTTGGAGTGCTAAAAGAGGTGATATTTGGCCCCCATTTACCATGTCGGGGGACTGGCCAAGCACCAGTGGGGAGGTGGTGATTCGGAGTGTGATCCGAGGGGACCCATTCCAGCCCCAGCCTTACCATCAGCTCCAAAGCACTGCTGGCAGCGCTGAGGGCAGTGGGAATGTCCCCAGGTTCGTCGCTGACAGCTGATCCTGGAGTCCTCCCTGCCCGCCAGGAGCAGGATGTGCAGAGCAAGGCGACGCCAGGCACTCTGCTGTCGCCGGGAAACATCACACAGGTGGGCTTTCCCAACTCTGCAAGGCGGGAAAACCAAAAAGGCAGCAGAGCAGTGGTGGGACAGTGATCTGGGATAGACAGTGACCTCCAGGGACTTCCAGGGTGACACTGGGTGGATGGGGACATCACCTCGGAGTGCAGAGTCCAGGACTGATGGAGCTGCTGGGGGCAACAAGGGGGTGAAGTACTGGGCAGAACTGGGCTGAACCCAGCAGGTCCACTTTGGAGACCAACTCCGCATCACCTGGGGGACCACCGAGTATAAGGTGGTGGTCTGAGCCAGAGGGACCCTGTTGCTGGGGTTTGTGCTGCTGGCAGAGGGTCCGGGAGATGGGTGGGCAGGGGCAGTGAGCCCAGCACCAGACGTGCCCTTTCCAGCTGCCCCCAGCACACTGCCAGCACTCCAACACACCCGGGGCCCGAAAAGAAAGAAAAAAAACCCGGTCCCACCCATCAGGAAACCTCAAATCAGGGCCAATGTTTTTGAAAGTTTTTTTTTCTTCTCTCTCCTTTAACACATCTGCCAATATAATCTGACCTTTTCCATATAAATAAAGCCCGCGTGCTTGGGCTTTGATCCCGTGCTCTAAATTTTCTATTTACTTAATTGGCCCATCCAAGGGCTGAGCGACTCGCGGCCGGCAGCTGCCGCCACCGCCGCATTCCTGGGGGCTTATCGCCACTCGCTCACCTGGTTGTCATTACCGTGGTCCCGGCCCCGCTGCGGCCACCTGAGCCCGGCTGCCTGGGCACTGCGCTCCCCTCCCACCCGGGACCCGGCTCCGCTGCCGTGGGGTGGGGGCATGGCAGTGGGGACACCCCGTGGGGGTTTCACAGAGGATCTTGCTTGTCTGGTTCTCTGTCACCCCACTCCACACTGCCTTCAACTCTGGAGGGCAGCTTGCTCCAAGGGAGAGGGAACCCCATGTAACATGGGGCTGGACCCCCTAATCCCATCCCTATGGAGGGATAGAGGGTCAGAGGCTTTCCCAGGCAGTCTGGGGAGGGTGATCCTCCAGAAAGGGGACCAAAGCTTGATTTACTCCTCAGAGTTGCTTCTGTTTCCATACAGATTATATCCTGGTCACCCTTCCATGGATTAAGGACTGTAAATGTGGGGACTAAAAATGTCCCCACATCCAGCAGGAGGGAGCACAAAGCTTTGCTGTCACAGGGGACTGAAGACTCTGGGCACCTGGAGCCTGGAGGAGGTGACCCCTGAGCAGTGCCCATCTGTTCTCCCCCAGACTTTCCCTGCTGGTGCACCAGGCCATGGCAAAGGACCAAGCCCTCCTGCTGCAGGCCTGTACTGATCAGCTGGGAGAGCTGACACCTCCTCAGCAGATTCCCACTGTCCTGGCCATGGGGAGCCCAGCCCAGGAGCTGCAGGGCTGGGACCAGCAGAGTTGGGAGGACTGTGTGTCTTTCTGCAATGCTGCCTGTGCGGGGTAGTGGGGGCTATGGGCCATGGGGAGATGGACAAGTCCCAAGAGTGGACTGTGACTATGCTCTCAACCTTCCAGCTATTAATTTTTGGTCCAGGAAGAAGAAACAAGTGCAGGGAAGGCTGCAGGCAGACCTGGACATGGGCCTTGGTCTGCTGGCTAAGGTGGTCCCTGTCCCTGCTCTGAAGAGGTGGAAGATGCTCCTTCTGCCTGTGATTACTCAGTTTCTTCAAGCATTAATAAGCGCCTGAGTGGGCTTTGGTACCCTCCAGCGAGCAGGAAGTTGGGGAGAGCAGCACCCATAGTGACCCCTCTCCAAGCAGGTATTTTTGCCTGCCCATGGGCACTGTGGGTGTGACTTGGAGCCTCTTGTGGGCAGATCCCAACCATCACTGTGCAATGCCGGCTGAGGTGACGCAGGCAGGGTTAGGTGATGGGAGGGTTGGATCAGCTGTCCTTAACTTCTTCACCCTCCTTTTCTCACTCTCACTTGAAGGGGAGGCAGGTCTGTTTTTAACCTGGTTCAGCTCAGTAGGAAGACGTTGGTGGTCATCCTCCACCAAGCGTAATCTCTGATGCATGGGAGGCCCTCCATGAGCCCTGGAGGGCTCCTCCTGATACCTGGACAACACTGAGGCATGAGGATAGATTCCAGCTCCCAAAACCTCCATACAGTTGGTCATAAACCCTGGGTCCCTGATACCCACCATAATGAGATGTAGGAGCAGAAAGCCAGCTACAAGACCCTAGACAGTACCAGGGTTGGACTGACATCAGAATCATAGAATCGTTAAAGTTGAAGGGACCTTAAAGATCCTGTAGTTCCACTCCCTGCCATGGGAGTGGAAAATCACTAAATCAGATTGCTCAGAGCTTCGTCCAGCCCGGGCTGAATACTTCCAGGGATGAGGCAGCCACAGCTTCTCTCTCCTTACTAATTCTCATGACAATATGAATGAGGGAGGAGAATGGTTCTGTGGTCCTGGCCATGGTGACTGCCCTGGACCAGCAGAGCCCTGGGTTGTAGGATGCTGAAGAGCAGTAGGTTAGATGAAGCCATGGGTTGACCCTGAAGTAACAGCACTGGGAGCTGAAGCCAGAGGCTGGGTCAGGCACAGCTGGATGGACTTCAGCCTCTGCAGGACACCCAGCACAGAGAAGGAACTGGCCTGGCATGGCAGGTGCCACCCAGCACTGCTCTTGTCCTGAGGTGGCAGACCTCCTTCTGAGCTGCCAATGGGGATTTTCCTCTGACCAACTCCCCATTCTGCTTTTTCACATTGTGGCTCATAATTTATACACCAGTGATGGGCAGAAGGAATATTTAACTCCCAAGTACCTCTGTATGGTGCTGCTGGATGTGCCAGCTCAAGTGACAGATGGGCACCACAGGGTGGGAGCGATGGACCACATCCAGGGTGCTGCAGAGGGGCACCCCCAGGAGCTGAGTGCTCGGGCAGCTATGCCGGGTCCAGCCAGGAGGGGTGACAGCTCCCATTGTGCTGTGGGACATGGAGCTCAGGATGGATGTCATCCCCTTGGCTACACCAGCTCTTGTTGACCCGCTCTCCCTGCTCCCCCAGGCAGCTCTGAAGTTGGTATAAGTCCCCACAGTCATTTGCACTGATGCTGGTGAGTCAGAATGACTGGTGTGTCCGGGATCTCCTTCCTCCAGGGAAGCGGCTCCATGGCCTCCAGCGTGCTGGTGCCCTCCCTGCCTCGCTGGCAGCTGTCTGCTCAGCTGTGCTCACCAAAGGACTGAAAGTCTTTCTTTGCTTCTCCAGCAGAGCTTTGCTGCCAGAGATCCCAGATGGCTTTGCCTGCTGAAGCTCTGTTCCCAGCTCCTTGGAACCTCTTGAAGATGCCTCCTCCACTGCCTGGCTCTGCCTATCCAGTGCAAGCAGCACCACTGCAAGTTCACCCAGCTTCTCCACAGCCCTCTTCTTGGTGAATCAGTGGTTTTCAAACTGACAAGCTTGACCCCTTGGTGTCTCACAGTGACACCCATCGAGGTCCCAGAAAAACTACCCCTTCCTCTTGGTGCCATGCCAGAGGGATATGTGGGCAGCACAAGCAGAGCCGGACAAGGAAGAGGGGAAGGAAGCTAAGGAAGAGGGTGTCGGGTGGGATTTCATTATCTGACATGCTGACGTTTCCCAAGTAGAAGCCAGTCATTCAACATCTGGCCAAGAATATTGCGTCTTGCTTAAGAGCAACTCCAGATGTTCCCAAGACCTTTTTTTCATTATTTTATTTATTTCATTCTTTTCTTCTCTCCGCTCCCTCCTAGACACTCTTGACTCACTAAATCAAGGGAGACAGGCTTTTAACTCTCTGGAAAGAAATAAACGGCTCAATGGTGATATGAAACAAATTTTCTGGAACTATGTGAGCAGATGTGTGTTGGGGGAAGGGAAAGGGGGGAGCAAGGTGAGGGAGATCAAGCGAAAGAGAGGGGTACGTCTGCATGGGCATCTCTTCCTCATGAGGTGCAGCAGCTGGATGCACAGCATGATGGCCAGAGGTATGTGCAGTCTTCACTACACATGTAGGACTGGTGAGGACAGGATTTGTGACTGGAGAAAAAAAGGGACATGGACTAGTTCCTACTTCAATAGGTTGACTGGTTATCCCTGCTCCAGTGTAATTTGGTCCACTTCTTACCTCCTGGAAGTGACTCAGAGCCGAGGAGGTCAAAAGAAGGATGAGTCTGGTATGTTCATGATGCTCATCTGTAGAGGTGATTTATCATCCCTGACAGAAGTGGGAGAATGAGCAGCCAAACAGCAAGAAACTTGGGAAAAGAGAAAGTTTGGTGGGAGGAGGGGAGAGGTCAAAAGCAAGAGAGATGAATGAGAGAAAGGTGGAGGAGGGCAGTGAGGACATGAAAGGATGATCCAGATATATGGAAACGTGATTTCTTGATCAAGTTCCTTGACTCTTGCTAATGTGCTAGTCAGGCCTGTAGTGTCAGTTCCCACCGTGTGCCACACAGGCAAGGGCTTCATGGGCGTCTGATGGCCTAGAGCTGCCACCTCTGCAATCTCTTCAGACAGAATTGCTAGCGCTGTGCTTATCCCCATTATCCACACTATCCCCTCCTGAGCCATTACCTCCAGCTCCATCCTTTTGTCAGAGCTGCTTTGTCTGGATTTGAATGCTCCCAGCCTCATGCAATCCCACCCTTCCTGTGGTAGAAGGGTTGTTTGTAGACTCTTTAGGTAAAGCCATGGGACTGAAACTATTTGCTTTCTCCTCTTCCTGCTAAGAAAAGATCATTTTGTTGCCTTCTTGTTCCCCTTTGAGTTGAAGAGCCAAAATACTGGATGACCACTGCTGTCAGCCTAGAGAAGGACCTGATCACAACCTGTGAATGGCCACAACAGGCCTGAAAGAGCTCACCTCAGAGAAATGTGCCATTTAGAGGCAGTGAGGATGGTAGAATGCAGCTCTACATCATTTAACCCACTTGAGAGACCTGCCACTGGCTCCAGAGCCCCGGAGGAGCCAAACACCTCTGCCAGCACTCAGCACAAAGCCCTTTGCAGGACACATTCCATTATTAGCAGAAAGCCAAAAATTCAGCAGGTGAGGTTGATGCTTTGGCCTGGTGAGGCCCAAGATCCCCAGCCTGGGAAGTTCCAGGTGCCTCCCTCGTGGCAATGATGGAAAGGCTGCCAGCTTTCAGAGAGCTTTCATTCTCAACATCCTCTGAGATATCTGGGTCTCCAAGAGGTCTGGAAGCTGGGGGTGCACACACACAACCTTGCTGAGCAGTTTCTGCTGTGCTGTACACACTTGAAGCTCACGAGGAACCCTCAGAGACCTTCTGTCTGGCAGTAAGAGCCCGTCAGAACATGATAGAGGAGATCTTGAGAAACCACAAGTACCGTCCAGCTAATGGCTGCTCATATGCTTCTGCAGAGCAGTTCAGCTCATTCATGAACAGGAATTCTGTCTGGAGCTTTGGAGCAGGAAGAGACCCCATGGGATGACAGCTCAGGGGCTGCTGAGGAGCAGTAGCCTGGTTTCCACACCAGCAGGTAGCCTACACCAGTCCCATGCTTCATCCATGCCCAGCTCCATGCTTGGTTGTCAAGAGCTGGTTAGGAAATCTCCAATCCAACTGGTTTTACTCTCTGAAAAAGCCAGTTTGCCTGAGCTGAGCCAGCTGACTGTCACTCTCCTCAGTATCTGGCCCAGTTCCCTGAAGCTGAATCTCTGTATTTGGAAAGCCCTGGGGAGGCTCCAGGTGGGCTCGTGTGGTCCCAGTCCTGTCTGGGCTGCAGGTGGCTTTCAGTTCCTTTGGGCTCCAGCTTGAGCCGTGGCTGTGAGAGCATCCAGGCTTCCTGCCCTGGAGCAGGGTCTTGGCTCTTGGTTCCTTGCTCTGCAGAGCAAGGCCGAGAGACCGTTCTGGCTCTCAGGAGGACCTGCGCTTCAAAATTTTCCAAACAAATCACTTGGATTATTTCTAACTGACATTTTTTGGAGGGGTTTTCCTCCCGCCGGAAAGGAAGGATTTGATTTATTAATTTTTCAAAAGTTTTTCATCCAAACTTTCTGAATGCTCAAATGGGGTGGAGAGAGGGACAATGAGTTTGAGCAGACCAGATGCACAAGCCCTGCCTGAAGCTGGCAGGCACAGGGGACTCTGTGCTGAGTCTCCTTGCTCCTCCTCGCTGTCCTCAGCTTGCAGATGAGTTCCCTAGGACCCCTTTGTGTGCCCACAACCACCCCAGTGCCCTGCAGCACCCTGGCAGGCTTGGACTGGTGATCAGACCACCATCAGCTCTGCACCCTCATCCCACCAGTGCCTAGGATGGAGAATGGCTGGGATGGAGACACCAGTACATCTATGAGTAAAATTCAAATTTTTATGCTTTAGTGTCTTTTAGCTTTCCCTTTTTTTGCCTTTCCCTTTAACTGGAGGAACTGAGGGGGATTTCCAGGCCGTGGGGTACCCTGCCCCTCGGACAGGGCCCATAACCATGTCCCTGCCCTTACCATGGGGCACCATGTTCCTATGCCAAGGTGCAGATTCCAGTCTGTGTCGGCGGGTCTCTCCCAGCTGGGTCAGCATCAAGGAGCAGCAGGCAGAGTGGTGTGTCTGCAGCCCCTTAGCAACCATCACCTCTTCAAAATTCCCAACACTGGAAAGCACAATGGGGGTCTGAGAAGGGAGAGATCAGGACCTTGCTGGGAGGAGCCTTGCTGTGCCCATCTGCCCCCCTGTCCTGGGATGGGTGGCAGAGGGGTGCTTGCACTGGTGATGGGGACAGCTTGGGTGGTCCCTAAACATCCCCTACTCTCCCACCAACCTCCCATTGCCCAGCTGTGGAGGGGTTCCCATCTCTTGCCCTGATACTGCCATCACTGCAGGGAGGTGGAGGCACCTGAAAGGCTTCACCACAACTTTTTTTTTGGGGACCTGACGGTGACACCTCTTCCACTGGCTGCTCTCTCCTGTACCAGCTCCTGCCTGTGCCCCTGCCAGCAGCCCCTGGACTCCAGGTGCTCTTCCCAGAAGTGGAGAGCAGTGTTTGAGGCTGACCACCCTCTCCTGCTCCAGGGAATCATAGAATAGTTTGAGTTGGAAGAGACGTTAAAGGATGTCCCTTTCCAACTCCCTGCCGTGGACAGGGATACTTTTCACAAGACTGGGTTGGTCAGAGACTGATCCAATCTGGCCTTGGACAGTGGCTATGGGAAGCAGGTCTTCATCCCTACCCCACACCATGGAGTCTCTGAGGTCCTCACTCCCACCATCGAGGCTATGCAGTAGGAGAGGTGGTGGCACTGTGCTTCCCAGGAACAGGAGTCTTCTGGGTTGGGGGACGAGGGAAACAAATCCCTGAGACACCTGCATCCCTAGGAATTACACTCTTTACAGGGAACAGGGCAGATCTCTCCTCTCCAGAGAGGCTCTGAAATTCAGATGAAAAAAAATATTTTCCAACTATTATATTTAGTGAAAAGAGCTGTTCATCCACTTAAAATATAGGTGACAAGTACAAAAGGTATTTGTCATTCTAGAGCAGGCCAGATTTTCAGGAGATCCAAGATATATGGTACGCACCCGCGGCCCAGCTTCAATCTGCTCTTACACTGTAAATTCCAATTACATCATGCTGCCTTGTTTAAATACCGTGAAACCTGGCTCATGCCCTAAGTATGTTTTATATATTGCCACATCCATTTGAAATAGATGGGCAATGTGTTTTATGGCACATGTGCAAATATCTCCATATTTTTCCATCTGGGGGTTTATGGGATCTTTCAGAAAATTAATAATGGGGCTCGGAGGAAATGTTCGACTTGGAGGCAGTAGTGGGGATTTATGGCCATCCCACTGGATGCCAGGGAAAAGTCTGAATGCACCCAGAGCAGACGAAGGCCCCACGATTTCACCAGGCGTTCCCTGAGATCTAATTTTGCATAACAGTCAGGACCAGGAATTTCCCCCTACAGCCAGCAGGTTGACAGGAAGGGATTGCTCAGGGAGTGAGGAGCAAGGGATAGGGATGGGGATGGAGGTGGAGGTGGGGACCAGCATCCTGGGGGCTGCTGCCAGTGGCTCAGATTTGGGCAGGGCACGGGAATGACTGAGCCTTGCTGGTGTGGGGGCAGTACTGCCCAGCCACTCCAAGATCCCTCTTTGGCCACCCTGCCTCACTTCCAGCTCCAGGTGCCATCTGGTTTTGCTGGAAAAGGGACAGTCTGTATATGTGTGCTGGCCAAAGCCGCCTCATTTCTGGCTCAAGAGGCCAGCTAGAGCCTGTTGTGGTCTGCTGGGTTTCCTGATGGATGAGCTGCCCCAGCTGCCCCAGCACGGGGAGCACCCAGGGCTCCCAGGACAGTGACCTGAGCAGCGCCAACCCTGTCCCGGGGCCACAGGGATCACAGCATGGGTGGCCAGCAGGGCTGGGAAGGGACACTCAAGAGTCACCACATACCAAAAGCCGCAAATGGCCCTGAGGTCGGGTTAGTGACCCATAGCACAGTCCTGGAGCTTTAAACATTGGAGATTACTTGGTCCCACTGTCATCTGTCTGGCAGGACACAGGCAGGGGACAGGAGGGGACAGACAGGATGGAGCACTGGGCTTCAACCACTGCTGCTGCAGAAGTCTCTGTGGTGATGTCAGTGCCAGGGAGAGACCCAACCCAGGCACTTTTAGACTCCTCGAATGTGCTGAGCTGGGTTTGCTCTGCCCATCTTCATCTCCTCACTCCTGGTGCTGTGAGCAGGACTGTGGCCAACCCAGGGATCAGCTGGTGACTGTGTGTGCCTGGGCTGGCCACTGCTTGCTCTCAGACAGGGAATCCTCCAGGACCAGCCATCTTCTGGGAGTGCCACCTCTCCCTGCTCCTGCACAGCTGATGGTTTCCCATCGTGTGGGTGTGTGGGGGGAGGAAGCAGTGTGTGGTGTTTATTTTGACAGTGGAGAGGCTGGTTCTCCAAGATTTTGTGGTAGAGCATCTTGTCCAAGATGAAAACATTGTCTGTTTATTGAGTCTCACAGTGGCTGTGTAAATAGAGGATAAGCTTTGATGGATGCTGAGGGTCTGATCCTGCCCCATGCAGAGAAATTGTTGATTTCTGCACAAAGATGCTGATCCCAAGACATGGGGGTACCAGCATGGCTCTGATGGGGCAGCAGCTCCCCTGGGTGGATGTTCTCTTTGTGCCACGACTCCTGTGCTGCTGGCAGCAACATCACAGCAGTGCTTCAGAGCCAGCTCAGGGCATATGCAGGTCTGGGGCTGCAGCAGGGCGCTGCTGGGGACACCTCTTCCCTCCTGCCTCATCCTCTCCATTGCCACTGAGGTAGGAAAAACCCAGCAGGAGGGAGCTGATGGGTTTCTCCAGATGGTGCCCCGCTGACCCCAGCTGTTCCCCGTCTTCGGCTCTTCCTTAGGAAAACACGGCTTGGGCCAGCCCATCGATTAATGGTTTCCTCATGTTCCCCCAATACAGCCGAGGGGGGAAGCTGTCTCCCTGCTCCTCAGGCCCTGCTGAACTGAGCCCCCTGCCTCCCTATGCCCCCAGACCCCACACAGGTGCTGCATATCTTGTGCACACGGGGAGCATGTGTTTAACCAGTGAATTGTGCCCTTGCAAAGATGAACAAAGAGATAGGTTGGATGAAGGACTACATGAACAAATGAATGAATGACAGGTAATTAATGCTGATGTAATAAGTGTCCCCAAGGCCAGTAAACATACACTAGGCATATTGAAGAACAGCACATTTCTCATAGCTTTGCAAGGACAGGAGGGGCTTGGAGCAACTAAATTCCCCAAATGCTTGTTTGACATGGTCACGAGTGGGAAAACTGTGCCCTGCCCTGGTCCTACAGCCCCTCGGGAAGGAGCCTAAGTGAGTGAAAGAGCCTTCATTGAGATTGGGACAACAGGAGGAGGGCTGGGAATTGCAGAGGCTTTTCTTTGCTTAGGAGGCAAAATTTAGGATGTTAATGAGACTTGTGAGGGTTGGAAAGTGCCAAGTAAAACACCATGCTTGGGTAAGGGGTGATGGACAGAGTGCTGCAGTACCAAGGGCATGGGACAGAGGATGTGGCACTGGTTGGCTGGACAAGATGTGGTTGGTTGGACAGGTCACCACACCTGAGGAGTGGCAGCAGGCCACAGTTGCCTAGTACCATGTCCAGAGGTGGCAAAGTATGACTTGTCCATGTTATTAACCATTGAAGCCTGAAGAATATGGGCTGGCAGAGCCACCATCACTGCTCACTGACAGCTGAAGCCACTACTAAGATCCACTTGGATCTGCATGGTAGCATGGACACAAGCTGCTCTGTGTACCAGAGAGCATCAGGAGAACAAGGAGAGCAAGACCAGGTCAGACTATGACAGAGGTCACGTTATGTAGGTCTTGCCCCTTCTTAGAGGCTCAGCTCTTCACCAGGAAGAATATTCCCACACCCCAGCACTGAGCTGTGCCCTGCTGGCCAAGCAAAATGCTCTTTGCTTGATCCCATTTCACCTAAGGAATGTGTTTTCCTGTCTGATGCAGTCAATTTTATTTATGTGGACTTTGGTTACCAAGAGCAAAATGATGGAAAATACTCTACACATACATCCATTTGTCAGGCTGGAGTTCAGCTGTTCAAACTCCTGTGATCTCTCGTGAGTGGAGCTGGCTGGACAATACAGAAAAAGAGCATTGAGTTTTCTGTAGTGTTCTCACATTTTGTGTCTTTCCTTGGCCAAATTCTGGGCTTTCATGAAAGATGTCCACTGGTGTTTTGAAATGAGAAAAATTTCAACCAGCTGCAAAATTCAGTCCCAAAGCAGGGGGGAAACTGCAAACTTGGCCTCTCTTTCCGCTGCCTTTGTGTCCCAAATACTTTGCCCCAGCTGAATACTGGGAAAAGACCTGTTAAATAAAAAAACATGGATGGAAATGTGCGTGGTGGTTTTGGCCCTTCCCACATGGGCCGGCATCCACCGCCTGCAGCAGCCGGTCCCAGCACGGGGCTTCTTGGCACACTGAGCTTGGCCAGCTGCTGCAAGGGGAGGGGGATCCGTGCTCGAGGAATTGGGAGTGCACCAGAGCACACCAAAGGCTTTTCAGATACTTTGCTGAATTAATACTTTTTTCCTTGAAGAGCTATTTTGGAAAATACACGGCTTTGTAGTGCCAAGCAGAGCTTGCACTGCAGTCTCTCTCTCTTGCCCTTGCAAAGCCCATGGCTGTTTACTGCAGCCACCAGGACTGTGTGACATATCCTGCTGCCACCTGAGCCCCCTGCCCTGTGTCACCCGTGGCTTCTGGCTGCTCCCAGTGGTGTAAAGCACTCCTCACCACCAAAGGGGTGGACAGGGCTGGGTGGATGCTGGTGGATGTGGAACTACCCCTGGATTTGCAGCCCTCCACCAAATGATGCCTGTGCTGGTGTGTGTTCCAAGCCCGATCTATAGGGCAGGACGAGCAGTACCTCTGAGCAAATCCATGGTGCCTCCTCCACTGCCCTTGGTGTCCTGGCACCAGCTCAGGGTGATCCAGCTACAGTGACCCAGGTACAGCCAAACCCATGTGCAGACCCCAGTTCCCGTGCCAGGCAGAGGGAGAGGAATAAGAAAGGTGAATTCTTGCTTTGGACATGGAGGTGACATAAGAAAGACAAGTCAGGAAAAGTCCTTCAGGGATCAGATTCAGTGAAGAGTGTCTTCCTCAGTCTAGACTCAGTGCAGAGTGTCTGCCTCCAGTCCTTCAACCAGGATTTTAGGACATTCCCCAGCCAAAGGGAGAGAGGGAGAGAGGGAGAGAGGGAGAGAACTCCTCTCCTCAGCACAGACCATGGGGTGGTGGTTCTGCTCTGGCATCTCTGATCTGCCCCAGCATGACACTGAGGTGCCAGATGGGAGCCATCCTTCCTCAACAGATGGCAGAGGTGAAAGAAGAGGGAAGAACTGCTGGGAAGATAAACGGAGAACTCCAATCAGCAAATTCCTTAAAGAGTTTTAGGTACCCCACTTCAGTCCCAAATCAGGTCCCAAAGGAAACCCTGGATTTCCCTGCCTGAGAAGGCTGTGCCCAGTGTTTTTGCGGAACACAGACACATTGTGCCTCTCCTTGCTTGGAGAAACCACGTGCTGCTGAAGCCCTGCTCTGAGAAGTATCCATGCCTGTGGAACAGAGGTGCTGCCCTGCTCCTTCTGGGCTG